>NC_058080.1:508597985-508962206 GCF_014858855.1 Bufo gargarizans
AATAGGATAGGACTGTTCTATTATGGCCCGGATGTTTAATAAAATGCGGAATGCAGGCGGCTTTTTTGGGGTTTTATTTTTTCGTATGGTATAGAGTATCGCAATACTTTTTTATTGTATCAAAATCAAACCAAAATTTTGGTATCGTGACAACCCTAATTGGTGCCGTGTATAGTAGTGATATGCCAGTATTTAGCGGAGCGGAGTGGGCTCCTGCACAAGTCCGCTCATCTCAGTTCAGCGCCCTCTATAGCTCACTCCGCTAAATCCTGACACAGCACAACCGCGCAGAGTACTGATGTGCTGTGCCAGAATTAAGCCAAGCTTGAGGGCGGCACAGGCAGGAGCAGTGATGTGTGCTCCAGCCTGAGCAGTGTTCGCTTCGGCATCCAGTTACAATCTGTACACCAGTACAGCGCTGACAGGTCAGCACTGTACGAGAATGATGATTCTCAGAAGTGGTAAAATCCAGGACTTTGGGTCCTTTTTTGAGTAGGAAAACAGCATAATTGATTAATGAACTAAATTACAAAAATAATTTTTGGGCTATTTAGAATAGTTTAAAAGAAAGTTGTAAAAAGGTTTAGTTACTCTTTAACCCCTTAGGGACACAGCCTTATTTCACCTTAAGGACCAGGCCATTTTTTGCAAATCTGACCAGTGTCAATTTAAGTGCTGATAACTTTAAAACGCTTTGACTTATCCAGGCCATTCTGAGAATTTTTTTTCGTCACATACTGTACTTCATGACAGTGGTAAAATGAAGTTAAAAATGTAATTTTTTTTTTGCACTAAAAAAATTCCTAATTTACCAAAAATTTGGAAAAATTAGCAAATTTCAAAGTTTCAGTTTCTCTACTTCTGTAATACATAGTAATACCCCCAAAAATTGTGATGACTTTACATTCCCCATATGTCTACTTCATGTTTGAATTATTTTGGGAATGATATTTTATTTTTTGGGGATGTTACAAGGCTTAGAAGTTTAGAAGCAAATCTTGAAATTTTTCTGAAGTTTACAAAAACGTAATTTTTAGGGACCAGTTCAGGTCTGAAGTCACTTTGCGAGGCTTACACAATAGAAACCACCCAAAAATGACCCCATCTAAGAAACTACACCCCTCAAGGTATTCAAAACAGATTTTACATACATTGTTAACCCTTTAGGTGTTGCACAAGAGTTATTGGCAAATGGGGATGAAATTTGAAAATTTAATTTTTTTGCCAAATTTTCCATTTTAACCCATTTTTTCCACTAACAAAGCAAGGGTTAACAGCCAAACAAGACTGTATCTTTATTGCCCTGACTCTGCTGTTTACAGAAACACACAGCGGGGCGTAGAATGAAAGGTGCACCGTTTGGTTTTTGGAGGGCTGATTTTTATGGACCGGTTTATTTACACCGTGTCCTGTTTCAACCCCCCTGATGCACTCCTGGAGTAGAAACTCCCTAAAAGTGACCCCATTTTGGAAACTACGGGATAAGGTGTCATTTTTTTGGGGACTATTTTTAGGGTAAATATGATTTTTGGTTGCTCTATATTACATTTTTGTGAGGCAAGGTTACCAAAAATTGAAATTCTGTTTCATCAATTTCATCTCCATTTGCCATTAAAAAGCTTCTGTCACCCCACTAAAGTCATATTTTTTGGGGGGGCTAGTTAAATTCCTTATACTGCGATATATGAAAATATAATGCTTTTACTTGCTTTCCTTCAGCAGTTTCTTCTAAAAACGAACTTTTATAATATGTAAATGAGGTGTCTACTTGCTGGTAGCCGCCGCAAAAAAACGCCCCCTCGTTGTGTTGATTGACAGGGCCAGCCGCGATCTCCTCCTCCAGCCGACCCTGTCAGCATTTCAAAAATCGTGCGCCTGTGTTCATTCGGCGCAGGCGCTCTGAGATGAGGAGGCTCACCTCCTCAGAACTCCCTCAGTGCGCCTGCGCCAATGACATCACCGAAAAAGAAGACGTCATCGGTGTAGGCGCACTGAGAGAACACCGAATTAACACAGGCGTGCGATTTTTGAAATGCTGACAGGGCCGGCCGGAGGAGGAGATCGCGGCTGGCCTGTCAATCAACACGACGAGGGGGCGTTTTTTTGCGGCGGCTACCAGCAAGTAGACGCCCTACTTGCTGGTAGAGACCTCATTTACATATTATAAAAGTTTGTTTTTAGAAAAAACTGCTGAAGGAAAGTAAGTAAGAGCTCTTTAACTGTTGAGGAACACCAAAATGGTTAATAAAGTTTGTATAATGAGTTTTGAATTCCTTGAGTGGTGTAGTTTCTTAGATGGGGTCACTTTTAGGGAGTTTTTACTCTAGGGGGGCATCAGGGGGGCTTCAAAAGGGACATGGTGTCAATAAAAAAGGCCATCAAAATCGGCCTTCCAGAAACCATGTCGGTCCTTTCCTTTTGCGGCCTCCCTTTTACTGATACAGCAGTTTACGACCACAAATGTGGCGTTTCTGTAAACTGCAGTATCAGGGTAATAAATTTTAACTTTGGTTTCGTTGTTAACCCTTGTTTTGTTACCGGAAAAACGGATTGAAATGGAAAAGTGCAAAAAATAGCGGTTTTGGCACCGTTTCTTTTTTTTAACCGTGTTAATCTGGGGGATAAGGTCATGGGATATTTTAGTCTAAGTGTCTTTTTTTTATTTTATCCGATTATCTTATGTGGGGGCTAATTTTTTGCGGGATGAGCGGACGGTTTTATTGGCACTATTTTGGGGGCTATATGACTCTTTTATCGTTTGCTATTAAACTTTTTGTTATGTAAGATGACAAAAAATAATTTTTTTGCACCCATTTGTTTGTTTGTTTTTTGACTGTGTTAGAGGAGATTCTTACGGACGCGGTGATACCTAATAAGTCAACTTTTTTACAATTGTTTAGGTTTTTGACTATATTATCCTTTTTGATACAAAAAAAAAATTAGTATCTCTAAAGTCGGTGTCATTTTTTTTTTTTTTATCCGATTATCTTATGTGGGGGCTAATTTTTTGCGGGATGAGACAACTGTTTTATTGGCACTATTTTGGGGGCTATATGACTTTTTGATCGCTTGCTATTAAACTTTTTTTGCACTTTTTTTTTTTTTTCTGGACCGTGTTAATCTGGGGGGTTAGGTCATGGGGTAGTTATATAGAGGAGATTATTACCGACGCGGAGATACCTAATATGTCTACTTTTAATAAATTATTTTAATTTTTTCTCAAGTCTGAGAACCAGTTTTTTTTATCCGATGTCAGTGCTAAATTGGGATATAAATTTAGTACTCCATGGAAGTGTGATACTCCCTGAAGCAACCATCAATGCAGAGGCCCGAATGATCGGGGCACGTGTCGCACTAGTAGTGGTGTCCTTCCGTATCCCCCTCCTGCGACACACTCTGCACTTTTTTGGGGTTTGTCCCTTCTTTCCAGTATGCGGGACCACACCTGGAAAGTGTTGGCCAGGGACGATCCGGGCGCCTACAGTTCCCGAGGTACTCCGGCCTGCTCTTTCCCGGTCCGAGAAGATCAGGGCCTTGAGGACTGCCTCATAGAACTGGAGGAATGTCCCTGTACTGCCAGAGCTCCGGGACAGCACAAAAGAGTTGTACATGGCAACCTGTACCAAGTAGACCGCAACTTTTTTGTATCATGCCCGGGTTTTACGCATGGCGTTATATGGCTTGAGAACTTGATCCGAGAGATCAACTCTTCCCATATACCGATTGTAGTCGACGATACAATCGGGCTTGAAGACCGTTGCCACGGTACCTCGCACAGGGACAGGGGTGATGCCATTACCATAAATTGTGGACAGCATAAGGACATCCCTCTTGTCCTTATACCTGACCAGCAACAGGTTTCCAGTGGTAAGAGCACGGGTCTCATCCCTGGGGATAGGTACCTGGAGGGGGAGGGCAGGGAGGCCGCGTTGATTTTTCCGCACGGTCCCACAAGCGGACGTGGATCCGGCGGCAAGGGACTGGAACAAGGGGATACTGGTATAAAAGTTATCCACGTAAAGGTGGTAATCCTTATCCAGCAGTGGGTACATAAGGTCCCACACAAGTTTCCCGGTAACACCCAGAGTGGGGGGACATTCTGGGGGTTGAATCCGGGAATCTCGAATACCCTGAGGTACTCTCACAAATTTTGTATAGCTTCACGCAATACCTCGCCCGCTTGGAGGGCACATACTGGCGGAAAATGAGTCTCCCCTTGAACGCAATGAGATACTCATCAACCGCGACCTCCCTTCCAGGTACATAGGCCTCCATGAATTTGGCCCCAGAGTGATCGATGACCGGCCGTATTTTATACAGACGGTCATGGGCAGGATCACCTCGGGGGGGGGGGGGGGACATGCTGCATTATCGGAATAATGCAGACATTTCCGGATGGCCTCAAACCGGGAGCGTGTCATGGCCATACTGTAAAGTGGGGTCTGGTATAGGACGTTTTCACTCCAGTAATGCCTGACACTGGGTTTCTTGACCAGGCCCATATGCAGCACGAGGCCCCAAAATGTCCTCATTTCGTCTGCACTGACCGGCGTCCAGCCACCCTGCCTGGCCAAAAAGGAGCCCGGGTGTTGAGCGACGAACTTTTGGGTGTACAGATTCGTCTGCTCCACCATCAGATTTACCAGTGGGTCACTGAAAAAATGACGAAAAAGTCATATTCAGTGTAGCCCACTGTGGAAATCTGGATTCCTGATTGGCCTACAAAATCAGGAATCACGGGCTCGTATCGCTCTGGTCTAGACCAGACAAGTTCACCGGCAGGGTGCTCCGGTGGATTTAACTGGTGGGCCGGGAAACCAGTACGAGCCCCAGAGCTGCTCGTACTGGGCTGGGCCACAGGGTTCCTAATATGGCGGTCCCCTTGCTCCGCCGCCTTGGGGGCTCATCATCATCGCCAGATGATGAGGAGGACGCGGATGATAACAGGAATGTGGGGTCATCCTCGTCCTCACTGGGACTCTCAGAGTCGGAGGCAAGTTGGGCGTATGCCTCCTCGGCCGAGAACGTCTGGCGGGCCATAGGGGAGTGTGTGTCTGCGTGTGTGGAAACCTTTATTTTGTGTGCGTGTGTGTGGGGGCAGGGGTGTTCGCGGACTTAACCCTAAAACTAACAGGGAAAAAAATAAAATTTAACTAAAAAAAGGCCAAAAAATGTGAAAAAAAACGCTAAGAGTGCCGGCCACAGTCAGCGTACCCAAAAAAAAAAATCTTGCACCCCAAAAAAGTGGGGGGGGAGGCAAGCGGCAGCACCCTTGGGGGGTCTAGGGTCACACAGCTGTGCTGTGGACCCCAGACACCCTAACTTAGGTTGATGCAATAAAAAGTTCAGAAACTAACTTTCCCTTTTTTTTCCCCCTGCCTAAGGCCCCATGCACACGGCCGTGTTTCACAGCCGTGTGCGGGCCGTGGAACCGCGGCCTGGATCCCTCCTGAGAGCAGGAGCGCACGGCGTCACTGGTTGCTATGACGCGGTGCGCTCCCTGCTGCCGGCACAGTACAGTAATACACTGGTATAGATCATACCAGTGTATTACTGTATTGTGGCGGCAGCAGGGAGCGCACGGCGTCATAGCAACCAGTGACGCCGTGCGCTCCTGCTCTCAGGAGGGATCCAGGCCGCGGTTCCACGGCCCGCACACGGCTGTGAAACACGGCCGTGTGCATGGGGCCTAACCCAAACTTTCCCTATGCTGTCCCTATGTACCTGATGGGGTGCTAGGGCACAGATCGGGTCCTGGGGGCACAGATCGAGGTGCTGGCAGCGATGGCGGACACACGTGCAGGCAGCTCCTCTCTCCTCGGCTCCGGAACACAAAAGGAGGAGGAGAGGAGCGCCTGCCTCTTTTGAATCTGCCGCCGGACCGCCCACAGACCAATCAGAAGCGATCCTGAGTGGTGATGTCACCATCACCACTCAGGATCGCTGGATGATGATTGGTGGGGTGAAATCACACCACCATCACCATCCTGTTCCGGGTTATCGGGGTCTTCAGAGACCCGAAAAACCCGGAAACGCAGAAAACCGCAGGTCTGAATTGACCTGCGGTTTTCTGCGATTGCCGACATGGGGGTGTCACAGGACCCCCCGGCGCATTTAGCCTAGGTGCCTGCTCAATGATTTGAGCAGGCACCGGGTTCCGATCACCGCCCGCCCGGCGGCAGTGATCGGAACCATACATGACGTACCGGTACGTCATGTGTCCTGAAGAGGTTAAATGGAGCCATGGAACGTGATTTGCGGGCAATAATAGAACATGTTCTATCTTTCAACGGAACGGAAATACGGAAACGGAATGCATACAGAGTACATTCACGGTTTTTTTGCGAACCATTGAAATGAATGGTTCCGTATACGGAACACAAAAAACAGCCCGTAAACGGGGAAAAAAAACGGTCATGTGAAAGAGGCCTTAGATAGTAACATTGCACCTTTCGTCCACTGCAGCAGTGAAGATGCTAGCAGGTCTCTGAAAGACATATCCTGCCATTACCACGTAATCTTAGCCTGTATGCAACTTTCAGGCCCCAGCAAGGACCCATTTCTGCCTATTTGTTTGGTTGTTGCAATTCATTAAAATAATACATAGATTGTGTATTATGAGTCCTTCTCTTTTTGGTTGAAGATTCTTGGCTTCTATACTTGCGTACATTCTTGTTGTAGATTCAGCAAGACTTAGTTTTGATTACTGTCTTTTACCCAGTGCAAATTGCTCTGATTTTACAAAAAATAAGTCCTAGACAGATCTATTGTGTATGTTAAAGACTATGTACACCTTTGTGGGCAATTTAATGTTTTTACTATTACGTTTTACTCAATTTGAGCTAAAAATCATTGTTACAGTTGATCTATTCTTTATTAAAAATTTTGATCTGAAGTCGATTCGCTCATCCCTAGTAGCAGGATCTGAATTTTCTCTGTTCCATCATGATGTCTCCTGATCTCTGACATTATAAACACTCAGTTCTTATCTTACTGATAAGGTGGGGCTTAAATAAGTGTTTATGACTAGGGATGAGCGAATCGGCTTTGGATGAAACATCCGAAGTCGATTTGCATAAAACTTTGTTCTAATACTGTACCGAGCAGGAGCTCTGTACAGTATTAGAATGTATTGGCTCTGATGAGCCGAAGTTATTACTTTGTGAAGTCTTGCGAGACTTCGTGCAATAACTTCTTAAATTAATTTGTACTGTAAAAGACCATTTCCCGAACTCTCGTTCCGTGTGGTACCTTGGAACCAAACCCGAGTTCGGGAAATGTTTTATGCAAATCGACTTTGAATGTTTCATCCGAAGTCGATTCGCTCATCCATATTTATGACCTTTCACTAATTTAGAGATAAGGTTTATTAGATGACCTGCA
Organism: Bufo gargarizans; assembly: GCF_014858855.1. Taxonomy (NCBI): domain Eukaryota; kingdom Metazoa; phylum Chordata; class Amphibia; order Anura; family Bufonidae; genus Bufo; species Bufo gargarizans. The sequence continues at coordinate 508,605,369 of NC_058080.1, forward strand.
CAAACTGATAGTACAATTCACACAGATAGGAAAACTGTTAACTCGTTGTGGCAGAACAGGTCAATATTTTTAATAAAGATCAATTAAAAAAATAAAATAAAATTTCACCCAAAATGAGTAAAATGCAATCATAAAAAAAAATTGCCGCCAACAGTGTACATAGCCTTTAAATGATATTTTATGTTTTTGTGTAGGTATTGGAAGAAGCTGGCAAGGACCTGGAACGTTTTGGGCAACGTTTAGTAGATGAAATTGACTCCCTTGGACGTGAATGTGAACTTAATCCACCACACTTGAAGCATTATGATGCCTGGGGACGAAGAGTTGATCACATCATCACTTGTCCAGCTTGGCAGAAGATGAAGGTAGTTTCTGCAGAGGAAGGCTTGGTGGCAGAAGCATATGAGAGAAAATATTCTAGCTGGAGGTAAATATATTTATTTTGAGAGTATACAAATAAAATGTTTAAATGGAAAATAGTTAGATATCTACATTATACACTGTTAATGACAAGCACATATGCGTTATTTAATTAGCACTTTGCATAAAAAGCACTATTGTAGCAAAACAGACAATGTAACCTAAAATAATCAGCAACATATGATGGGCATTGCTGTGGAGCTCAAGACAGGTAGTAAAAACAGCATTATAAGTGGAAAAGAACAAAAATAATTCCTGGTCTAAATCAAATAGAAGAAATCAAACAGTCAATAATAGCACTCTATAAAAAACATTGCATAATAGGAGAGTGAGAGGAGGATATCCAAGCACTCCATATCTTGGTAAACCGTTGGTGGTGTTCATTGCCAGTTTTTCTGAAAGAATAATATGGTTAATTTTGGCAATAAACATGAAAATGTGAAGGTCAGGAGTTTTTCAATGTGAAGAAACATGGATCCCCACATAAACAAAGAGTTGGGTGTTTGGGGCATGAAAAAACTTTCTCAGTTAAATAAATCACCTGTGACCAGAAGTTTGTCTCTACTGGACAAGAAATCACAGTGGAATTTATAGGGTTACGAAAAGTATAAATATATAAATCACAGAGAAAAATGACTTTTCATATAAAACATAACTTTTACTATCGTTGGTTAAAATAATACCCCATCTTAATATGTATGTTAGGCTACGTCAAATAAATAGACAAGACCTTACTTTGGACGTATCAGGATAGTGCAGTCCGATATATATAGAAAAATTTACGGCAACTTACAGTTAGATGACTAAAAAAAAAGAGAGGTGGTGGATAAGGGGAAGGGAAAAATTATCCCTAATATATCCCTCAATGTACCCCTGCCTACAGGCGGAGCACCCGCCCCGAATGGGGCGACCCCACTTCTCGGTGGCTAAGCCCTCGCTGTCGCCTAATGTTACCCTTCCTATAAGGATTGATGACGTTCGTCCCTTCTTTAGCAGTTTGTCCCGACGCGTTTCCCCAGACGTAGTAAAGGCTGGTTCATCAGGGGACTCAGGATAGTTGATAAGTTCTTGCAGGTTTCATTAGATAAATGCCCATCTGGTAATGGTGGGCAAAACTTCTGATAATTGCATAGCAGACCTCCTGGTATCATAAGGTGCAAGGTATTAGTGGGTAGGTGATTCAAATACCTGTTTTTGGCGCCTAGAAGTGAGCCCCGTCTCCTGGATAACCCTATTGATGCCTTGGAATCGAAAAAAGCACCACTTCCGGTATTTAGAACGCACGCGGCGCCAGGTGGAACGCACATGTGATTCCAAAACCGGAAGTGAGCCGATATTCACTCGCATCGTCACATCCTGCCTGTGAAACGCATGCAGAGGTGTGGGAAGAGAATGAGGACGGCAGATAACGATACTGCCAACATTATTGTTAAAGGGGGAGGGGAGTAATAATAAGTATATAGGTTCTTGGGCCATACATTATAAAACTGTGCATCTTTAAAGCGATCATCCCACATGTATGTAGAGGGGGTGTATAGAGAGGCTGGATATAATAAACTGTATTGACATAAAATTATGTCAAGGGAACAGGCCCCCATATTGAGATATATGTAACTGGACCAATTTCGGTCCGATGTAAGGCAAGATTTTCATTTATAAAGGGTAACCATAGTGCTGGCTACTGCATGAAAAACGTGAGGGAGACTAAATAAAACACCCAAAGGAAATCTGTTCATTTAGTCCCATTGGAAACACTGTTTTGAGGCGGTATATCCACTGGGCTTCCTTGCGGAGAATCCTATTATCCCAGTCGCCACCCCTTGGTGACTGCCGTATAACTTCAATGACCTGGAATTTGAGTGTACTCACGTCGCCATCATGTGCCTCAATCTACTGGACAAGGCCACAAGATATGGTGCATACCTCCACAAGCATTAGGTCCCCCTAAACATAGGGTTGACACTAGGGATCAACCGATTATCGGTTTTAACGATATTATCGGCCAATATTCAGGATTTTCAAAGTTATCGGTATCGGCATCTAACCATCGCGAACATTAATCGCGCTGCTGTCAGCGTGATCCATGTTCCCTCAGCAGCACAAGGGAGAAGGAAGCAGTGTCTTCCTCCCCCCTCTGCCGTTGCCACCAATGAGAGGATGGGAGGGGCTGTGGCCACTGCGCCACCAATTATGTTAACTCACTCATTCAAATTCAACAGGAGGCGTGAGCTGGCTGCAGAATCATATAGCTGCACCCAACCTCTATGAGCAGTAGCTGCGATCCGCGGCAGTTAATCCCTGCTGCACCTGAGGGGTTAACTGCCGCGGATCGCAGCTACCGCTCATAGAGGTTGGGTGCGGCTATATGATTCTGCAGCCAGCACCCGCCTCCTGTATTTGAATTAATGGGCGAGTTATCTTCATTGGTGGCACAGTGCGGCCCCCCCACCCTAGTATTAAAAACATTGGTGGTGCAGTGCGCCCCAAACCGCAGTATTAAAAACATTGGTGGCGCAGTGCCCCCCCCCACCTAAGCCCCCCAGTATTAGTCATTGGTGGCAGTGGCCACAGTGTCCCCTCCTCATTGGTGGTGCAGTGGCAGCTTCTGATCAGAGCCCCAGCATTGTAAGCCTCAATTGGTTACCATGGCAGCCAGGACGCTACTGAAGCCCGTGCTGCCATAGTCAGCTCCCTGCTGCCATGTGCACAAAGCAGCAGGGAGAGTGTAAAGTCCTATTCACCATAATAGAGCTCTATTAGGGTAGATAGGACAAGGGTTCTAGCCCCTAAGGGGGCTAATGGTGTAAATAAAAACAAGTAAAAAAAAAACCACAAACACCTTAATATTAATTATAAATGAAAAACAAAGATTTACAACAAAAAAAAACAGCTAAACGTTAACAATACACATGTTCATTTTCAGCAGATTTGTGTGGGAATGTTTTATTTATATTTTTTTTCTAAAATGAAAATGCACAGAATATCTGTATATCGCTGTGGGAAAAGCACTTAGGCCGCTTTAAGACGAGCGAGTTGCATACTGCGGTGTGCGAGTATAAGACAGTTCCTGTCCTGAACTTCCAGCACTGCCGGGTCGCATAGCAGCATATTGATTTATGATGCAATGTAACCCTTAGAGGTCTGGAATGTATTGTATAACACCGACATAATGCTGTCAGTGTTATCCAATACATTCCAGAACTGTAAGGGTTACGTAGCATCATAAATCAATTTAATGCTATACGACCCCATCAGTGCTGGAAGTTCTGGATGGGAGCTGTCTTATGCTCGCACAGCGAGTACACAGTATGCAACTCGCTCGTCTTAGGCCCCTTTCACACGGGCGAGTTTTCAACGCGGGTGCAATGCGTGAGGTGAACGCATTGCACCCGCATTGAATCCAGGCCCCTTCATCTCTATGGGGCTGTGCACATAAGCAGTGATTTTCACTTGTGCGATGCGTGAAAATCGCAGCATGCTTTATATTGTGCATTTTTCAGGCCCCATAGAAGTGAATGGGGCTGCGTGAAAATCGCAAACATCCGCAAGCAAGTGCGGATGCGGTGCGATTTTCACGCATGGTTGCTAAGATGAAAGTTTATTCACTGTAATAGCATAATAGCATTCTTTAATACAGAATGCTTAGTAGAAGGTCAATTGAGGATAAAAAAATAAAAAAAATATTAACTCACCTCCTCCAATTGATCATGTATCTGCCGGTCTCCTGTAGTTTCTTTAGGACCTGTCAAAGGACCTGTGGTGACATTACTGTGCTCATCACATGATACATCACATGATCCATCACCATGATGATGGACCATGTGATGAGCTCAGTGACGTCACCAGAGGTCTTTTGACAGGTCCTGAAGAAAGAACAGGAGACCGGCAGCTATGCGATCAATTGGAGGAGGTGAGTTAATTTTTTATTTTTAACCCTCAATTGACCTTCTACTAAGCATTCTGTATTAAAGAATACTATTATTTTCCCTTATAACTATGTTATAAGGGAAAATAATAAAATTTACGGAATGCTGAACCTAAACACGAACTTCTGTGAAGAAGGAAAAATCGTGCATGTTCCAACAACGCCCGTGTGAACTCAGCCTTAAAGTGGCCTAAGTGCTTTTCCCACAGCCCAAGCTGAGCTTGGGGAAAACTGTTTGGTGGTTAATCTACAATGTTGGCTAGTCTGGATGTACAATCACTGTGCATCACCCACCATGATTTAGGTTGAGCTGCATTGAAGTACTTGTGGAGCACAAAAGGGACACCATTTTGGGAACACAATAATTTAGTTTTTACTCTATATGAATTTATGTTGATGAATATAATGATGATTATTATTATTATTATATTCTGTTCAGTGGAGCTTTTTTTCAACAAATTAAGGGACCACCGTGAGTACCACTTGTGCACCGACTTTTGCTAATTAAGTTTGAGTGTTGAGAAGCTAAACAGGATTTCTATAACTCGCGTATTATATTTTGAGGATGCTATATTGATTACCTATTTGAGGGCAAGAAGGAATTGTGCGTCTTTTAAAAATGAAAAGACTTTGACCACTTATTTGGTAGATTCCAGAACAAGGGGATGCTTTTCCAAGAGCCAAAAAAAGGACCTATTGGGTACAAAGGTTGTTAAAACCAAATATGATTTTCTTCCTAAGGCTACTTTCACACTAGCGTTCAGAGCGGATCCGTTCTGAATGGATCCGCTCATATAATGCAGACGGTGGCTCCGTTCAGAACGGATCCGTCTGCATTATATTGTATAAAATTTTCTAAGTGTGAAAGTAGCCTGAGCGGATCCGTCCAGACTTTTACATTGAAAGTCAATGGTGGACGGATCCGTTTGAAGATTGAGCCCTAGTGTGTCATCTTCAAACGGATCCGTCCCCATTGACTTACATTGTAAGTCTGGATGGATCCGCACGCCTCCGCACGGCCAGGTGTCCACCTGCGGAGCGGAGGCTGAACGCCGCTAGACTGATGCATTCTGAGCGGATCCGCGTCCACTCAGAATGCATTAGGGCTGGACGGAAGCGTTCGGGTCCGCTTGTGAGCCCCTTCAAACGGAGCTCACAAGCGGACAGCCGAACGCTAGTGTGAAAGTAGCCTAAGATGTATTGGGACTTTTGATGGTTACAACACGGAGGTCACAGGAATTTAAATATGCCAACCATTAGCATATTTTAAGGGCAGATACAGATTTGAGTTTGATATGTAAAAATACATAAGAAGTTGTAACCTAAGAGACTTTCAGATACACAGCCATCCTTCCAGTAGTAGAAGTAAGAAATCAAGGCTTCAGTGTGGAGTAAGAGTTTATATTTATGTAAAAATTGTTTGTAAGGTCTTTTATACCTATAAGTAAGAACTTTATCAACCCAGTGGAGTTTGAGATGAGACAATTTTTGAATTGTAAAAGTAGGTGTGATCTATGCAGTGCAGTGTCCTGGCCTAAAAGGGTAACAAAACTTTTAGGAATGAAAAGATGAATCCAGCATCGAAGTTGAAAATGTTGTGGGTTCCTTTATTCACTATAGTACAGATCCATACAGTGACAGCATCACCTCAGTGTTTTAAGTGATCGTCTACGCGTTTCAAACAAACGTGTTCTTAAAGAGGACCTTCACTAGTTTAAAAACGAAAAACGAACTATATCTGTGGGCAGAGCGGCGCCCAGGTCCCCCTGCACTTACTAGTATGTCTGGGCGCTGCTCCGTTCGCCCGGTATAGGCTCCGGTGTCTGCAGCTCCATCTGTTGTACTGGGCAGAGTTTTTGTATTAGGCGTGTCCCTTGCTGCAGCGCTGGCCAATCGCAGCGCACAGCTCATAGCCTGGGACTCCCACAAAAACTCCGCCCAGTACAACAGAGGGAGCTGCAGACACCGGAGCCTATACCGGGCGAACAGAGCGGCGCCCAGACATACTAGTAAGTGCAGGGGGACCCCTGGGCGCCGCTCTGCCCACTGATATAGTTAGTTTTTAGTTTTTAAACTAGTGAAAGGTCCTCTTTAATCATGACAGAATTCCAAATGGTGATGGTTATAAAGGCTGGTCACAACCACTCCTCCCATCTCCAGGTGGTGATTAGAAGCAGTAGATTGCGACACATCCAAGCCAGAGCCAATAAGAAAATCTGAAGTTAACATTGATGTAAGTTAACATTGTGTAAAAACCAAATTTGTGCACTTAAAATGTGTAATATTCAGGCTCTTAGGTCTAAATCAGGAATAACAAGATATATAAACGAGTCTCACATAAAAAGATGGAAAGAATAGATTCCTGAAAAACCGCATAGTCTGAACAGTGGTTTCCAATGTCAAAAACAGAACAAAAACTAAAAAAAGAGATTTATCTTCATAATTGCTCTTCTAAATGAAATAAGCAAATAGATAAATAAGCACACCAGGAATGGACTTAATCCGAATACAAATACATAAGTTCTTTTTTCAAGTTCAAACCATTTGGATGCCTCGTTTTTAATCGAAGAATCCAAAAGGCTTCCCTCTGTATTAGACACTTTTGGAAATTGCCCCCTCGAATAGAAGGTAAAACTCGCTCGATTCCAAAAGCGGAAAAATCATGCTCCGAAATAAAATGCCTAGCTGCATTCAAAATATTGAGATACGAAGAATTGGTGACATAATTTAAATGTTCCAAGATTCTGTTTTTCGACCTTCTTACAGTGCTTCCGACATAAAGGAGGTCACATTGTGTACATCTGATAACATAAATCACCCCAGTGGTGTTGCAATTTATAGAAGATCTAATGGGTAAAGTTACAGTATGTTCTGAATCCTGGAACATTTTGGTGGGCAGGCCATAACCGCAAGTCTTGCAGGGATGACTGACGGACAGTGTGAACCCGGTATATTTTAGCCAGGTACTGACCTCAGTTCTCTTTGGAGTGGAAGTGCACTTCTCTTTGGAGTTTTTTAAGTGCACAAATTTGGTTTTTACACAATTTTAACTTACATCAATGTTAACTTCAGATTTTCTTATTGGCTCTGGCTTGGGTGTGTCGCAATCTACTGCTACTAATCACCACCAGGAGATGGGAGGAGTGGTTGTGACCAGCCTTTATAGCCATCACCATTTGGAATTCTGTCATGATTAAGAACACGTTTGTTCGAAACCCGTAGACGATCACTTAGAACACTGGAGGTGATACTGTCACTGTATGGATCTGTACTATATTGAATGAAGGAACCCACAATATTTTCAACTTCAATGCTGGCTTCATCTTTTCATTCCTACAAGTTCAGTCTTACCAAGGTTTCCGTGCATCAGGGAAGTCGATCCTTTGGATAGAGGTACCAGGTGAGCTGGATATTGTCCACAATTCTAACGAAACTTTTAATTACCTTTCGGTAATGCCCTTATAATACTTTTTGTAATGTAATTTATTAATGCATTTTTAATAGAGATATCCCCCCATCCCTAAAGCGCACATTCCCATGTGCTCTTAAAATTCACTTTTCTGTACACAGAGTAGAGTACGGTCTCTACAGTTTATCAATGGGACCGCAGCGCATGGAGTACGGGCAGGAGCGTACATTGCTGCTCTGGCCTGTGCCCCCCCCCCCCCCCCCCCCCAAAGTTTACTAAATCCTGGCTTAGCACATGGGTACCCTGTAACCATGTGCTATGCCAGGATTAGCTGAGCGGAAAGGGTTCCTGCTTCTGCCTGCTTCACTAAGCTAAGAGCTGACATGTAGGATGGAAGATACTTGGATGGATAATTGTGATTTTTAAAGTGGTTTTCCAGGAGTCTAATGTTGATGCACTCAACAAAACAAATGCACTTGCTACTTAACCTTCTCTCTGCCACCACACAACTACAAGCGGCAGCGGTAGGGACTTTAAAGATGGAGTCCACTCCCGAGTGGAACAAGTGCCATAGCCACCGGTTGCTTGCTGTTTCACACAGCAGACACCAGTGGCTAATTCTCTTTAATTGGTGATAATGATGGTCGCAGAAATGTAACCCCCCTCAGATGCCATGGCCATATGTGACCATGGCATTTGAGAGGGGAAGAACCCGGGAGCATGTACTTCCGAGGCTGGACCGGCTCCCCTGTGCAGTGATGAGAGCCGCTGTTTGAAATTGAAAGCCCTGGTCCCGCTGAAGAAACCAGGGCTTTCAGAGTTGTAGATGCTATGGAGCCCTGCAGGTGGCAGCAATAGAGCAGTAGAGCATTAAACTGCTTTACCTATTCAATGCAATCTATTGCAGAAGCAGTTTAATGATTGCCTCTTATAGTCACCTAGGGTGACTTTAATAAAAATAAAAAAAAAGTTAAAGTTAAAAAAAAAAAAAAATTTATAAAAAATCCTGGGTGAAATAAACCCCTGTTCTTCGTATGGTGTGGAGGTTGGTGAGTGCTGTGGAAGCAGCATTGGATATATTTGAGAATATCTCCTCGGGGAACAAAGGAGTGGTGAGATAAAGGGTACTGGAGTGTGGGTGCTTTATTAGGCTGGCTGGAGTCTTTAAAAACAGTTCAGCTCCCCCCCCCCCCCCGGTAACCCTTGTAAACTTATTAGTGGTGTTACACCACAATATTACTAACTAGTGTTAACTATCCCAACAATTGCTAAAATTAAAGAGAGACGTTCAAGGGGCTATTTGCTGAGTATTTGTTTATGCTATGGGAAGCGGAGGTTGTATCAACTGTAATAACCCTGTTATTGAGAGTTAATATTACACATTGTTACAAGGCTGTGGTTGAAATTGCGCAAACAATTTGGACTTTTAGGGTACTTTCACACTTGCGTTAGAGGATTCCGGCCGGCAGTTCCGTTGCCGGAACTGCCTCCCGGATCCCGAAATCCGTATGCAAACACATAGCATTTGTTTCCGGATCCGGATGTGGATCCGGCTGACAAATGCATTGAAATACTGGATCCGTCTTTCCGGTGTAAACCGAAAAAAAAAACGCATCCGGTATTTATTAATTTTTTTGCATTTTTAAAGGTCTGCGCATGCACAGACCAGGAAACCTGTTCCGTTTTTCCAGAACACTTAGTACCGGATCCGGCATTAATGCATTTCAATGGAGTGTTCCAGAATTCTGGCCGTAGAAAATACCGCAGCATGCTGCTGTATTTTCTCCGGCCAAATACGGTAAGAGGAACTGAATTGAAGACATCCTAATGCATCCATTCAGAATGCATTAACATAAAACTGAAGCGTTGTTTTTCCGGTATTGAGCCCCTGTGACTGAACTCAGTACAGGAAAACTTTAACGCTAGTGTGAAAGTAACCTTATCCTGGTGGGGTTCACCCCTGGAATGTCGAAAGTTTGTTCTAACTACTAATTTTTTCACCTTTTGGATGTGTTCTGACTAACACTGGAATTTTGCAACCTCTATAAATCATGTGTTTGATATAACCATTAACTATCTCAGTCCCTAATTACTAATGAAGGTCTAAATCTACAGTCGTGGCCAAAAGTTTTGAGAATTGCATAAATATTGGAAATTGGAAAAGTTGCTGCTTACGTTTTTATAATAGCAATTTGCATATACTCCAGAATGTTATGAAGAGTGATCAGATGAATTGCATAGTCCTTCTTTGCCATGAAAATTAACTGCATTTCATTGCTGTCATTAAAGGACCTGCTGAGATCATTTCAGTAATCGTCTTGTTAACTCAGGTGAGAATGTTGACGAGCACAAGGCTGGAGATCATTATGTCAGGCTGATTGGGGTAAAATGGCAGACTTGACCTGTTAAAAGGAGGGTGATGCTTGATATCATTGTTCTTTCATTGTTAACCATGGTGACCTGCAAAGAAACGCGTGCAGCCATCATTGCGTTGCATAAAAATGGCTTCACAGGCAAGGATATTGTGGCTACTAAGATTGCACCTCAATCAACAATTTATAGGATCATCAAGAACTTCAAGGAAAGAGGTTTAATTCTTGTTAAGAAGGCTTCAGGGCGTCCAAGAAAGTCCAGCAAGCGCCAGGATCGTCTCCTAAAGAGGATTCAGCTGCGGGATCGGAGTGCCACCAGTGCAGAGCTTGCTCAGGAATGGCAACAGGCAGGTGTGAGCGCATCTGCATTCACAGTGAGGCGAAGACTTTTGGAAGATGGCCTGGTGTCAAGAAGGGCAGCAAAAAAGCCACTTCTCTCCAAAAAAACCATCAGGGACAGATTGATCTTCCGCAGAAAATATGGTGAATGGACCGCTGAGGACTGGGGCAAAGTCATATTCTCCGATGAAGCCTCTTTCCGATTGTTTGGGGCATCAGGAAAAAGGCTTGTCCGGAGAAGAAAAGGTCAGCGCTACCATCAGTCCTGTGTCATGCCAACAGTAAAGCATCCTAAGATCATTCATGTGTAGGGTTGCTTCTCATCCAAGGGAGTGGGCTCACTCACAATTTTGCCCAAAAACACAGCCATGAATAAAGAATGGTACCAAAACACCCTCCAACAGAAACTTCTTCCAACAATCCAACAACAGTTTGGTGAAGAACAATGCATTTTCCAGCACGATGGAGCACCATGCCATAAGGCAAAAGTGATAACTAAGTGGCTCGGGACCAAAATGTTGACATGGAATGTTGGGTAAAAAGAGCACAAGTAAAAGAATACTGAATTTATTAAATTATATATGGGTGGAGATTAAAAAAATCACGCATGCACTGCACGACGCCATCTCAACGTGCTCTGTGACGTCTGTATCTGCCGCGCATGCGCGGCACGCAGACATAGACGCGCTGAGAGATGACGTCGTGGATCATGGAGTCTTCCGCGCCCGATGAAATGGACCGCAGGTGGCTTGAATCCAGGTAATATCTCCCCACCCCTACTTAGACTATATATACCCTGCCTGCATATCATTCGGTACCTCCTGACGAAGCCGCTAAGGTGAAACGCGCGTCGAGGTCTCGCGCTTAGGGTCCGACATCCTTCCAGTCATCATGTCTTCAGGTACGTCCTGTGTTTAGCCCAGCTCGGCATTCCCCTGGCACTTCCATTACATCCATAGTGGGTCCTAGATTCCTCAGGCCTACCACTGTGATTATTATTTTTTAGGATACTGATGAGATTCTGGGATTTTCCTTTTATCATTATTAGCCGTGCCGCATATGTTTTGTGGGATGTGAGAGATAGCCCATGGACACCATGATATGATATTTTGCATTTGACAGCATACAACCCTATTGTGGTGGATATTTTTATGCTATGCAGTATCAGTTGTCCCTGTGCTTATATCCCTCGTTCCTTGAGTGCTACACTGTCCTGTGTCCGATTGATACATGGGTTGATAGGTGTATGTTAGGGTGTCTCTGACCCTTTGCTTTTCTGTATACTGTACACCAATTCTGACAAACTCCAAGAAGTGATTATGAAAGAATGCGTTGCTATCAGTCCGGAATTGGCCCAGAAGTTGATTGAGAGCATTACAGAGGTCCTGAAAAAGGGCCAACACTGCAAATACTGACTCTTTGCATAAATGTCATGTAATTGTCGATAAAAGCCTTTGAAACTTATGAAGTGCGTGTAATTATATTTCACTACATCACAGAAACAACTGAAACAAAGATCTAAAGCAGTTTAGCAGCAAACTTTGTGAAAACTTATATTTGTGTTATTCTCAAAACTTTTGGCCACGACTGTAGTTATTCCCCACTAATGAACTCCTAATAAACTGTGTGTCTTATCCGATCTGGATTTTGGACTAATCTTTACTTCTTTGCTGATTGAGATTGATTAATGAAGTTTATTTTCAGGTGTTGCAAACTTTTGAACTACCACTGAATTTGTGTGACTTATTTAGGTGGACTTTAAACTGGCACAGATAATTTTATCAACAGAAAGTCACTGATGATTGCCCAATCCTTAATTGTTGTTTACTAATAGCGGTGTGATATCGCAAAGGTGATAATGGTTAAGAAAAAAGATGAAAAAGAGAAAGGGGGGGGGGACAGAGGCGGTCTGGAGTGTATGCCTCCCCCAGGCAAAAAATGCCTAAAATGAGGAGATTGGGAACCCAAACTGGATAGATTTCTCCAGGCTGCGCCTATTGTAGTAAATAAGGAGCAGACTAGATCCAACACTCAAACTAAAAATCTGGGTGTGAGAAGTGAGGATACAGATTTAGAGGCGACATTATCTTCTCCAACAGATATAACACAAGCTCCTACAATATCTGACATTATGTCGCAGTGAATACATTTAATAATGTGTTGGAGATGATAACAAAACAAATGGGGGAATTTAAAATCTGATGTACAGCTGATTAGAGATAATTCTAAGAACGTTAATGAGAGAGTAAACCAAGCAGGTCAAAGAATAAGTGATTTAGAAGATCAAGTTCTTGGATTTGTAAAAGATCTCAAGAACTTGAAAGTGGAGAATGATGCTCTTCGTAATAAAATCACAGATTTAGAAGATAGGGATAGGAGGTCAAATATAAGATTGATAGGGATACCGTAACAAATGGAGGGTGTATATATCCAGAATTGGATTACGGAGGTGGTAGGTGGAGAAAATTTGTCTAATCAGTTTATAGTTGAGAGAGCACATAGGATACCAGTAAGAAACTTAACGGGTAATTTCCCAAGGACAATTATAGCAAAAATTACTCAGTTTAGGGACAGAGAGACTGTTATGTGTAAAATCAGGTCATTGGGATTAGTGGAAATTAACAGATCAAAAGTGTCAATATACCCAGATTACTCACTTTCAACACAGAAAGAGAGAGGGAAATTTAGTGGTATCAAACGAAGACTTCGCCAAGCTGAGATAACTTATTCTCTGTTGTATCCTGCAAAACTTAGAGTCGGGTATAAGGACTGGGTTAACTTTTTCTCTTCTTCTCAAGAAGCGAATAAGTGATTGGAAACTGTGGGTTTATGAGGAGTTAATTGAATTGAAAATGGAATAAGGCAATTAATATTATAAGAAAGTGGACATAGATGGGGGAGGGAGGCAGATTTTGCGTTTAGGATAGTAGGATGTTAAGTCGCTAATCGGACTGATACATCAAGAGTGGAGGGGGAGCAAGAAGGGGGTGTTTTTTTTTGGTTTTTTTTTCCTTCTGATAAATGTGTATTTGATAAAAAAAAGATCCCTGTAATTAAAATCTGATCATGGAATGTAAGAGGGTTGGGTGATAAGGTAAAAAAATACGCTGTGTTTAGTGTTACAGGTAGATATCTCCCAGCTATTGTGTGCCTTTTGGAGGCCCATATGCTGAGGGAGAGAGTGGGCCTATTTAAAAGGAAATGGATCACTCACCAATTCCATTCTGTTTATAGTGGGTATAGTTGAGGAGTTAGTATTCTTATTCATAAAGCAATATCATCCTCAATAATCTCTCAGAAGATTTATGCAGAGGGGAGATTTGTCTTTCATTATGGATGTTTTGAGAACGCAAGATGTGTAGTGCCAGGGATCTATATCCCCCCCCCCCCCCCCCACCTTACAGAAAGGAGGTGTTGTGAAAGTTAAAGTTAAAAATGAGTTTTTACAGGATAAATATAACTGTCCATTATTATTGCTGGGAAATTTTAATTGCACAATGGATGATGATTTGGATAGATGAAAATATAATTAAAAAAATAGGGACTACACCGCTAAAGAAGTTGACCCAAGAATTCGGTTGGTGGGATATATGGAGGACTCATGATCTGTTATTAAGACAGTTCTCTTGCTATAGTAAAGTGGTAGTTTATTATGGACCAAGGTGTATCTCAGACCATTCCCCAGTTTTAATCAAGGTGGGATCTATGAAAGAAAGTGAGAATACTGCTCGTAAACTCTATTCATGAATTAAAGATAGAAATGGAGAAGATGATTAATCAAAAAACTGAGAAAACAAGAGAAGCTTGGCTTTTGGTGTCTAATAATTATCTGAGAGCGAAAGCACACAATATTGATTTATTTGTTAAATCTAGAAGATATTGGGAAGGGGGTAGACCAGGTAAATTTTTGTCCAGGATGATTAGTAAGACGGAAACGTTGGTAAATATTGCTGCAATTCGAGATAAGGGGGGTATAATATATAACGAACCAGAAAAGATCATGGGGGTGTTTATAAAGATCTATATTTAACACAGATTCATATAGGTTATAGTAAACTGATGGGTTTTTTAAATAATATTAATTAATATTAATATTCCTAAACTTAGTGTTGCCCAACGGGAAGATTTAGAACGCCCTATTACACTTAATGAGGTGCTATCAGCAATAGCTGAAGCTCCACTTGGTAAAGCAGTGGGCCCAGATGGATTACCTGTAGAGCTATATAAGAGAGATAGAGTTTTGGGCGAATAGATTAATGGAGGTTTTTGTACACTCAAAACAAGTGGAGCGTTTACCTATTTCAATGGGGGAAGCAACAATAGTTTTAATTCCTAGGGAGGGTAAGGATAAATTAGACCCGGGTTCATATCGCCCAATATCCTTGATGAATAATGATTGTAAAGTTCTGGCTCGAGTTTTGGCAAAGAGACTGAAGGGGGTAATTACGAGTTTAGTGCATCCAGATCAAAATTGATTCATTCCTAGTAGATCTACATCTTTAAACCTTATCAGGGTCTTCGCCAATATTCAATGGATTCGGGAACTAAACTGGCCATTGCTCTATCCTGTCATTAGATGCGACAAAAGCTTTTGACAGTGTAGAATGTTTTTTTTTTTTTGTGGGAATTCCTAGGCCAATTTGGTATTGGTCCTGAATTTATAAAATGGCTGAAGATCATACACTGTGACCCGAGAGCACGGATACTCATTAATGGTCAGTTGTCTAAAAGTTTCAATATTGAAAGAGGTATGGGACAGGGATGTCCTCTCTCTCCCTTACTCTTCGCCCTAGTGGTCGAACCTTTAGCAATTAAGATCAGACAGGAATTCATGTCTCCCGGGGTTTGGGGTCAGGGGGAGAGAGAATAAAATACTGCGTTATGCAGATTATTTTCATTTTTAAAAAACACCAAAATACTAAGTTTAAATCGCCCCCTTTCCCAATTTAACATAAAATTTTTACAAACAATAAAAAATTAACATATTACATATCGCCACATCCGAAAAAGAGTGAGCTAGTAAAATATTAAAAAAGATTTCCGCTCTGGTGAAGACCTTAACAGAAAAAAAAAATCAATCACCGCACAATTCGCCATTTTTAGTCACCTTGTCCCCCAAAAGATGTCACTGGATGTGAGAGGTGCTGTATTCTCCTATATGTAGTGTTTGCTCACTACTGTGACCTGTGTCTCATCTTCTCCGTCAAGTCCTTTTTTTAACTATATATGCATTTTTAAATTTGGCGACTAAAAAATGTAATTTGGCTCCTACATTTTTTAGTTTAGGAGTCAATGGCTATTGGTTATTTATTTATTTTTAGTTTGGAGCACTGTTGATGATTAGTGGCCAGAAAGTGGATCATAAGAGGTACCAACTGTTAGGGAGTGGATAAATACAATTAATTTATATAGATCTATTGAGATAGCAGGTTATAGTAAATAAAATACAGATTTATAATAGATTATGGAGTAAATGGAAGGTTTTTATGGATAAGTCTAGTGGATGAAAGGTTGGGTGCGTTGTTTTTTTTTCTCGCTCTCTGGGGGGGGGGTTGAAATAAATTTGTATGGGGATATAAATGCAAAATATTTTTTTTATTCTTTTTTCAAGATTGTTGATTATATAAATATTGTTGAATAAAAAACTAATTTAATTGAAAAAAAATTCTAATCACTCTTTTTCCCTAGAATAAAATAAGTAAATAATAATAAATATACATCATAGGCATTTCCGTGTCCAAAAATATTATCATACTATTAAAATATAAAAATATTTATCCCATACTGCGAATGGTTTAATGGTAAAAAAAAAAAAAATATTGCAATTTTTTTTTTCTTTGTTTCACCTCCCCAAAATGTTTTATTAAAAGCGATCAAAAAGTCATACACACTCAAATAGTTAAGGTAATATTAAAAACAAAAGAATTAAAGTGGAAACACAACCCCAGTAATAGGACTCCAAACTAGTAGAATAAGGGGATAGAGCGAAGGTGATTACCCAAGAAGCCATGATGATGCAAAAATGGTGCTTTGCAGGATAACTAATATAATTCACCCAGCAATCATTTATATTCTACTAAGGTGCTCAACCAGACTTACAATCATATATCACTGATGAGCATTATAAGTAAGGGACCATTGCTGGTGGGTACTTTCCTGAATTGTCTGTTACTTGTAATGCTCAATGTTGGCTGACTTGTATTAGTTACCCTGCAAGGCCCAATTTTTCCATTATCGTGGCTGTTGGGTAATCACCCTTACCCTGTCCCTTTACTCTACTAGTTAGGTCCTTTTCATAAGTCATATTATTGGGGTTGAGCCCCAGCCTTTTTAGTTTATTTTTTATTTATATAATTTTTTTAACACTACTTTTAGGCAGTTGGTACAGAGTTTAAAGAGGCTCTGTCACTCGGATCAAGCATACCCTGGTAGGACTGATGATGCTGAAAAAAATCATACTTTTCTTTCATGTCTGCGTTACGGTGTTGAAGAAAAATAAACTTAAAAAAATATGCAAATAAGGTATTTGAGCACTCAGTGGCTGGCATATGCTGTCCGAGCACTGTGTCAGCGACGCCCTCGTTCCTTACTAATGCTGGCCTTCTCCACTTAATCACGCCCCCATGCCTTTTGATTGACAGCGCTAGATCGGTGGGATCCAGCACCTGTGCACCCACTTCCTTAACGGCGCGTGCTCACAGGATCTTTTCTTTCTTTCTTTCCCGGCGTTCTGCCACTTTTCTATACCCGGACAAAAGCCTATACCCGGAAGTGATGTAGCTGCACTGGAAGTCACGTGGACGCGTTGGAATCAGCTGGAAGAGGGGGGTGTGCAAGCGCATTCGGCTAAAGTACAGTAATCTGGCAGAACACCGCAGCATTTGCTAAGACTGACTCTGTGCCGCCATTGATAGTAAAGAAAGAAATGGATGGTAAAGAAAGAGATGGATAGTAAAGAAATAGAGGGCTGGGAAAATGCAGGGGCGTTCTGCGAGATTAACATACTTTAGCCGAATGCGCTTGCGCAGCGCACACACACCCTCCTCCAGCTGTTTCCAACGCGTACACGTGACTTCCGGTGCAGCTACATCACTTCCAGGTATAGACTTTTCTCCGGGTATAGAAAAGTGGCAGAACACCGGCATGTGAATATGTCTAGTGTGCACAAACTGCCACTTCTGGGTTCAGTGACGTGACAGCGCGTGTGAACGAGACATATTCACAAGCCGGGAAAGAGGTTTTAATTGCTTCAGGGCAAATTGTGGACTTAATTTAATGTTGATGAACACAGCTTCTGCAAGAATTGGAACATCTTTTAAATAGGTACAGGTCTGGGACCCACTCCTATCTTCAGAAATAGGCCCCAGAACTAAAGAAGAGCACACTGTACATGTGCAGCATCCTCTCCATTCACTGCTAGGAGACTTCTGAAAATAGCCGAGTGAGCATGCTCTGCCGTTTTTGAAGCTCCAGTAGCAAAGAATGAAGGGTGACTGCACATGTGTGGTGTGCTCTCCTTCATTTCAGGGGTCCCATTCTGGAGATAGGAGCACATCTATCTGACAATTGTGGCACATCCTAGAGATATGGACACAAATGTTAAGATGAGACAACCCCTTTAATGGCACAATATAAATATAGAGCAGTGTTGCCTGGATTTGCAGTAGCAAGCTTCGTAAATTTATTGTCGAGCATAGACAACACTTTAATCTTTTCTCTTTTAGAATAAGAGGCAATGGAAACAATCTAACCGTAATGTACAGTCGTGGCCAAAAGTTTTGAGAATTACATAAATATTGGAAATTGGAAAAGTTGCTGCTTAAGTTTTTATAATAGCAATTTGCATATACTCCAGAATGTTATGAAGAGTGATCAGATGAATTGCATAGTCCTTCTTTGCCATGAAAATTAACTTAATCCCCAAAAAAACTTTCCACTGCATTTCATTGCTGTCATTAAAGGACCTGCTGAGATCATTTCAGTAATCTTCTTGTTAACTCAGGTGAGACTGTTGACGAGCACAAGGCTGGAGATCATTACGTCAGGCTGATTGGGTTAAAATGGCAGACTTGACCTGTTAAAAGGAGGGTGATGCTTCAATTCATTGTTCTTCCATTGTTAACCATGGTGACCTGCAAAGAAACGCGTGCAGCCATCATTGCGTTGCATAAAAATGGCTTCACAGGCAAGGATATTGTGGCTACTAAGATTGCACCTCAATCTGCAATTTATAGGATCATCAAGAACTTCAAGGAAAGAGGTTCAATTCTTGTTAAGAAGGCTTCAGGGCGTCCAAGAAAGTCCAGCAAGTGCCAGGTTCTTCTCCTAAAGAGAATTCAGCTGTGGGATCGGAGTGCCACCAGTGCAGAGCTTGCTCAGGAATGGCAGCAGGCAGGTGTGAGCGCATCTGCACGCACAGTGAGGCGAAGACTTTTGGAAGATGGCCTGGTGTCAAGAAGGGCAGCAAAGAAGCCACTTCTCTCCAAAAAAAACATCAGGGACAGATTGATCTTCCGCAGAAAATATGGTGAATGGACTGCTGAGGACTGGGGCAAAGTCATATTCTCCGATGAAGCCTCTTTCCGATTGTTTGGGGCATCAGAAAAAAGGCTTGTCCGGAGAAGAAAAGGTCAGCGCTACCATCAGTCCTGTGTCATGCCAACAGTAAAGCATCCTGAGACCATTTATGTGTGGGGTTGCTTCTCATCCAAGGGAGTGGGCTCACTCACAATTTTGCCCCCAAAACACAGCCACGAATAAAGAATGGTACCAAAACACCCTCCAACAGAAACTTCTTCCAACAATCCAACAACAGTTTGGTGAAGAACAATGCATTTTCCAGCACGATGGAGCACCGTGCCATAAGGCAAAAGTGATAACTAAGTGGCTCGGGGACCAAAACGTTGACATTTTGGGTCCATAGCCTGGAAACTCCCCAGATCTTAATCCCATTGAGAACTTGTGGTCAATCCTCAAGAGGCGGGCGGACAAACAAAAACCCACTAATTCTGACAAACTCCAAAAAGTGATTATGAAAGAATGGGTTGCTATCAGTCAGGAATTGGCCCAGAAGTTGATTGAGAGCATGCCCAGTCGAATTGCAGAGGTCCTGATAAAGAAGGGCCAACACTGCAAATACTGACTCTTTGCATAAATGTCAGGTAATTGTCGATAAAAACCTTTGAAACATATGAAGTGCGTGTAATTATATTTCACTACATCACAGAAACAACTGAAACAAAGATCTAAAAGCAGTTTAGCAGCAAACTTTGTGAAAACTAATATTTGTGTCATTCTCAAAACTTTTGGCCACGACTGTAGACCTTATGGGTTATCCAAACCCATCCCAGGTCAGAGGTTGGAAAGACGTTGGCTCTAATATATTGGAAAAGCTCCACCTTTCTTTTCTGTTTATTGATTAGTAAGAAGTGATTCATTTAACCTGTTTCGGACACATGACGTACCGGTACTGCATGATGCCCCGGTACTTAAGGATACATGACATGATCATTGAGCAGGCACCTTGGGTCAATGCACAGGGGGGCAGCACTTGGTGTGCTTAGTAAAATGTGAAATGTCCCAGTTTGTTAGCTGCCAGTGGAGCTCAGTTTAATGTCTGACAATGAAAATTACATTTTTTGCCACCTTATGTTCTTTTTTTGGTGTTATTTAAAAAAAATTACGTTACTGAGTTTTGTGACCGAAAAAACACCTGATAAGATAAGTTTCTCAGAAATACAGATTGCGATTAAACCTTCATATCGCTATCTTGTCTGTACAGACACCACTAATGCGTGTTACAGATTTTTGATGACATCAAATTCTATAGATAAAAAGCAACGCTTACGAGGAAAAGTGACGTGGATGTACATTTTCTTAGATGACATCTAAATATAGTAACCACAGAAAAATACTTCCTGTAAGCATTTCCTGTCCATCTGCAGTAAACCATATATAAGCTATTTAGTGCCACGATTTTCGGTAATTTTTTTTATACTACAAGTGCAGGAGAAAACCTTAAAGGGGTTGTCAAACTTTCTTTAAGTGATGGCCTATACAGAATATGCTATCACTAACTGATCAGCGGTGGTCTGACACCCCAAACCCCCATCAGCTGTAACAGAGGGAGCTTATTGCTACAGTGATGTTCCCATGGAAGTCAAAGGAAGCAGTACTACAGTGACAAGTTCTGTCCTCTACATATTTGATGGAGCTGTGTAGATCCAGGCCGGCTTACATCAACAAAACTACACCTGAACAGCTGCAGGGGTGTGAATGGGCTATCACCTAGTAAAAGCTGGTGACCTTCTCTCAATTAGGGAGGTCCCAGAGGTTTGGAATTTCCTAATCCATTAAGTAATGGGAATACCATTTTTTCTGTTTTTTAAATGTATATGGGATAATGTACACATTACTTTATATTGTAAGAATATTAGACATCACCAAGGAGTTCCATGGCCATATCAAAGCTCAAGACCACTGGTCCAGTATTTTATACCTTTATGGATCTTCTATGTGACTTTTAATATTCCAGGGGTTATAGTGTTTCTTATAATATATACCTATTTTACTGGTTTAATTATTGTTACATGCTTTGTCATTTGTTTACCTTGGAGGATTTACTCCTCATACATGTCTAAGTTGTCATTCTCATGAAGCATTCTTTCGATTTTATGCTACTACGTATCTTATATCTCAATAAAAAGATATTGAACCATAATATATACCTATTTTATTGCGGATCATCTGTTCTAACAAAAAGAAATGTAAGTTTTATTTCAGTCCTCTCGCTTCTAAAAGTGTGTTAGTGCTACCCATAGCAGTGCCATCCATGACAATGACATTTAATGGCAAGGTACACGCATCCAATGTGAGATAGACATTCTGTATATAATGAAAGTGTGTTATTCTTATGTCAGACAGAGCTGCTAATTGAGAGAAAATACAGAGTGCACTCAATTGCCACGTGTACATTTTTAGCCATTGTTTTAATAAAAAGTTATGTTTCATATTCAAATAATTATTAGACCTGTGAATTTAATAACATTACATCCATTGTGAATTCTACAGCCGCCTGATCCAGATTGTAAAGCTCTATCTCTATTCACCGTCCTCTGGATTGTTCAGTTGCCCTCTTGCTATGACTGATGGTGCAGCAAAGGTCATAGAGGTAAGATGATGCGTGACTATGGTGGTATACAGTACACTGTATTCTGAATGCAAATTGATGGGGGACTTATTAACAATAATAGTAATTAGTTGTGTTACTGATTTAGCAGCTATTTTAAAGGGCTTTACAGTCTCAGAAATTGATGGCATATCACTTAAATATGCTATCGCTTATTGATAAATTGATGGTTAACTTGCTGGGACATCCATGATCCTTTAAATTAACAGCATAAAGATCAGAATCAGTCCTGCCTCTCCTTCAAAGTTTTTCCATGCGCACAAACCAGTGCTGTAGCTCTTTCATTTCCAAAAGTTGAAGCCCATCAATAAAAAAGTTATATCCCATAATTCTCTCAAATAGGATTAATGTAATCAGTTAAAGCGGTTGTCTCACTTCAGTAAGTGTCATTTATCATGTTGAGAAAGTTAATACAAGCCACTTACTGATATATTGTTATTATCCATATTGCCTCCTTTGCTGGCTGGATTCATTTTTCCACCACATTATACAATGCTCGTTTCCATTGTTACAGACCACCCTACAATCAGTCAGTGGTGGTCGTGCTTGCACAATAGCCTATATGCTCACCCATGGTCCTGGCCACCAGAGAGGCTGAAGCTTTCTCCTATAGTGTGCAAGCACGACCACCACTGATGGATTGCAGGGTGGTCTGTAACCATGGAAAAGAGCAGTGTATAATGTGATGGGAAAATGAATTTAGCCAGTAAAAGGAAGCAATATGGATAGTAACAATATATTGGCAATTGCCTTGTATAAACTTTCTCTACATGATAAATGCCACTTACTCAAGTGAGACAACCCCTTTAAAGGGATTCTGTCAGCCAGATTTTAGCTAAAGAGCTTTTCGTATCATCATATCAGTCCCCTTGATCTAGATAAAATTATACTAGTCTTACTCCCACATGTCTTGTCATTTTTGCTAAAAATCTCATCATTTATATGCAAATTAACTTCATAAGGAACCCAAGGGGCTGTCCTTCTGGCTATTGGAGCCCAGCCGCACTCCTTCTCTTGGAGCCCAGCGCCTCCCCGCTGTTAATTATTCCGTTATATACTCCTCTCCTGGACGTTTTTTTTTTTTTTTTTATTGCGCCGTAATCTCGCGCATGCGTCCTGGATCCACATGTCCAGGCCCGCGCGGTTTCCTTGCAGCAGCCTCAACGAAGGAAGCGTGCATGCGCCAGCTCTCTGCGCATGTCGTTTGCCACGGAAAGGAGGAGCGGTGTGAGTGGCGTGAGTTCACCTGACAGGCGGAGGACAGAGGTGCAGGAGCGGAGGGACTACACAGAGTCAGCCACTGAGGAGGCATTTGGGCAAACCTACTTTACATAATAAAAGGTACATAGAACACAGGTGATCTACTACAAAGGAGCTATCATTATTCTGGTTCATTATAGAAAGGCCATAATGGGGGACATTATTCCAAAATAAGTCATCCAGAACTTGGAAAACCATTCAGGTTGGGATGGTCATGTATACCCTAAAAGATTGGGGGCACCTGCAGCAATACAAATTTTTGCTGCATATAGGCTACAGTAAAATCAATGTCACAGATCAAAGTGACATAAGGGGTGTCGTAGTCTCTCACACAGACATGCATCAAGGTGTTTGGGGGCAATGTCACATGGTCTATGGCGGTGGTACATAGACATGCATCAAGGTATTTGTGTACTGTCACATGGGTTATGGTGGTGGTACATAGACAGGCATCAGGGGTTTTTGGGCATTGTCACATGGGCTATGGCGGTGGTACATAGAAATGCATCAAGGTGTTTGAACACTGTCATGGGCTATGGCGGTGCCACAGAGACATGCATCAAGGTATTTGGGCACTGTCACATGGGCTATGGCGGTTGCACATAGACATGCATCAAGGTGTGGCGGTACCACAAAGACATGCATCAAGATGTTTGGGCACTGTCACATGGGTTATGGTGGTGGTACATAGACATGCATCAAGGTGTTTTGGCACTGTCATATGGGCTATGGCAGTGCCACAGAGACATGCATCAAGGTGTTTGGGCACTGTCACATGGGTTATGGCGGTGGTACATAGACATGCATCGAGGTGTTTGGGCACTGTCACATGGGCTATGGCGGTGCCACGGAGACATGCATCAAGGTGTTTGGGCACTGTCACATGGGCTATGGCAGTGCCACAGAGACATGAATCAAGGTGTTTGGGCAATGTCAAATGGTCTATGGCAGTGGTACATAGACATGCATCAAGGTGTTTGGGCACTGTCACATGGGCTATGGCAGTGCCACAGAGACATGCATCAAAGTGTTTGGGCAATGTCACATGGTTTATGGCGGTGGTACATAGCGAAGTCCCCCATTCCCAGCCCACCTTCGGGGTCGCCACTTATTTTTTGTGTGCCCGTTGCTGTAGAAAGTCGCCATACGGTCTGCCTGACCCTGTTTGTGCGCAGTGCCTGGTCTCCAGGCTCCCTCAGGGCTCCCTGTCCCCTCTTTCTGCATAGGCCCCTCTTGAATGGGTCCCTTCTCTGTCCCAGGCCATAGGGAATCTAGCCCTCCCAATCCATGGTGGAGTTATTGGACCGCTTGCCTTCCCAAATGCGGCCGCCTCTGCCCCCCAGGGACTCCTCTGCTAACTGGGTACGCTCATGCTCAGACACCAGGTCTTGTTATCGTCCTGCTCCTCCTCTTTGTGCTTGGGTCGCTTCCAGGACAGAAATCCCTGCCCTCATGCGGCAGCATAGGCCCCCCAGTGGATATCCTTTGCTTCCTGCCTCGGTCCATATCAGGAGGCAGAGTCCAATAGTGGCCTGGGGTCTCCCCTCATAGGTCGCGCTTCCCCCTGCATCCTGGTTTCCTCCCAGGACGGGACTAGCACTGAGGGAAACGCCTCAGGTTTCTTCTGCCTCAACGGGGACTCCTCTGCACAGAGTCTGACTCGGAACAGAGCATCAGGCGAGGCGTGGTCAAAGATAAATAGCCATTTCACTTGTCTGGTTCTAGGGTGCACCATGCAGAGGTGGAGTACCTGTACCATCTCCAGATGCTGTAGCCATTACACCTGTCTGGTTTTAGTCTGCACTACGCAAAAAAACTGAAGCCGCCCGTGTTGCCTTTTCGCAATTTACGGAATGGGCGCCGGCAATATAAATGCCTATTCTTATCCGCAAAGCGCGGACAAGAATAGGACATGTTATATTTTTTTAGCGGGGCGGCGGAACGGAGCAACGGCTGCGGACAGCACACGGAGTGCTGTCCGCATCTTTTGCAGCCCCGTTAACGTGAATGGGTCCGCATCTGAGCCGCCAAAACGGCGGCTCGGATGCGGACCCAAACAACGGTCGTGTGCATGAGGCCTAACACTGATCAGGTTTTTTTTCCGGTATTGAGCTCCTAGGATGAAACTCAATACCGGAAAAGTTTAACGCAAGTGTAAAAGTACCCTTACCCCATTTCATTGATGGAGTACTCACGTTGTTGTTACTGCCTCTCTGTTTTGTTTTCACAGAGGTCCATGTCCCAGTCCTGGCGGAGTACCTGGATCACCATTGGATGTTCTATCCTGCAGGGATAAGAAGTATTGTGAACACTAACCTCTACTGCAGTTTTCGGGTCATCGCTGGACGTCTTCTCTGATATGACCGTGACAGGACTAGTGAGCGCCGCACACCTACTTGGTGGTTGGAATTTTCTGCTCCTCACTCTTGTATCGGACATGGTCCCGTAGTTCTTCCATGGTCTAGGCGTTCTTCGTACTCCCTTATGTTCTCTGATTAGTGTGCTACATGACAAGTGCCGTTCGCTTGGGCCTTGCTGTTGTCTGCACCTGTCAGTTTCTTCCCCCTTTCTTGGGGGTTTCATTGTGCTCTGCTGGTATCTGGTTTCTACATGTCAGTGTAGTCTCTCCTGGCTACTCCAGGCAAATTCTGCATTCTTTTCTGACATATGGATGTCTGGTGATTCTTTTACAAAATCCAGGGTGATGTGCTTGCCCCTTCCAGGGCAGTGTTATACACTATGCTAGTCACTACACTTGGGATGGTTGGTTAACCAGGGCTGATGTTTCTTTTCCCTATGGTGGATACATTTCATTTTTCTTTTGATAATCTGGCTAATATTGTCTTCATGTGGTTCAGTTCTGTGGACCCTACTTGAGCCTCTGACTGGGTATTTCTGCTTGGAGTCCCTGCCCCAATGGTTCTTAGACCATCTAGCTACCCTGGCCTTTACTGGCCGGTTCCCTCTGGGGAAGCTACTCATGGCATCTCTAACCGCACATGCTCTGTATGACTGCTGCTTCTTTGGGCCCGGTTTGGTTCTTTTCCCTCCTGGGTCCCCATAGACTTGTTTCCCTCTTGAGGTTCTAACCTCTATTCCCATTTCCCTAGGTTCAGGTCCTGGTACCTCTGAGTTGTTGCTCCGGTTTGCAATTTACATTCGTTTTGGCCACTTCTGGAATGGAGCTTTCCCTCGATTTGAGAACTGTTCCTCCTTAGGCTGTTTGGAGTCCTCTCTCTTCTACTCCAATATTTCTCAGACGAGTGTGTCTCCACTTGTATTACCAGGGCCTGCGACTGATTCCTCTTTTCCTGAGTTTCATGTGGCCAGGGATTCTTTAGTCTTGCATTTCACAGTGATGTTCTGTTCCAGTTTTTCTGAGGCTCGAATCTCGCCTCCTTGGTACGGGACGCCTGTCTTTACGTTCTGTTCTCCTGGCCATTACCGAGGACCCCCCTCCTCCCCCAGAGGTTGGCTGCTTTTTCTGGCAGGATGGAGTTTCCACCTTCTCCTAGGGTGTTTCTCTTTTCCCACCTGCCTTGCAGTGGAAGGAGGCTTGCTCCCTTCCCATGGTGAGTTTTTGCTATTCTTTCTCTCAATCGTTCAGCCTCCAGTGCTTCCTTGTTTCCTTTCTCCCCTGGCCTTCACATGGTGTTTGGCACGGACCTGCCATGTTTTTGGTCTGAGACAATTTAGAGTTTTTTCCTTGCCAGATCCTCTTACTGGTCGGGTTCCCTTGCTTCCAAGCCTTATGGTATCACCTTCCTTTTGCGGAGGGGTGGTCCACTGGGTCTTCCTTTAGCTTGTGTCCAGGAATCTTTTTTCCGGTTCAGGACTGCTCCTGTCCATTTACCAGGCATTTTCTCTTCCACCTGGTCCCCTCATAGTCTAATCTTTAATGTTGGCTCTGTCCTCTTATAGATCCTCCTCCTGGGGCATCCTTCTATATCCAGAGTGCTAGGTCATTACCAACAGACGCCTTCCGGTTTGTGCTGCTCTCCTGTTTTTCAGGGGGAGCCCTGGCTTTTCCAGATCCTTCCTCTGGCTCTCTAGTGCGCACTTGTTCCACTCTTAGTTCTTGTGCAGGACAGCTAGCCCTGCTCCCTATTCTCTAGCTTCTTATTTTTCCCACCCTGGGTGGAGCTGGGTGTTTCCCCTTGTTACCTTTTTGCATATGGCCTTTTTATTTTTTTTACCAGGCACTTGTACTTGGGATCCTGGCAGTCTCCCATAATTTTTCTCTTTGGACTGTTCCTGGTCCTGGAGCCTCCCATGGTGCTGTGTACCCCAATGACATTAATGAGAAAATTGGATTTTTGTACTTACCGTAGAACCCGTTTCTCGTTCAATTCATTGGGGGACACAGATCCCACCCTTTGTTTTCATTTTCTTTGTCATCGGGCTGCTCTTCTTTCTTCCCCGGTCCAGGACATGTTGGTTCTTTGCTTTTGTTTCTCTCTCCTGTATACCCATGGTGCTGTGTCCCCCAATGAATTGAATGAGAAACAGATTTTATGGTGAGTACAAAAACACAATTTTAAAGTTATTACCACAATACCACATAAAGTGACACATGTCAGATTTGCTAAAAATAGCCTGGTCCTTAAGGTGAAAAATGGCAGGGTCCTTATGGGGTTAATATGCCTTAGGTTGGTGACCGATTCAGTTGCTCATTATGGCTGCAAAAACACGAGTAAAAGACAATCGTAATGAGCACAAATGAGGAACTGATTTTAACGTAGTTCAAAGAAAAGTGCTATCCAGGATGGCTCTTTCATAGGAACAAGTCCCTTTTGGGAATCAGGAGACGGGCATGATAATCATCCTCCTCTCAGGACACTGCTCGTATTGAAAGAGCAAAAGTCATTTTCATGATTTAGAATTTGGTGTGCCTCTGCATGACCTCATCTATATAGCTTCAAAGTAGCAACTTTTTTTCAAATATTATTATGTGTATTCTTAGATATAAACCGAGGAGGCACTCATCATCGCAGTGAACAATTCTCGTGTATTCCATAATAAATGAATAATATGGCTGGTGCAGACAAACGTACATACAACACATGCTCCAGCTGACTGTCTATTATGTAGGTTTGTCGGCCACAGCCTTGTCATCCAGTCAGTATATTTCTCACAGACTAATTGAAGATTTTTCACTACGATGTAGAATCCCTCCTTGGATTCAAGTTACAATTATTCAGACTTTTTCCATGTGCATTAGCAATGTCAGTAGTGTGATAGTAGGCCCACAACCGAGACTCATTCTCCTATCGTGATACAGTACAGTATATAGGTATGCAAGCATTGCCACCGCAACTCTTATTTTTTTCCTTGACTTTCAGTATGACTTGGTATACTGAAGGTCAAGCAGAGTCACAAAATATTATAAATCACGAAACTGCCTTTGGCTCTAGCACTCCATAACCTGGCATCATAAACATGGAGCATGATTCACGCAAGGGATTCGCTTAATTGATAGAGCCAAAATTCAAGAAATCAATAGAAAATGTTTAGTTTCATTCAAAGGCCATGAACTCAGCAGGTCTATCAGGATGCGGTTTGTAACCCATGTATTCATGGTCAGGGTTTGGAAAACTATTCCATACTGTTTTCACAACTCAAGAAGGAATTGGACGCCGGTTTCCAATCCCCAAGTATCCATGTATCCAGGCAGTGAATGACCTGTACGCTGCCTTTCTTTGAAGTCTGTGAAAAAAAAGATTAAAGAATATTGTCAGTGGAATCAACAAAACGAAGGAGGGATGTTGAAACCACAATTGCCATTTTAAAATTTTAATTCGAATCATAATGATGTTTTCATTAAACATGCATAACTCCCCTTACCGGTTTTAACAGCTACTAGCAGGGTCCCATCAGCACCAAGCCAAAACACTTTACATGGTCCCTCCACCTACACTGTGTGTCCACTTTAACCCTTTCAAAATGCACTTCTGCAGCTCACGAGGTGATGGACGCTGTAACTGCACCCCCTGTCAACTCCACCGTCCTTTTCCAATTTCCTTGCAAACAATGGCAGACATGATCTGACCATCTTACCAGACGCATAGACTTGCAGACTCCTGCATCTCCATGCCATCTGGAAATATCAGATGGATACTTTTCTTGCCTGCAGGGCTGTACCACGCTCCCTTACTACAGCCTCCATTCAACAGAGTTTTATATTTACAAGACACAGCAGAATGGAATACTAATGTCTACTAGACTATTCCATACTGGTTCTTTGGCTGTATACTGACTTATAACAGCCAGATAGAGGGCAAAAGGACTATTCATAAGATTAGCGTGTGCATCTGGAAGTTCACTGGTGTACATGAAAAACGTAGATGATAAAGCGGTTTTGAACCCACCCGTGGACAAGGTAAATCATCTACTTAAATAAATTTAAGAGTAGTTTGTGTTAGCAGTCGGTCATTCCATTATCGGTTTTGTTTATAAGAAAATGTAAAAACACACATGGAATCCTTCTAGAGGCATTCCGTTTTGTTTGGTCTGAGAAAAATATATGTGCAGCATAATGGATCATTCTGGTTTATGCAGACAGGACTCTGTTTTCTCACTAGTATAAGGTAAAACAGACTGATCCATTATGCTGGCCAATAGACTACAACAACAACAAAGCATTTGTAAAGCCCTTTTCTCCCGTAGGACTTAATGCGCATAAGCTTCTCTCAGATCGGTACATAGTGATATGTACAGGGGGAAAAAGTTATGTGATCGTAAATGCCAGGCTAAATAGGTGGCTTTTCAGTTTTGATTTAAATGTGTCCAGGGTTGGAGATGTCTTGATTGCGTTTGGCAGGGCATTCCACAAGGTAGGGGGCAGCATGACAGAAAGCTCTGGCTCTAAAGGTTTTTAGTTGAATTCTGGGGGTGGTCAAGTTATTGGATCATTTTGATCTGAGGTTGTGTGAGGTGTGACACAGATGCAAATATAACCTTCAGGTATCCAGAGCCTAGGTCGTGTAGGGATTTGAATAGGATTTGACTACTATTATGTTTGCCGGAATGTTTCAAAAAGGCTTACATTTCGCATTCAACCAGAAAAGTCCTTATAGTCCGTTATAAACAGAAGCTATATCAGAATACTGTAAACTTGCCTAATACATTACCTGCGCAATTCAGTGTTCATGATATGATGGCAGTCAGTCTAAAGAACAGAATGCAGCTTTTACTAGGATCACAAAGCGCTAAAGCTGTAAAATGTATGGTAATGCATAGGCAGCAGCAATGGCAGGTAGTCCCTCTGCAGCAACAAATAGCTGATGCTGAGGCCAGTGGTCAGACTGCTGTACATTATAAATGGATGTATCCCAATGATATGTCGACAATGTTTTCAAAGGAAACAAGAAAGTGAACAGAAAAGAGAAAAGCACCTCACCTGTTGACATCCTTTTCAGCTGGTGTTGTTTGAACCTGTCCAATTGACCTTAAAGCAATATTTATTGTGTCCTCTCACTGACAAAAATGTCAAAATACTCATGTTGAATAATGCAAGTAAAGTCACAAAGTTAGGGTTCCACATTGGCTATTTCTTGACAATAAATTTACTCAATGTTGGTCGGCATCTGTGTACAGTTAGAACAAGTACACCAATTCAATACCCCTGTTCGCTGTTCTGTCTCCTCCAATGGAAAGATAATGTAGTTGGAATTTTGGCTCAAAAGTGGATTTGATCAAAAACATTCTATGTCAGATGCATCACCAGCATATCTTAGCTTTAGTTCGTTCAACAAGTTTAGCATCTAAAAAAAAAATATTTAAATTTAAAATGTACTATTACTTCAAATTTTACTTTATATCATTTAAAATACTATTAAAATAATAAAATTTGTGGGAAATTAAAGTGCTTACATTACCTCCTCATTCGTTTCACTTCTTTGTGCTTCAACATTTTGAATTGCAATGTTTGGCAATAATAATGGTTGCTTACAATTAGTGTTAGTGTCGGTGTCATTATTTTCAAATAGTTCCTAGAGAAAACGAAAAGACTATGTCATTCTACATACGTCCAGGTTACCACAAAAAATACACTAGAGACTGGCGTAATTATGGCCACAATTAAACAAATATGCATAGAGGTTTAGTGAGGAAAAGCCATTTGTGCAGCCTGATTTAGGTGGTTCTTTCTTACCATAATTGGCGGCACTGGGCTCCAAATGAAAGGGGCGCGGCTGGGCTCCAACGGCCAGAGGGACAGTCCCTTAGGCTCCTTATGAAGGTTAGCATATGAATAAAAGCGATTTTTAGGGAAAATGACAAGACATATGGGGATAAGACTAGTATATTTTTATCTAGATCGAGGAGACTGATGTGATGATATGAAAAGCTAAAATCTGGCTGACAGAATCACTTTAAGATCAGAACCGATGAACAGAACCTAATTTGTCAAAGATAAGATGGCTCAACGCTGGTCATTTGTGTTTTAAATGGGTTATATCATAAAAAGCATTCTTTATGCATCCACAGAGGACCCCAAGTGCCCTGTGTGAATGGAGCTCTAGTGTGTATGCCTGTCTATCATTGCCTGGTTTAACAGTTATTTTTCCTTGTGACAGACTCCATTTAAAACCCCTTAAGACAAAATGATCTACATGTACGTTATTTGCATGTAGGGAATGTATGGAGCAGACACATAGGTGGTGATGCTGGGTGTTGTGGGGATTCGCTTTGGTAGGCAGGGTAAGCGGACGCAGTACAGAGGCAAAAAACAAGGTTTAAATCAAAGTTCAGTGTTTATTCACACATAGCCAGAAAACAAGCCAAAAGAAAGTGTTCCGTTTTGGTGCCTGTTCACACCACACAAAGTTCACAGTGCAAAAAGACGTCACCTGGTCAGCAGATGATTTTCACCCAGAGTCCGCAGCAGTCTTTAGTGGCCTGTTTCCCCAGCCTATGGCTCACACAAACAGATCCCTCAGTGTCTCAAACCACAGACTCCTCAGCTCCTCTGTCATGGAGGATAATTTCTCCCCTGAACATGCTGGCTGGGTTTTTTATATTCCAGCCAAAACCCGGCCTGGAACCGTGGGGAACAGCCACCCACCCTGCTCTTTGGCTGCTCCCAATAAGAACCGGCCCGGATTGGCTTTACAGCCATTCTAACAGTTGAAGTGTCAGATTGCACTACAGACCTGACACTTCAGGAAAAAACCCGGTTCTTACCTCACCGAGGCCAGAAACCTCGGTGACACGTATCTTCCGTCAAAGACGGCTCCTTGTTCCTTCTTACAGTGTGTAACAGAGCTGACACCTAGCCGTAGTGTTCGGGATTGAATAACTCCCAGACAATCCAGCTTAGATGCCGCAGTCAATAGCGATCGCTGTATCTTAGTTGTTAGACAGTTGGAGATGGCTCTGTCCTCCAATCAGACCCCCCATGGCAAAATCACAGGGTTTTAGTCTATTTAGTCTATTTTAGTCTATGGTATAAACGATTAGAGTATCATATGTTCAAGTACTCTAAGGAGACTAAAAATTATTGTATGAAAATTACAAAAAATGTTTTTTTTTAAGTATTTAAAGCCCAAAGATGTTGCAAATTCAAATCACTCCCCTTTTCCAGTTTTACATACAGGTGAAACTCGAAAAATTTGAATATCATTTGTTTATTTCAGTAATGCAACTTAAAAGGTGAAACTAATATATGAGATACTCATTACATGCAAAGCAAGATATTTTAAGCCTTTATTTGTTATAATTTAGATTATTATGGCTTACAGTTTATGAAAACCCCAAATTCACAATCTCAGAAAATTAGAATATTACATGAAATCAATTAAAAAAGGATGTTAAATAGAAAAATGTAGGACCTCTGAAAAGCATAATCATGCATACAGTGCTGCCTATAATTATTCATACCCCTGGCAAATTTTGACTTAAAGTTACTTTTATTCAACCAGCAAGTAATGTTTTGACGGTAAATGGCATACAGTAGGTGTCTCCCAAAAGATAATAAGACGATGTACAAGAGGCATTATTGTGGAAAAAAAAAACATTTCTCAGCTTTTATTTACATTTGAGCAAAAAGTGTCCAGTTGGCGTAAAAAAGGAGAAGCCTTCAACCCAAAGAACACCATCCCCACTGTCAAACATGGTGGTGGGAAGCTAATGCTTTGAGGGTGTTTTTCAGCCAATCTACCAGGGAACCTAATCACAGTAAACGGCACCATGAAAAAAGAGCAATACATGAGGATTCTCAACGACAAAATCAGGCAGTCTGCAGAGAAACTTGGCCTTGTGCAACCAGTGGACATTTCAGCATGACAATGACCCAAAACACACAGCAAAAGTGGTGAAGAAATGGTTAGCAGACAAGAACATTAACGTTTTGGAGTGGCCCAGCCAGAGTCTAGACTTGAATCCAATTGAGAATCTGTGGCGGGAGCTAAAGATCAGGGTGATGGCAAGAAGACCCTCCAACCTGAAAGATTTAGAGCTCATTGCTAAAGATTAATAGGCAAAAATACCTGTGGAGACATGCAAAAAGCTGGTCTGCAATTATAGGAAGCATTTTATTGCTGTAATAGCCAATAAAGGCTTTTCTATTGATTATTGAGAAAGGTATGAATAATTTTGGACTGGACACTTTTTACTCAAATGTAAATAAAAGCTGAGAAATTGTTTTTTTACCACAATAATGCCTCTCGTACATTGTCTTATTATCTTTTGGGAGGCACATATGTCATTTCCTGTCAAAAAATTACTTGCTGGTTGAATAAAAGTAACTTTAAGTCAAAATTTGCCTGGGGTATGAATAATTATGGGCAGCACTGTATGTACTCAGTACTTGGTTTGGGCCTCTTTTGCATCAATGCAGCGTGGCATGGATGCTATCAGCCAGTGGCACTGCTGAGGTGTTATGGAAGACAAGGATGCTTTAATAGAAGCCTTCAGCTCTTCTGCATTGTTCGGTTTCATGTCTTTCATCTTTCTCTTGGCAATGCCCCATAGATTCTCTATGGGGTTTAGGTCAGGCGAGTTTTCTGGCCAATCAAGCATAGTAATCCCTGGGTCATTGAACCAGGTTTTGGTACTTTTGGCAGTGTGGGCAGGTGCCAAGTCCTGATGGAAAATGAAGTCACATAAAGCTTGTCTGCTGAAGGAAGCATGAAGTGCTCCAAAATCTCCTGGTAGATGGCTGCGTTGACTTAATAAAGCACAGTAGACCAACACCAGCAGATGACATGGCTCCCCAAATCAACACAGACTGTGGAAACTTCACACTGGACTTCAAGCATCTTGCATTGTGTGCCTCTCCATTATTCCTCCAGACTCTGGGTCCTTGGTTTTCAAATGAGATGCAAAAGTTGCTCTCATCAGAAAAGAGGATTTTGGACCACTGAGCAACAGACCCGTTCTTTTTTTCTTTAGCCCAGGCAAGACGCTTCTGGTGTTTGTTGTTCAGCAGAGGCTTGACAAGAGGAATACGACATTTGAAGACTATGCCCAGGATCCGTCTGTGTGTGGTGGGTCTTGATGCACTAACTCCAGCCTCAGTCCGCTCCTTGTTAAAGTCCCCAACACTTTTGAATGGCTTTTTCCTGACAATCCTCTCCAGGCTGTGGTCATCCATGCTGCTTGTGCACCTTTTTCTTCTACACTTATCCCTTCCACATAACTTTCTATTAATGTGCTTTGATACAGCACTTTGGGAACATCCAACTTCTTTTGCAATTACCTTTTGAGGCTTTCCCTCCTTATGGAGGGAGTCATTGATGGTTTTCTGCACAACTGTCAGGTAAGCAGTCTTTCTCATGATTGC
Organism: Bufo gargarizans; assembly: GCF_014858855.1. Lineage (NCBI taxonomy): Eukaryota > Metazoa > Chordata > Amphibia > Anura > Bufonidae > Bufo > Bufo gargarizans. Next base: position 508,640,064 of record NC_058080.1, read on the forward strand.
GATTCCTACTGAACCACACTGAGAGACAATTTAAAGGCTTAGGAACCCTTTGTGGATGTTATAGATTAATTAGCTGACTAGATTGTGACACTTTGAGCCTAGAATATTGAATATTGAACCTTTTCACAATATTTTAAATTTTCAGAATTGTGAATTTGGGGTTTTCATAAGCTGTAAGCCATAATCATCCAAATTATAAAAAATAAAGGCTTGAAATATCTCGCTTTGCAAGAAATAAGTCTATCTCATATATTAGTTTCACCTTTTAAGTTGGATTACTGAAATAAATGAACTTTTGTGCAATATTCTAATTTTCCGAGTTACACCTATATAAAAATAAACAAATACAAATGATTGGTATTGCCATGTCTGTGCAGTGAACACCCTAACTGAAAAAAACTAAAAATGCGTGATTCACCATCTTTGGGATGAAGGTATACAAATGAGCTCTTAACAAGCTCTGCCTCTAAAGCTACCAGATGTAAGGCAGCTATCTGATAAGTCAATGTTTGACCTTTTAAGAGGCCTTGAGATATGACTTAGATAATAATTAAGCCAGTACCTCATCTGCAGACAGCTGTTTCAGGGTGATTGCCCCTCATCAGTGCAGAGCAGAGAGAACTGTCTTAACTGGGTTAGAGGCCTAGATCAGGATTTTGGAAATACAATATCTCCTTATGGAGAGCGCCTTAAACAGTGTGAGGAGTCTTGTTGGCCAGGAAATGCTCCTCTGGGATCCGATGGAGCATTGCCTGGCCATGCAACATTATGTTCAGTGGTCACATGGCCAAGGAGCAGCCCATTCATTTCAGTTGTGCTGAGATGAGATACCAAACACAGCCACTGTACAATGTACGCCTGTGTGCTGGGTGAGCAGAGAGAAGGCTGTGTCACGAACCAGCGGGTGTGAACCCACTGTGCCACGTGTCCTACCTCCTCTAAGGGCGTTGTCTAAGTGAACCCCTCGATCTTCACAGTACCCCTGATGGTGGGGATAGATTTTCCCAAGGAGAACACCAGGTCGCTACCTCTTGAGGAGCCACTTACAGTTGTGTTCAAAATTATTCAACCCCCAATGCTGTAAAGGGTTTTAGGGAATTTAGAGTACATTTGTAATTGTGTTCAGAATGAAATCTTACAAGGACTTTTTAAAGAACCAAATGCAACTAAAATGACATTAATTGTTTTTGTAATACAGTATTAAATGTTTTTTTTTTTGTGATTTCTTCATTGACACAATTATTCAACCCCTTAAAGACTACCACTCTTAAGAACAGAGGTTCATTCAAGTCTTTTCGATCAGGTATTGAAAACACCTGTGGATGTCAAGGAGCAGCAATCAAGCATAATAAGCACCAATTAGGCAGATTTAAAAGGACTGTGATAATCAGCTCCTTCTAGACATTTACTGGTGTGTTTACAAACATGGTGAAGTCAAGAGAATGGTCCAGGAAGACAAGAGAAGAGGTGATTTCTCTTCACAGGAAGGGCAATGGCTATAAGAAGATTGCAAAAATGTTAAACATACCAAGAGACACCATAGGAAACATCATTCGCAAATTCAAGGCAAAGGGCACTGTTGAAACGCTACCTGGTCGTGGCAGAAAGAAGATGCTGACTTCGACTGCTGTGCGCTACCTGAAGCGCAAAGTGGAGAAAAGTCCCCGTGTGACTGCTGAGGAACTGAAAAAAGATTTGTCAGATGTGGGTACTGAAGTTTCAGCTCAGACAATAAGGCGCACACTGCGTAATGAATGCCTCCATGCCAGAACTCCCAGGAGCACCCCCTTGCTGTCTCCAAAGAATGAGAAGAGTCGACTGCAGTATGCCAAAAGTCATGTGGACAAACCACAAAAGTTTTGGGATAGTGTTCTGTGGACTGATGAAACAAAATTAGAACTGTTTGGGCCCATGGATCAACGCTATGTTTGGAGGAGGAAGAACAAGGCCTATGAAGAAAGGAACACCTTGCCTACTGTGAAGCATGGCGGGGGGTCAAACATGTTTTAGGGCTGTTTTGCTTCTACAGGTACAGGGAAGCTTCAGCGTGTGCAAGGTACCATGAATTCTCTTCAGTACCAGGAGATATTGGATGAAAATGTGATGCAGTCCGTCACAAACCTGAGGCTTGGGAGACGTTGGACCTTTCAATAGGACAATGATCCCAAGCATACCTCCAAGTCCACTAGAGCATGGTTGCAGATTAAAGGCTGGAACATTTTGAAGTGGCCATCGCAGTCACCAGACTTAAATCTGATTGAGAACCTCTGGTGGGACTTAAAGAAAGCAGTTGCAGCGCGCAAGCCTAAGAATGTGACTGAACTGGAGGCTTTTGCCCATGAAGAATGGGCGAAGATACCCGTAGATCGCTGCAAGACACTTGTGTCAAGCTACGCTTCACGTTTAAAAGCTGTTATAACTGGAAAAGGATGTTGTACTAAGATTGAATGTCACTTGGGGGTTGAATAAAACTGATAATGATGTGAGCACAGAAAAGACATTTGTGGTTATTTCATTATAAATGTTATGTTATATTTGTCTGACTTACAAGTGCCTCTTTGATTTAATTGTAAACAAGATGACTGAAATGATCAAAATCAATGTCAAACTGGCCAAAACACTCAATTTCAGTGGGGGTTGAATAATTTTGAACACAACTGTATATATGTGCAGGAGGGCTAGGATTGGTCAGCTTGGTCACATGACCTAACCCATAAATCCCAGGAAGTGACGCGCGCCAACCCTTAAGGAAGTGCTGCAGGAAACAAGCAGCAAGCATTCTGTGGACAGAGCTGAGAGGAAACTGTGGAGCGGATCCCAGAACAATACCTACACAGACAAAATCCAAGAATGCAGTGGTGAGTGGGAAGCACTGGCCACAGATCACCGGTGAACACTGTGCCCGGGACCGCGGTGGTAAGCAGGGGAAAAGCCGCGCACAGCAGCCGCTGTTACAGGCTGCAGGACTTGCGGAAGTCCTGGGTGTTGGACCTCCACCAATCATATACTGATTACCTATGCCAAAAGTCTCAGAAAACCCCTTTAAGTGCTATAGGCCAACTGGGGTATTAATTAATATCCTTAAACAGTCCTAGACACAAGGTATGTTATAAGTAACCCCTAAACCATCTTAGACTACCAAGAATGTAATTTTTTAACCTGTAGTCAATCCTAGGCTATTAGGAAAATTAGCCACTTAACCAACTAGCCATTAGTGATTCTTTTTTTATTTATTATTCCCTACATCACAGGGGTGACGACATTATTAATGACTGGTTATTCGGCATTGCAACACCCAAACACAAAGTGATAGTAAATGCTTGATACTCTGGATACACACAGTGTAAGACATTCCTCTATAGTATATCAACCAGGGAAAGCTGATTGTTTACTACACGTGCAACCAGAAGCCAAACTACAGGAAAAAAAAAGTAATTAGATCATCAAGGAGATTATTTATTAAAGCATACCTAAATTTTCAGATAACTTTTCAGAATAAGCAGCAGTGTCTATGTGTACATGAGTTAAAGCACTATTTCTAATCATTATATGACTTGTATTTGGAATTTGTAAGCAGCTTTCTGTTTTTGACTGAATCTACGACCCTCAGTTATCTCTACCTGCTCATCATGCCTTCCCATAGATTAAACTAGGAGACAGCAGGTTTTGCTTCCTGTCTATTACTCACTCAGAATGAGTCAGACACCATATAGGACATTCTAGATAAGTACTGAGAATTATAGATCTAAATAAAGCACTTGGGGTGAGATAGAAACTTACTATGATTCATTCCTTTTTTTTCTGTCTCTCTTTCACTCTGCACTTTCTCTTTCCACTTCCCCTCTACATAGACTTCTATAGTATTATGTAGAGAACAGGCAGCCTGCCTTTGGTCTCACAAGACTGATTTCTCATAAATTTTAGATAGGTTCGTTTAGGGAGGGGGGTAACAGCAGGTAACTTTTTTTTTTTTTTTTTAAGCAGTTTTTCTTTGATAAGATATATTTTAGTCAGTACTGTTGATTTATTCAGAGTTGTCTGAAGGCCCAGTGATCATTTACACCAGTGCCCAGACCATTTGGGATGATATTTTTAACCAATATAAATAAACTTGACCACCATATTAGACCACTAGACAGCAAGAGGTGCACTGGGCATTGAGGGAAGTTGTGTCACACAGCAAACTTTATAACAAATAATGTACAGATATGCCTTTGGATAGACCAGGTCTCAAAGTAAACAAGGCAGTTTGGTGTCATTAGTAGTGTTGAGCGAACTTCTGTTTTCAAGTTCGATGTACAAGGTTCGGAATATCTAAGAATTCCGTTATGGATTCCACTACCATGGACCATAACTTATGGTCTGTGGTAGCGGAATACATAACGGAATTCTTAGATATCCTGAACCCGAACCCTGAACGCTAAACTTGAAAACAGAAGTTCACTCCTACCCAGTCATCAGTAGATGCAGAGCTGTTAGGCTACTTTCACATCAGCGTTTTTGCGTTTCTGTCAGGGATCTGCAAAAAAGCTATAATAATACAATCGGCTACATCGGTTATGAACGGATCCAGTTGTATTATCTCTAAAATGAGCAAGACGGATCAATGGGCGCCGGTTCTTTTTTTTTTTTTTGTCCATTAAAAAAGGGATCTGGCACCATTGATTGTCATTATGTTTCATGTTGTATCTGTTTTTATCAGAATCCCATGACGCACACAAAAACACCGCTTGCAGCACTTTTTTGTCCGACATAGAAACTCAACCAAACAGTTGAGTTTTGGTGCATTCCGTTCAGTGCCATTTTGTCCCCATTGACAATGAATGGGGACAAAACTGAAGCATTTTCCTCCAGTTTTGAGATCCTATGACTGATCTCAATACCGGAAAGGAAAACGCTGATGTGAAAATAACCTTACAAGTATTCCAATAACATAGCAGCAATCTACCAGCCTGCTGCCTTATAAAAATTAATGTTTTGTATTTTTAAACTTTATTATATGTTTTTATATTTTTATTGACCTGTATTTAAACAGTCTCCTAAAGGGAACCTGTCATCAACTTTATGCTGACTTCACTGAGGGCAGCATAAATTAGTGACAGAAATGCTGATTTCAGCGGTGTGTCAATCATGAGCTAAAAGTCAGTGGTTGCTGAGAACCAGCATCATAATCATTGCAGCCCAGGCCTTGAAAAGAGTCAGATCTACCTGAGAAGAGTCCTGGTTATTCATAATCTCCTGCTCTCTCGCCCATCTGCTGATGATTGGCAGTTCTCTCCTAGAGAGAAAGGGAGAAAACTAAGTAGAAGCCTGTCAGTCATCAGTAGGTGGGCAGGGAGGGCAAGAATTCATTAATAACCATGACTCTTCTCATGTGGCCGGGACTCTTTTCCAGGCCTAGTCTTCAATGATTGTGATTTTGGTTCTTGTCAACCACTTACTTTTTACTTATAAATGACAGACTGCTGAAATCAACTCACCTGTCTCTACTTTATGCTGCCCTTAGTATGGGCAGCATAAAGTTGATGACAGGTTCCCTTTTAAACTCCTGCATTTTCCATTGGCAGTCACTGGGTACGCCAGATTCGCTTCAGGATGCCTTCCGACATCTTACCACTCGAGATCCTGAAAAATTTTGGACATCCGGCCAGTGGATGACAGAACGCAAAGGAGGATCAGATGTTGGTGGGTGACAACTGTATCCAACTGTTAGAAAAATGTACAGCTTGAATAAACAAGAATGTTTTCTATTTTCTGTTTTTAGCACATGGCACAGAAACAGTGGCTTATGCCCAGACAGATGGCACTTACAAACTATACGGCTACAAATGGTTTACATCAGCCACAGACTCTGACATGACTTTGACTCTAGGCAGAGTGGTAGATGCACAAGGACACATTTTGACGGTAATTACTATAAACTTTATTATTTAGGGTGAAGCAGTACCTTTTTCTGCAGTGTTTGTGTATTTTATACTTTGATTTTTGTAACCTCCCTAAAACTGCAACATTTGCTGTGATCATGAACAACAATTGCAACAAAAAATGCAAAAGATTTGCTATAACAAGACCCCTTACCGACATCCACTGTACATGTACGTCAGAAATTGGGTCTTTAAAGATGGCGTCTGCCATTTCACACACCAGACACCCAGGCCTAGTGTCTGCGATCAGTGGTAATTCAATCACAGATATTTAACCCCTTAGATGCCACGGACAAATATGACCATGGCTTCTGAAAGTCTGAAAACCCAGAAGTGCACATTTGCTTTGAAAGAACACCTCCCCGGGCTGAGATCAGGGAAGACGTTCCATTGCAGTTATAAGCCAGAGCCTGGACTAGGCTTATTAGTGATATATTCAGATTCAGGCCTGGAGGTAGCAGCACTGTATTGGAATGTACTGATCTTTGTATGTGGTAGTGGATAAAATGCCATTACTTTATGCAAATTGCAGTCTAATGATTGCACGTTATGGTCCAGTTGGGGGCCTAAAAAAAAGTTTTTGAAATTATAAAAATTCTAATCAACCCCCTTTCCCTAAAATAAAAAATAAACAATCAAAAAATGAACATCATAGGCATCGTTGTGTCAAAAAACACCAATGCTATTAAAATATTAAAAAAAGGTATCCCATATGGTGAATGGCATAGCGGGGGGAAAAATCTAAATGTCCGATTTGCATTTTTGTCCCCTCACTTTACCTTCCCCCAAAAATTTAATTAAAAAGTGACACACTCCAAAATGGTACCAATAAAATCTAAAGATTGGCCCGCAAAAAAATAATCCCTCACACTGTTCCATAGATTTAACTATAAAAAAGTTAGTGTCAGAATACGGCTATAAAAAGAAGAAATAGATTTTTTTCAATAGGTTTAAAAAATTAAAATTAAAATACAAGAAAAACTATATAAATATGGTCTTGCCATAATTATACTGACCCAGAGAATTAAGGGAACAGGTCAATTTTACTTGAAGTGAACACTGTAAAAACAAAACCCATAAAACTTAGAATTGCATTTTTTTTTCAAAGTCCCTCACATTTGGATTTTTTTTCCACCCTCCCACTACATCTTATGGAATAATAAATGGTGGCATTAGAAAGTACAGCTTGTCCTGCAAAAAACAAACCCTTATATAGCTATGTGAATGGAAATGTAAAAAAGTTATGGCATTGGGAAGGCAAGGAATGAAAAACGGAAATGCAAAAACGGAAAATCGCCATTGCAGGAAGGGGTTAAAGGGCATTTGTCAGCAGATTTGTACCTATGAAACTGGCTGACCTGTTACATGTGCACTTGGCAGGTGAAGACATCTGTGTTGGTCCCATGTTAAAATGTGCCTGCATTGCTGACAAAAATGATGTTTTCATATATGCAAATTACCCTCTAGGAGCAACAGGGGCGTTGCTGTTACACCTACAGGCTCAGCTCTCTGCAACTGCTAAACCCTCTGCACTTTGATTGACAGGTCCAGGTGTGATGATGTTTACATTGCCTGACCCTGTAAATCAAAGTGTATAGGGTGTGGCAGTTGCAGAGAGAGCAGATCCTCTAGGTGTAACGGCAACTCCCCTGTTGCTCCTACAGGCTAATTTGCATATATTAAAACTTCCGTTTTCTCAGCAATGCTGGCACAAATGAACATGGGATTACACTGATGCATCCTACTTCCAACACATTCAACAGGTCAGACAGTTTCACAGGTACAAATCTGCTGACAGATATTCTAATTGACAGTTTACCAAATTGTTTGATTTTCAGGGCACAAAAGGATTATCGCTTTTTTACTTAGATGTCAGAGATGCCAAAGGACAGCTAAATGGAATTCAGGTTCAGCGGCTTAAAGATAAGTTGGGTACGAGGCAGCTGCCAACAGCAGAATTGCTGCTTGATGGAGCGAAGGCCTTGCAGGTAAGTGTGTTTCTGGTCATTGTATCGTAATAGGGGAAATTCTCCAAATTATGTTGATAATGTGTTAGTGGCAGCTTTACAACCAAATGTGTGTTTTTGCCAGGCATATGGTATATTATTGCTGATTGTAATGGCACCCAGAATTCTCTGCTGGTGTGTTGAAGTACTGTCATGGCTGTTTTGAAAGGCAAAATATGAATGTGCATCAGTAGAAGTCTGATAAATATGATGCATGCCAATTATTACATTTCAGGGCCCACTTACAAAAGATTTAGGCTCCATGCACACGACCGTTGTTTTGGTCCGCATCCGAGCCGCAGTTTTCGCGGCTTGGATGCGGACCCATTCACTTTAATGTGCTGTCCGCATCCATTGCTCTGTTCCGTGATCCGCAAAAAAAATATAACCTGTCCTATTCTTGTCCATTTTGCGGACAAGAATAGGCAGTTATATTAATGGCTGTCCGTGCCTTTCCGCAAATTTCGGAACGCACGCGGACGCCATCCGCCACATAACGGTCGTGTGCATGTAGCCTTATACAGTACATGAGGCATCTAGATCTGAATAGCTGTATCCGTGTTCCTTCTCATACATGCACACACGACTCTTACTGGCAGTTTATATTTAAGGAGCTTTTCCTTAAGGTGCCTATAAACAGTTTCAGTGATAAAAAAAGTTTTCTCGAGAAAAACAAAAGCAGACAGAGCAAAAAGAGAAAGGGGGCAAAAATTCTGTTACTGCAGAGAAAAAAACCACACAAATACAGCCATACACACAAGCACTAACAACACACATTTGTACATGAAAAATATACATATACTGTAATGTTACTATAGGTTTCCGGTGTACACACATGAGTGCCCTGGTGACATTTTTTTACATATTCTTTAAACAGAACCATAAAAAAAAACTGAGATGATATCCTTAAAAATAAATGTTTAACTGTATTTATTTATTTAACCAGTTTGATTTGTTTTCAACAAGAATGTTCTTATGGTGGCCTTGACCCCATAATGACAACCAGAGCACCCCATTAACATTCTCATCCAATTTGTTTAAATAAAAAGAAAATAACATACAGGTGACATTGGTATGGGTGACAAATGAACGCCCCCACCTGTTCCTTTCCTGGCGTTGATCCGCAGAGATCAGCCTCAGGGAATTGTTTTGTTTGATGAAGCAGTGACTGACAGCTCCAGGAAGACTCCCTGCCAAGCTGGAAGTCCAGGAGACCTTTTAGACAAAACGGCAGGTTTGGCAAGTCTACTTGTATACATATGTTGCGCACAAAAAGTATACCGGTATAGAAACTCTACAAATGCTAGTATTTGCAGCTGGCATTAAAACATTGTAAAAACATTGTGATCTGGATCCGCTTACAGATCACATAACCCTGTAACAGAGCCAGTGCTTGTGCAATACTAGAAGCTGCAGTTCATCTCTATTTTGTTTGCATGTGATGTTTATGTAACACCCCGTGGTTACCAAACCCTGTAAGCACCCTCACCGCACTGTAGTACAGTGCCTCCATCCAAATTTTGTTGGGACGTTTTCAGCAATGCTGGAGCATCTTCATCTTCTGCCAGGGGGGGCGACTTGGGAAACCCCAGCGCAGCTCAATACACACTCACATGAGATAGAAGAGATAAAACAGATTTATAATCAAAAAAGCTTTTGGATGAGATTTTAATAAATATATGCTGCAGATAAAAATCTATTTCCCTCTTCAAAAAGAGGGACATTTAAGGACTACCCTTCCAAATGCAGGACACTAGGGAGATGAGATTCTAACAGTGTAACTTGTTTCGCTCCAGCTCAGTTACATCCATACACTTTGAATCCTTTCATTAAGAGCAGTTGTGTCATATGATTCCAAGTCTGACTACCAGTCCAGAGAAAGGAGATCAGTCTGTCCTATGTGGCTGACTTCTTGTGACCTACAGGATTACATCACCTATCAATCCCTCCAGCTCCCAAACCCCTCCCCACCCAGCTTCATGATTCTTTGTGTATAATGTGCAGCTGAAGATATAATTTCTGCCAAACAGAAATAAAACATAAATTCATCAGAAATTTTGGGAGTTGTGGTGTGCATTCTGCATTGCCTGGGAGTGATTGACGCACGAATAATGGGAAACTGGGTGGAGCAGGGAGGACCGTATGAGGTCTTTGTATGCCCTTGTAGGTGAGTCCATACAGTGATAACAGTAAATACAGAGTTGCACAGCTCCTATGACTTTTATATTTACTGTATATAGTGTATTGAGAGTCATGTTTATCCTATGTGACAGTTTCAGCCTGTCTCCCTTGATTCTGATGAGTTTCTCCTTGTCAGCTCTTACAAACAGCAGTCAGGGAGAGCAGTGTGAAGCTGCATCTAATATAAATATGTACTGGACTGTCAGCACACAGCAGAAAGCAGAGACAGGCAGGTGAGTTAGGAGAGTTTTATAAGTAAAGGACAAATGTTCCATGTCACTGCTATATCACTTGCTGCCCTTTAAATGGGGTGTTTCTATCTCAGACATTTATGCCATAGCCACAGGATATACCATAAATTTCTGGTAGGTCAGGTCCATCCTCTGGGACCATTACATATCTTGAGAACAGGGTGTCTAGGTCCCAGAGATCTGACCTGTATCTATTGAACATTTCTGGCATATCCTTTGGATATCTTATACAGTACATTTTCAAGTTGGGAATACTCCTGTAACTAGTTTGGTGAGTGCAAGCTTAGTGTGGTGAGATTATGCATTATGGGGAAATACATGCTGCTAAGAGGCAGAAGGAGCCAAGACAGCAGTTGACCCATATATGATACATCAACTAAAACAGCCATTGATAAGAGCTTCTATATTATTTCTTTAATAATGGCTTTTCCAGAACAGGCAGAGAAGGACAATACTGTTTGGAACCAACAATGTTCAGCTGTGTGACTGCAGAAGGAAGGGGGCTGCTTTTGAAGGCAGTTTCTTAGGCTACAATTGAGCTAGGGCCACTGTCATGTTTTAAAGCTGACAGTATGAGCTTTAAAACAAAACCAGGATTGCTGTGATAGCTTCCATACAGCAAAGAAAGCAGCCATGAGACACCAGTCCCAGTTAGAGCTCCATAAACTTGCAGGTCTTACTCCTGACCTGGTTTTCTGATGGCTTTGTGTCTGGTTGCATGGCAACTCACACAACTATCCAGTTTTTTTAATTTTTTTTAGATTGTCATCTTTAAAACAAGACTAAGGTTGGTTTCACTGCATTGTTATACAATACATTCCAGAACTTTAAGGGTTACAAAGCATTATAAATCAATATAATGCTGTGCGACCCTGTCCGTGCTAGGGAGGTCAGGACGGAAGCTTCTGCAGACACATGTTGCGAGTTTAATATGTTGAACTCGCTAATGTGAAACCAGCCTAATATTGTGGCTCTAGCTAAATTGTAGCTGGAGATATTTCAGGTTAAAGCAGGCCCCCCTTCAGCCAGCTGTGATCTCAGATGGCTAGTTATATTATTTATACCACACAGTGAATGCTGTAAAAATAAACCTCAAAAAACTATGTTAAAAGTGCTGTTTTTTAATCATCCCCCAAAAAGAATTAATAAAAGCTATTTAATACATTCTACGTACCCCTTCTACAAAACATACAACTTGTCCACCAAGTTCAAGGTTTCATACAGCTAAATTGAAGAAAAAATTAAATAGTTATTGCCAGTGAAACACAGAGGGGGAAAATATTACTGTCTCTCCTGATGTGTCTGCTTTAGTAACTGTTTGCATCCCCCTTGTAATAAAAATTCTGTATCATCTTATGAATCTATGATGTTCCATCCTGCTAGAAGTTATGATTTGATTACTAGCGGTTTGGAGTGATAATCCAGATGGGGGTTACCAGTTAGGAAGGGCAGGTGCCCCTGCAGAGTCTGATACTGCAGTGTCAGACTGCAGGGATATACCCCAGACTGGCAAGAGCCAGTTGGACCTTCATTACAAACAGTTAGTAATTCATAACTAATAAATAAATGTCACAACACAGTCATAATAGATGATCCACGATTGTTACTACATGGGGCTATTTTTATTTTAAAAATAAAATCAACAATACAAAAGTGACATTTTCAGTAGGGTTTTTCCAATTTCAATGTGATGGGTGGTTAAAGCTTCTTTTTTAAAGTGGTTGTGTCACTTCACCAAGTGTCATTTATTATGTAGAGAAAGTTAATACAAGCCACTTACTAATGTATTGTGATTGTTTCCATGGTTATGACCACCCTGAAATCCATCAGTGGTGGCCGTGCTTGCACACTATAGGAAAAAGTACCGGCCTCTCTGGTGGCTGAGACCGTGGGAGCTCACATAGGCTGGTTCTTTATTTCTATAGTGTGCAAGCACGACCAGCACTGATGGATTGCAAATACAAGCAGTCTATAATGTGATGGAAAAATTAATCCAAGCCGCAAAGGAAGCAATATGGATAATAACAATATATTAGTAAGTGCCTTGTATTAGCTTTCTCTACATGATGAATGCTATTTGCTGAAGTGACACAACCCTTTTAAGCTAATAACCCTCAAAGCTCTTTAATTTTTTTTAAATCTATGATCATATTTGTCCACTGGGAGATAAAGATAACTGAGCAGAATCCCACAAAAGCACGAGGCAAATACTGGAGGATAGGGAGTTCTTAAATTGGAATCAAATCCCAAGGACCCAGTGATATAGTACTGAGTATTGTGCCAAAACATGTAGTGATTAGGTGGTTATCATGTCAAGAACAACGGCTGCAATTACATTTTTAGTGGGAAAATCTTGTGCATAACAGTCCTTAGCCACTGTGAGCGTTTAGTATTATTGTGACCATGTTTCAGGCTGTTCAGACATATTTTGAAAACATTTTCCTTTATGGAGAGTTTATTTGGTGGGTTTAGTACTTGCTTGATAAAGGGATATAATAATGTGGTAGTAAGATTGTTGCAAGGTTCACCCATTTCACCACAATAAACAATGACACCAGCATTCAGGGTCTAAAATATCCTTTATTACGCCATAACAGGTATACAGTAGTCTGTGACGTTTTCAATCCATAGTTACAGTCAGGCCTGGTTGAAATGTTGTTGATTATTGTATATACCCAGGGTGTAATAAAGGATATTCTGGATGCTGATGCCATTGCTTATTGTGGAGATTTGTGGTGAAAGAGTTTGGATCTTTTCCGCTGCACATGTGCATCTGGGATCTAAGAAGGATTATTTTTATAACTGCCTGGTGCTGTCTATATGCTAGGCTCACCCATGTCTGTGGCACATTGGGGAACACCAGCTTTAAAGTGCATATGCAAGATTTTCTACACCCAAGAAGTAGTATCAAGTCAGACAAAGTGTAGTTTAATGTCGGAGCCTTTTTTATTACTGAAATAGATGTATTTTTGTTAAAGATAATTATCTATATTTTGGGTTTATTCATTTACAGCCGTTTGCATTCTGCAGCTTCTATGTATCACAGTACATATTGTAGCAAGCAGAATGCAGTTTACAGTCAAATCCATCAGAGAGCTGGTCTAAGGCCAGACACACACAAGAGAATTTAATGCGAGGAACTTGCAGCGTGTGTCAGTGTGAGGACCTCCGTTCCTCTGACAGAAAGGCACAGCATTATAATAATTTATAATGCTGTGTGACCCTGAGAGTCCTGGAATTTATTGTATTAGACTGACAGCATTATGTCAGTGTAATTCAATAGATTACATTACTCTTAGGGTCACACAGCATTATAAATATTTATAACGCTGTGTGATTCTGACAGAGGAATGGAGGTCAGAATGGGACCTCACACTGATACACAGAGTTTATTGCATTGTACTCCCTCGTGTGTGTCTGACCTAATAGTTGGGTTTTCAGTCACCCCTGCCTTCTCTTTAATGATCATGTAAGCTCGATTACGATCAAATCAAAGTTAATCAACTATTTGATTGTGAGCTTACATGATCGCTCAAGAGAACACAGGAGAGGCTGAGGATTGAGCCATCAGGTGAGCCCATCTCACGGATATGAATGTGAGTAGCAGAACACAGCTTGCTATGTGCTGTGAAGCTACAGAAACCAAACAGTGTTAATAAGTCAATTACATAATTGATTTCTAGCCTAAAATACATGCATTTCAGTAAAAATCTGAAATGCTCCACGAGATGTCCATAGCCTTTAAATATTAGTAGTGATATGAAATCAAACATATGTCACTTCCAGTGCCATGCAAAATATGTTTCAGCTGTGTGTGTTGCATGTCAAGGAATGGGATAAAAGCCTTTCCCTGAATGGGTCAGTATACTCTGGAAGTCTACCTGGTCAGTGTGCATCTCACTACTAGGAGACTGGCATTTTTCAGATGACAGTTGTGTCAGATATATCACACTACTAGTCATACGCAAGGGATAATGACTTTTAGGTGTATTTCTATTCATTTTTTTTTTATTTAAGATATCACCTGAAGGTCGTGGTGTTGCGTCAATCTCCAATATGTTGACAATAACTCGCATTCACAACACAATTGCTGCAGCTGCTGGCATGAGAAGGTAATAACATCTCTATAATATACAGACGTGGACAAAATTGTTGGTACCCTTTGGTCAATGAAAGAAAAAGTCACAATGGTCACAGAAATAACTTTAATCTGACAAAAGTAATAATAAATTAAAATTCTATAAATGTTAACCAATGAAAGTCAGACATTGTTTTTCAACCATGCTTCAACAGAATTATGTAAAAAAATAAACTCATGAAACAGGCATGGACAAAAATGATGGTACCCCTAACTTAATATTTTGTTGCGCAACCTTTTGAGGCAATCACTGCAATCAAACGCTTCCTGTAACTGTCAATGAGACATCTGCACCTCTCAGCAGGTATTTTGGCCCACTCCTCATGAGCAAACTGCTCCAGTTGTGTCCGGTTTGAAGGGTGCCTTTTCCAGACTGCATGTTTCAGCTCCTTCCAAAGATGCTCAATAGGATTGAGGTCAGGGCTCATAGAAGGCCACTTTAGAATAGTCCAATTTTTTCCTCTTAGCCATTCTTGGGTGTTTTTAGCGGTGTGTTTTGGGTCATTGTCCTGTTGCAAGACCCATGACCTGCGACTGAGACCAAGCTTTCTGACACTGGCTAGTACATTTCTCTCTAGAATTCCTTGATAGTCTTGAGATTTCATTGTACCCTGCACAGATTCAAGACACCCTGTGCCAGACGCAGCAAAGCAGCCCCAGAACATAACAGAGCCTCCTCCATGTTTCACAGTAGGGACAGTGTTCTTTTCTTGATATGCTTCATTTTTTCGTCTGTGAACATACAGCTGATGTGCCTTGGCAAAAACTTCGATTTTTGTCTCATCTGTCCACAGGACATTCTCCCAGAAGCTTTGTGGCTTGTCAACATGTAGTTTGGCATATTCCAGTCTTGCTTTTTTATGATTCGTTTTCAACAATGGTGTCCTCCTTGGTCGTCTCCCATGTAGTCCACTTTGGCTCAAACAACGACGGATGGTGCGATCTGACACTGATGTTCCTTGAGCATGAAGTTCACCTTGAATCTCTTTAGAAGTCTTTCTAGGCTCTTTTGTTACCATTCGGATTATCCGTCTCTTAGATTTGTCATCAATTTTCCTCCTGCGGCCACGTCCAGGGAGGTTGGCTACAGTCCCATGGATCTTAAACTTATGAATAATATGTGCAACTGTACTCACAGGAACATCTAGTTGCTTGGAGATGGTCTTATAGCCTTTACCTTTAACATGCTTGTCTATAATTTTCTTTCTGATCTCTTGAGACAGCTCTTTCCTTTGCTTCCTCTGGTCCATGTCGAGTGTGGTACACACCATATCACCAAACAACACAGTGATTACCTGGAGCCATATATATAGGCCCAATGGCTGATTACAAGGTTGTAGACACCTGTGATGCTAATTAGTGGACACACCTTGAATTAACATGTCCCTTTGGTCACATTATGTTCTGTGTTTTCTAGGGGTACCATCATTTTTGTCCATGCCTGTTTCATGAGTTTATTTTTTTACATAATTCTGTTGAAGCATGGTTGAAAAACAATGTCTGACTTTCATTGGTTAACATTTATAGAATTTTAATTTATTATTACTTTTGTCAGATTAAAGTTATTTCTGTGACCATTGTGACTTTTTCTTTCATTGACCAAAGGGTACCAACAATTTTGTCCACGTCTGTATGTGTGTATGCAGCAGCTATAATCTGTCAGATAGCTGAGCATTTACCTTTTTTGTTTTAAATCTAGGGTGCTCAATCTCGCCAGGGAGTATGCTTCAAAGAGATTTGTATTTGGCAGTCTGATAAAAGACCACCCTTTGCATATGCAGACTATGGCACACATGGAGGTAAGTGTTTTACTTAACTTTTTTTGTTTTGTTTATTGTGTGTTTCTGAAATTATTTTTTAACCACTTACCAGAGTTTTTACCTTGCTGCATTCAGATTTGTTGTAACGTTCTTATTTTTCCATTGATGTAGATGTTTGAGGGATTGTTTTTTTTTTTTGCAGAATGAGTTGTATTGTTAGTACCCTTTTGAGGAACATATAACTTTTTGGGGATTGTGAGGAATTGAAAACAGCAATTCTAACAATGCTTTTGTAGTTCTAAATTCATGGCAATTTATAGTTATTTTTTTGTATGATAGATGGGGAAAGCAAGAACTTTTTTACATTTTTTTAAAAACATTTTTCAGACTTTTTTTGTCATTACTCTTAAAGTGTAACTGTCATTTAATTTATTTATTTTTTGCAATGTGTAGGGACAGTGATACTGACCATTTTTGTAATATACTTTAATTACTGAAATCGTACATTTCTATTAGAAAAATAGAGTGGCCCATTTTGAGCCTTAGGCTACTTTCACACCTGCGTTTAGGTGCGGATCCGTCTGGTATTTGCACAGACTGATCCACACCTATAATGTAAACGCTGGTATCGTTCAGAACGGATCCGTCTGCATTACTCTGTAAAAAAAAAAAGTCTAAGTGTAAGTCAAACGGATCCTTCCTGACTTACATTGAAAGTCAATGGGGGACAGATCCGTTTACAATTGCACCATATTGTGTCAATGTAAACGGATCCGTCCCCATTGACTTACATTGTAAGTCAGGACGGATCCATTTGGCTCCGCATCGCCTGGCGGACACCAAAACGCTGCAAGCAGCGTTTTGGTGTCCGCCTCCGGAGCGGAATGAAGGCGGAACGGAGCCAAACTGATGCATTCTGAACAGATCCTTATCCATTCAGAATGCATTGGGGCTAAACTGATCCGTTTTGGGCCGTGAAACGGATCTCGCAGGCGGGCCCAGAAACGCCAGTGTGAAAGTAGCCTTAGCAACTCCTTTGTCTTCTGTTTACATAACAGTGGAGACTTGCTCAACATTGACCATGTTATGTAAACAGAAGACAGAGGAGCGTTTCCAGATGGGCCACTTTAGAGGTATTTTTCTAATAGAAATGTACGATTTCAGTAATTAAAGTATATTACAAAAATATTTAGTATCACTGCCCCTTCACATTACAAAAAGAAAAAAAAAATGACAGTTATACTTTAAGGGACATTAACCTGAGATCACTTTATTGTTATTACAATACACTGCAATATTTCTTTATTGCCGTGTATTGCGATTTTTATCACCATCCTTACAGGAGCATTAACATGGCATGTGGCGGGTCAACAGATTTTGTCAGTTTGAAGACTGTGCCTGCTCCAGAGTGGAGCATGTGCTATAGCGGTCAGGTTTCTGCTGTTTTAAACAGCAGACACCTCAGACTAATGTCTCTGATCAGCTTTGGGCAGTGTTCCCAGGGCCGAATGGCTTCCCAATACTGAGATCAAGGAAGCTGATTATTGGTGTGATAGGCTGGAGCCTGCTGGAAGCTACCGGACCTATCACAGGTATATTCTTATGGATGCCTGTATTAAATCATAGTAGTGTATGGGAGAAGAAATCTAAAGATCGCATGTTCAGGTCCACTAGGGGAGCTTAAAAAAAGTTTAAAATAAAATAAAAAGGTTTTTAAAAATATAAAAATTCAAATCATCCCCTTTCCCCATTATAAAAATAAATGTAAAAAAATGAAGATCACATACAGATACGTGTCCCAAAATACCTGAACTATTAACATATAAATGTATTCATCCCATATGATGACCGCTGTAATGGAAAAAAATCAAAATGGCTGATTCAACCCTTTTTTGTCACTTCACCTTCCCCCAAAAATTTTATAAAAGTGATCAAGAAGTCATACATACCCCAAAATGGTGTCACTAAAGACTACAGCTTTACCCCACAATAAAATGAGCCCTTGGGCTACTTTCACATCTGCATTTTCCTTTCCAGTTTTGAGATCCGGCAGAGGATCTGAAAACCGGAAGAAAACGCTTTGTCCCATTCATTGTCAATGGGGACAAAACTGAACAAACCAGAACGGAGTACAACAGAATACATTGTGTTTCGTTTTGTTGTGTTCCCACAGCGGAGACAAGATCGCTACAAGCACCATTTTTCTGTGTGGCATGGGAAACTGAACATGTTGGATCCGGCACCAAAAACCATGTAAGTCAATGGTGCCGGATACAGTTTTTTTGGACACGATCCAGCATGTTCATTTTCAATATAATACAACTGGATCCGTTCTGAACGGATTCAGCTGGTTGTATTATTCAAACAGATGCGTTTTCCTCCAGTCTTGAGATCCTCTGAAGGAAAATACAGATGTGAAAGTAGGCTTAGTCAGCTCTATAGACAAATATGATTGGTTGCTATGGGCAATTAAGCCAGTTCTACTTTACACCAGTTTGATAAATGACCCCCAAAGTCTTTAAAACTGTGACAGAATTGTTTTTTTTTTTCAATTTCACCCCATTAGGAATGTTTTTCTGGTTCCCACTAAATGGTGCCATTAGAAAGTACAACTTGTCCAGCAAACAAATGAGGCTACTTTCCCACTTGCGTTCAGAGCGAATCCATCCAGACGGATCCACTCATATAATGCAGACGATGGGATCCGTTCAGAACGGATCCGTCTGCATTATATTGTAGAAAAAATTCAAAGTGTGAAAGTAGCTTCAGACGGATCCGTCCAGACTTTACATTGAAAGTCAATGGGGGACGGATCCGTTTGAAAATTGAGCCATATAGTGTCAAATTCAAACTGATCCGCCCCCATTGACTTACATTGTAAGTCTGGACGGATCCGTTTGCCTCCGCACGGCCAGGCGGACACCCGAACGCTGCAAGCAGCGTTCAGGTGTTCGCCTGCTGAGCGGCGCGGATGCCAAACGCTGCCAGACTGATGCATTCTGAGCGGATCCGCATCCACTCAGAATGCATTAGGGCTGGACGGATGCGTTCGGGGCCGCTTGTGAGAGCCTTTAAACGGAACTCACAAGCGGAGCCCCGAACGCAAGTGTGAAAGTAGCCTAAGCTCTCATACGGCTATCTGAACGAAAAAAAATAAAAAGTTATGGCTACAGGATGGCAGGGAGTGAAAATCGAAAACGCAAAAGCAGAAAATCGCTGCATCATGAAAGGGTTAAACTTCCAGGATCTCTGATCCTAGTCACTGCAGGAAATGTCCGCTGTGTTGGCACGAACAATGTGTCGGGGTATGTAAAGGGGTTAAAAGGTTTCAAAACAAAAACTGGGGGGAAAAAAAGGTGAAAATGGCTTTAAATTCTTGTTAAAAGCATTTGAAATGTTTTTTTAACAAATGTTTGAAAGGACTGAAATGAAAGTGTGTGTATATGTAGTAACCCTAAAGCTAGTAGTTAGCAGGTTTCTTCAATATGCCACTGTACATGTGCGTTCCCCTCCATACTGTTCCTATTAGAGGGAGAGATGAAAGAAGGACAGATAAGGACAGAACTCATGCTGCAAGTATATTATTGTATGTGCTCTAGTAAATACTGTAGATGTCTGCAAATATCAATGGCTAGACAGTTAGTCATCCTACATCATCCAAAATATCTGTGCTGTCCATTATAAATACAAGTTTAATTGTTCTAACATGTGTCTTTTACATGTGGAATTTTTCTTTTCCAGGAGCATGACATTGAAATGACACTGCATGGTGGAAGGGTGTAGCTAGTATGACTGTGATATGAAATTGTATATCATTAGGATTTATCTGATGTATTGTTTAGATTAGGGGTGCACAATCTGATACCATCCTGTGTGGTCCTCAACCATCCGGTCATAGACACGCTAGTAGCTGATATATTCTCAAATTAGATGGGAGTTCTGGAAGTGTAACCAGCCACTTTCAGACATTTATGGTGTACACATTTATACATTTGATATGCCATAAATGTTTCAGTTTGTAATACCCCTTCAAGTTTTATTTTCGGCCGTCGGGATTAGTCCAGTCTGATAGTGTGGCCCCTGACCAGAAAACATTGTGCATCCTTGGTTTAGATCTGTTCCACGTACAATTATGACCAACCAAGGTTTCAAAAGCAAACTGAAAACTTCCTATTCAGGGTGAGCCCACAACTAGGCATGAGCGAACCCGTGAAAGTTCAGGTTCGCTGGGTTCGGACATACTTTAGGTCAAAGTTCAGGTTCGGGACCCGAACTTGACCCTGATTCCCATTGAAGTCGATGGGGAACCGAACTTTACTTTATTATTTTCAGTTATAACATGGTTATATCGCAAAATAATAGCATCCACTTAATCGCACTGCAGCAAGTCTCTTCTATCTTCATTCAGCAGGACCTGCCATGTGCGCGAAGACGTCACCGTGCTCTCCCACGTCATAAATTAGGTGCATCCTCCGGCAGCGCAGTGGATATCAAGACCAGCTCAGAAATCGCCTGTCTTGATAAATCTCCCCCAAAGTATCTGGTACCAAAAGCATATGGAGCAGGGTACAGAAACAGCCATGCAGTGGCGCCCTAGAATCGATGGAGCTTTAAAATAATGATATATATGGTATAGCACAGTACAGCCTGCAGACAATGTAACTAAAGCAGTAAGTGTTAAAGGGAACCTGTCAGGATCATGCTGCTTGAACTACAGTCAGTATGAAATAGACAGACTCCCTGGTTACAGACAATATGGTACAGAGCAGGTCTGCTCTGCTCTTCTGTACAGACTGGCTGTGCCTAGGTGTAGCAGGCGCCATTACATCACTGCATTGCACATTGCACCTACTTGTGCTGAAACAACAGCAGTAGGTGAATGGTAGCACAAAGCGCTGAAGACACAGAAACAGTTCAAACTCAGACATGCTTCAGCCATCGTAGGACCTTGGGACAGAAGCCAAAATTCAGGGCTGTACTGCTGAATCCGTAATGGGTGGGAGACACGGTTAACCACTTGTTACAGGAAAAGTGCATAATGCAGATACTGATTATAATGCTTGGGCTACTTTGGTTTAAAATTGACATATCCTCTCACAAACAAGATTGTTACCTATTTTAAAGTCAGAGTATCATATTTCCTTCTGCTCCTTAACCTGTCAGTCCTAAGGCTGCTCCTTAAACCTGTCAGTCCTGGGGCTGCTCCTTAAACCTGTCAGTCCTGGCACCTTTTTCTCCTCCATATATATCTTCAGGAAACAGACAGCTGGTGCCAGAGTGTTTCTCTTTCCCAAATTCAAATTATTTGGTAAATCGCAGCTAGGGCTGAAACAATTACTCGATTGAATCGAGTAATTCGACACAAAAAAATCCTTGATGCAAATTTTTGCATCGAGGATTCGTTTGTGTCATCTGACCACGGAGCAGGAGTGAAGCGATTGCAAGTTAAGTATTTTATTTCACTGGCGCTGGGGACATGGCACTGACGGGGGACAGCCGGCAATGGATGGAATGGAGGGGCAGATGGGAGTGGGGGACATGGAGGGGCTGACTGATGGCAGTGGGGGACATGGAGGGGCTGATCTGATAGCACTGGGGGAGTGGGGACATGGAGGGGCTGATCTGATGGCACTGGGGAACATGGAGCGGCTGATCTGATGGCACTGGGGGACATGGAGAGGTTGATCTGATGGCACTGGGGGACATGGAGGGGCTGATCTGATGGCACTGGGGGACATAGAGGGGCTGATCTGATGGCACTGGGGGACATGGAGGGGTTGATCTAATGGCACTGGGGGACATGGCGGGGTTGATCTGATGGCACTGGGGGACATGGAGGGGTTGATCTGATGGCACTGGGGGACATGGAGGGGTTGATCTGATGGCACTGGGGGACATGGAGGGGTTGATCTGATGGCACTGGGGGACATGGAGGGGCTGATCTGATGGCACTGGGGGAGTGGGGGACATGGAGGGGCTGAACTGATGGCACTGGGGGAGGGGGGCCATGGCAATGGATGGCATGGAGGGGCTGATGGCACTGGGGGAGTGGGGGACATGGCAATAGGTGGCATGGAGGGGCTGATGGTACTGGGGGAGTGGAGCTGAAGGCACTGGGGTGGGGGAGAGCTGAAGGCACTGGGGGAACTGATGCACGGGGGGGAACGAAGGGTGTTGGGGACTGATGGCAGGGGGTCTGATGAGTTTTTATTAAGGAAAACAGTCTATTAATTCATTTTTTCTTTAGATTACTCGATTAATTGTAAAAAATAATTGATAGAATACTCGATTACTGAAATAATTGTTTACTGCAGCCCTAATCACAGCCTTAAAGAGGACCTTTCATCGGTCCAAACATTGTGAACTAAGTATCATGACATATACAGTGGCGCCCAGGGATCTCACTGCACTTACTATTATCCCTGGGCGCCGCTCCGTTCTCCCATTATGTCCTCCGGTATGTTCGGGGACTTGGTTATAGTAGGCGGAGACTTAGGGGACTTGGTTATAGTAGGCGGAGTCTGCCCTTGTTCTGCTGGGTGTCTCCTTCTCCTAGGCTGTAGCGCTGGCCAATCGGAGGAGACGCCCAGCAGAACAAGGGCAGACTCCTCCTACTATAACCAAGTCCCCGAACATACCGGAGGACATAACGGGAGAACGGAGCGGCGTCCAGGGATAATAGTAAGTGCAGTGAGATCCCTGGGCACCGCTGTATATGTCATGATACTTAGTTCACAATGTTTGGACCGATTAAAGGTCCTCTTTAAGGCTCATGCACACGGTCGTGGACTTTTTTGCGGTCCAAATTGCATACCCACAAACCACGGACACAGATTATACGTGTTCTGCATTTTGTGGAATTGTATGTGCTGCCCTCTGTTGCAATTGCCTATTCTTGTCCGCAAAATGGACAAGAATAGGACATATTCTATATTTATTTATTTTTTGCATGGCACCGTGTGCTGTCTACATATTTTGCGGCCCCATTGAAATGAATGGGTCCACATCTGATCTGTATGTTTTGCGGATTGGATGTGGACCAAAACCACAGTTGTGTGCATGAGCCCTCACTGTTATCTGACCCATCACTTTTTATATAGAAACTAATAGTCATCTGTCCAGCTATCTTTAACTTCAGTGTTAAAAGAATAGATGGGGTGATGGACATTGTTTGTGCTGGACAAGAGCACTTTGTATGTCATACTTTCTTGTGCATTGTGACTACAGATGCATTTGGGTTTGATTTTATGCTAAACTGAATCTCATTGAAATCAGTTGGATCAGTTTTGATGGATTTCCATCCATCTGCTGAAATGATTTACGCAGTGTCAATCATTTTATGAATTTACTAAACATTATAGACCATTCACGGTTCCAGTGGGAATTACATTTTCAGGTGCTAGAACTTGTTCACAGTTACGTGAAGGAGAATTGTCCAGTTTCTATTGGTTATTACATATTCAGGTGCTATAACTTGTTCACCGTTACATGAAGTAGAATTGTACAGTTTCTATTGAAAGACAAATTGGAATAGAACGGTAATTATAGAAATCTTGATGGTAAAAGTATACAAGTCATGACAACTTTTATATCCACATTTTACTTGGTCCAAGCTTATTAAAAGTGTTTTTATTAGGTGCAAGCTCGTGGAGCTTTTCTTCTGCTTATGGAGGTTGCACGCCTGCTGGGGCTGGAAGAAACAAACATGGCAACTCAACAGGACCAACATCTTCTCCGACTTCTTACTCCCATCACCAAGCTCTTCACAGGGAAGCAGGTACTATACTCCAGACTCATTGCTGAAGAACATTTATTTTATGTTGGATTGATTACATTCTGTCATGTATACATCTTTGTACACACAAGGCTATTGCCGTCATATCAGAAGGACTGGAGTGCTTTGGAGGACAGGGTTATATGGAGGACACAGGTCTGCCAGCTATGTTGAGAGATGCCCAAGTAAGAACTACCATAATTGGACTATAAGATTGAAACAAAATTATCACATATCCATTGCTTATTCTGTGATATGTCCATGATAGGTGCTTACAATATGGGAAGGAACAACTAACATACTGTCCCTAGATGTCCTGCGATCAGTCGTTAAGAGCCAAGGGCAGGTTTTAAGTGCATTTTTCTCTTCTGCTCAGGTAAAATACATCATATTATAATCTTAAATGACCCGGTATTACTGTGTGGCACATGCATTGTAGTGATGACTAGATTTTCTATATTTCTGTTCATGAGACTGTCAACTGATATTCACAGAACTCTCCCTGCAAACATTACTTACATATGAAGAAGCTATTTATCAATGTAAAAGGAGGACTTTATCAAGCCAGAATCTTTTTTTTTTTCTTTTGCACTTTTTGTATTTATACACTACACGTTCCAGTTTTGAAAAGTGGGTGTGGTTAGCGATAATTAATTTTACTCCATATTTTTCACTACAACTTTTTAAAAAAGTCATAGTTATTGACAATGGTTGTAGAACTACTGTACCAGCTAACCATTTTGCCCTTTAGTTATTCCTGGGGGTGTTCTGGTGGTCCCTTGGTTTTCACTCTTTAACCTCTATACAGGCATCTGGTCTTCATTGCAGGGGAGCAACCAGGACTTGGAATAGTCCCGATGTAGATGGCAGCTCACCCACTTTGTCAGAAACATGGGTGCAAAGCATCAATGGATCAGGCAGAACTTGCAGTCAGAATAATACCAAGGTTGGGCAGGCAGAGTACGTATGAATCAAGAGTCAGTCCCATCGTTAGGTTGGGTGGCACAGGGTCAGGATCCAGGAAACAGACAGAAGACAGAGCACAGAGAGACAAAAACATCAAGGTAACAGGTCAGGTCAGGCAGATCACGGTCCACAAACAGGCAAAAAGATTATAGTTGCTTTACAGGATCCAGCAGACTATAAAGGGCAGACAGACCATGTTGCTCAGGCCTGGAGTGAGACACACAGCACAGAATATATAGCCCATTATCAAGCAGGTGCACACAGAAACCCAGAAGGATAAACTCTTACAGTGCTGCAGAAGGAGAGGAGCAGGGCAGCAGACCCCCAATGTGACAGTCGCAAACTCACTCCAGTAGGGAAGTGGCATAAAGAATAAACCTGGAGTAGCATTTCTATAAACTGTTATGTTTAAAGATGCGCCAATACAGACTCCAGCAAAACTGACTTCAAATATGATAAATTCCCTCCTATGTGTTTTTCTTTACTACAGGAAAAGCTAGAAGCCTCATCTAATATTCCCAGTCTGTCTCAATCCACTTCCCGATTGCTGAAAGCTCTGCAGAACCTAAAAGATTTCACAAAGAAGGCGGGAACGAGAGGAAACGGCTTCATGGAACTAGCAGGCCGTGATTTTGCTTACAGCCTTGCTAAAATCTATATTGGTAATTATAAAGCTGTGCTCACATAGTGTATGTTATAGTTTAGATTTATATGGAAGCACAGCAAAAATAAATTCTAGTATTGTCTTTTCATTGAGAAAATTGATCTCCTTGAAAAGTTGATTTCTCCATGACTCATCCTTGCACAGGTGTGATAACCACTGAATTGTCATTTATTAATGTGCATAAATATCATTCCTTTATTGGTTGTTGTTGCTGAAGCTGCTCCCTGTACAGGTGGTAGTAATTCAGTACAAGAGCCCATAAACTATAGCTTGTTATCTGCAGGTAGATTTACAGGGAACAATATCTCCACAATATGGTGGTGCTTGGAATGGCTCTGCTGCTTAAATTACTGTATGTCTTTCGAGAATGTTACTTGAGCATTTCCTGAGCATATTGCTAGTTTGCTAATGGTTTTACTTAACCACCTCCGGACCGCCTAACGCAGATGTGCGTTCCGGAGGTGGCAGCCCTGCGCACAGTCACGCATATATGCGTCATCTCGCGAGACGCGAGATTTCCTGTGAACGCGCGCACACAGGCGCGCGCGCTCACAGGCGCGCACGCTCACAGGAACGGAAGGTAAGCGAGTGGATCTCCAGCCTGCCACCTGGTCCTCTGGTGGTCCCTTTTGTTAGGATCGACCACCAGAGGACTCAGGTAGGTCAGTACAGTCGCACCAAACACCACACTACACTACACCCCCCCCCCCCCGTCACTTATTAACCCCTTATAAACCCCTGATCACCCATGATCACCCCATATAAACTCCCTGATCACCGCCCTGTCATTGATCACCCCCCCCTGTCAGGCTCCGTTCAGACGTCCGTATGATTTTTACGGATACATGGATCGGATCCGCAAAACGCATACGGACGTCTAAATGGAGCCTTACAGGGGGGTGATCAATGACAGGCGGGTGATCACCCATATACACTCCCTGATCACCCCCTGTCATTGATCACCCCCCTGTCATTGATCACCCCCCTGTAAGGCTCCATTCAGACGTCCGCATGATTTTTACGGATCCATGGATACATGGATCGGATCCGCAAAACACATGCGGACGTCTGAATGGAGCCTTACAGGGGGTGATCAATGACAGGCGGGTGATCACCCATATACACTCCCTGATCACCCCCCTGTCATTGATCACCCCCCTGTAAGGCTCCATTCAGACGTCCGCATGTGTTTTGTGGATCCGATCCATGTATCCGTAAAAATCATGCGGATGTCTGAATGGAGCCTTACAGGGGGGGTGATCAGTGACAGGGGGGTAAACACCCTGATCACCCCCTGTCATTGATAACCCCCCTGTAAGGCTCCATTCAGACGTCCGCATGTGTTTTGTGGATCCGATCCATGTATCCATGGATCCGTAAAAAATCATGCGGATGTCTGAATGGAGCCTTACAGTGATCAGTGACAGGGGGGTGATCACCCTGATCACCCCCTGTCATTGATAACCCCCCTGTAAGGCTCCATTCAGACGTCCGCATGTGTTTTGTGGATCCGATCCATGTATCCATGGATCCGTAAAAAATCATGCAGATGTCTGAATGGAGCCTTACAGGGGGGGGTGATCATTGACAGGGGGGTGATCACCCTGATCACCCCCTGTCATTGATAACCCCCCTGTAAGGCTCCATTCAGACGTCCGCATGTGTTTTGTGGATCCGATCCATGTATCCATGGATCCATAAAAAATCATGCGGATGTCTGAATGGAACCTTACAGGGGGGGTGATCATTGACAGGGGGGTGATCACCCTGATCACCCCCTGTCATTGATAACCCCCCTGTAAGGCTCCATTCAGACGTCCGCATGTGTTTTGTGGATCCGATCCATGTATCCATGGATCCGTAAAAAATCATGCGGATGTCTGAATGGAGTCTTACAGGGGGGGTGATCAGTGACAGGGGGGTGATCACCCTGATCACCCCCTGTCATTGATAACCCCCCTGTAAGGCTCCATTCAGACGTCCGCATGTGTTTTGCGGATCCGATCCATGGATCCGTAAAAATTATACGGACGTCTGAATGGAGCCTTACAGGGGGGTGATCAATGACAGGGGGGTGATCAGGGAGTCTATATGGGTGATCACCCCCCTGTCATTGATCACCCCCCTGTCATTGATCACCCCCCCCCCCCTGGTAAGGCTCCATTCAGACATTTTTTTTGGCACAAGTTAGCGGAAATTTTTTGTTTGTTTTTGTTTTTTCTTACAAAGTCTCATATTCTACTAACTTGTGTCAAAAAATAAAATCTCACATGGACGCACCATACCCCTCACGGAATCCAAATGCGTAAACATTTTTAGACATTTATATTCCAGACTTCTTCTCACGCTTTAGGGCCCCTAAAAAGCCAGGGCAGTATACCCCACATGTGACCCCATTTCGGAAAGAAGACACCCCAAGGTATTCCGTGAGGGGCATATTGAGTCCATGAAAGATTGAAATTTTTGTCCTAAGTTAGCGGAAAGTGAGACTTTGTGAGAAAAAAACTAAAAAAAATCAATATCCGCTAACTTATGCAAAAAAAAAAAAAATTCTAGGAACTCGCCATGCCCCTCATTGAATACCTTGGGGTGTCTTCTTTCCAAAGTGGGGTCACATGTGGGGTATTTATACTGCCCTGGCTTTTTAGGGGCCCGAAAGTGTGAGAAGAAGTCTGGGATCCAAATGTCTAAAAATGCCCTCCTAAAAGGAATTTGGGCCCCTTTGCGCATCTAGGCTGCAAAAAAGTGTCACACATGTGGTATCGCCGTACTCAGGAGAAGTTGGGGAATGTGTTTTGGGGTGTCATTTTACATATACCCATGCTGGGTGAGAAAAATATCTTGGTCAAATGCCAACTTTGTATAAAAAAATGGGAAAAGTTGTCTTTTGCCAAGATATTTCTCTCACCCAGCATGGGTATATGTAAAATGACACCCCAAAACACATTCCACAACTTCTCCTGAGTACGGCGATACCAGATGTGTGACACTTTTTTGATGCCAAGGTGGGCAAAGGGGCACATATTCCAAAGTGCACCTTTCGGATTTCACCGGTCATTTTTTACAGATTTTGATTGCAAAGTTCTTCTCACACATTTGGGCCCCTAAATTGCCAGGGCAGTATAACTACCCCACAAGTGACCCCATTTTGGAAAGGAGACACCCCAAGGTATTCCGTGAGGGGCATGGCGAGTTCCTAGAATTTTTTATTTTTTGTCGCAAGTTAGTGGAATATGAGACTTTGTAAGGAAAAAAGAGAAAAAAAAAAAGATCAGCATTTTCCGCTAACTTGTGACAAAAAATAAAAAATTCTAGGAACTCGCCATGCCCCTCACGGAATACCTTGGGGTGTCTTCTTTCCAAAATGGGGTCACTTGTGGCGTAGTTATACTGCCCTGGCAATTTAGGGGCCCAAATGTGTGAGAAGTACCTTGCAATCAAAATGTGTAAAAAATGGCCTGCAAAATCTGAAAGGTGCACTTTGGAATATGTGCCCCTTTGCCCACCTTGGCAGCAAAAAAGTGTGACACATCTGGTATGGCCGTACTCAGGAGAAGTTGGGGAATGTGTTTTGGGGTGTCATTTTACATATACCCATGCTGGATGAGAGAAATATCTTGGCAAAAGACAACTTTTCCCATTTTTTTATACAAAGTTGGCATTTGACCAAGATATTTTTCTCACCCAGCATGGGTATATGTAAAATGACACCCCAAAACACATTCCCCAACTTCTCCTGAGTACGGCGATACCAGATGTGTCACACTTTTTTGCTGCCAAGGTGGGCAAAGGGGCACATATTCCAAAGTGCACCTTTTGGATTTCACCAGTCATTTTTTACACATTTTGATTACAAAGTTCTTCTCACACATTTGGGCCCCTAAATTGCCAGGGCAGTATAACTACCCCACAAGTGACCCCATTTTGGAAAGAAGACACCCCAAGGTATTCTGTGAGGGGCATGGTGAGTTCCTAGAATTTTTTATTTTTTGTCGCAAGTTAGTGGAATATGAGACTTTGTAAGAAAAAAAAAAAAATAATAAATCATCATCATTTTCCGCTAACTTGTGACAAAAAATAAAAAGTTCTATGAACTCACTATGCCCATCAGCGAATACCTTAGGGTGTCTACTTTCCGAAATGGGGTCATTTGTGGGGTTTTTCTACTGTTTGGGCATTGTAGAACCTCAGGAATCATGACAGGTGCTCAGAAAGTCAGAGCTGCTTCAAAAAGCGGAAATTCACATTTTTGTACCATAGTTTGTAAATGCTATAACTTTTACCCAAACCATTTTTTTTTTTGCCCAAACATTTTTTTTTTATCAAAGACATGTAGAACAATAAATTTGGCGAAAAATTTATATATGGATGTCGTTTTTTTTGCAAAATTTTACAGCTGAAAGTGAAAAATGTCATTTTTTTGCAAAAAAATCGTTACATTTTGATTAATAACAAAAAAAGTAAAAATGCCAGCAGCAATGAAATACCACCAAATGAAAGCTCTATTAGTGAGAAGAAAAGGAGGTAAAATTCATTTGTATGGTAAGTTGCATGACCGAGCGATAAACGGTGAAAGTAGTGTAGTGCCGAAGTGTAAAAAGTGCTCTGGTCATGAAGGGGGTTTCACCTAGCGGGGCTGAAGTGGTTAATGTAAAACATTTTGTAATATGGCCTAGATATTTGGGAGAACACAATATCCTAAACTGATCTGCTCCAGTTTAACTTTCAAAACTATGTTGTATATCCCCTGTAGGTTGCCTCTTTGTGGACCATGCAGCTTGGGCTGGAGCAACAGAATCAGATGCATATTGTGCTAAAAGGTAATCTTCAAGAGGCTCTGACCCAGGTTGTCATTGTTAATCTAGAGACAGAGAAAAAGTGTGTTTGTAAGTAACTCTAAATGCATGTTTTGGTTGCTTTGCAGATGGTGTGAACAAGAGCTTTGTCCTGTCAACACTGCTGAAGCTTTTGGATGCTACAGTTCAGATGCAGCATCCATGGACAGACAGATTGTCTATGAAAAAAGCCCTTTGTTAAAGGGAAATCTATAAGTTATTGATTTTCCCTGGTCTTTATTTAACTTTTAAGGACCCGTTTAATGATTGCACACCTAAAAAAAAAATTGCTAAATCAGCTTTTTATTAAAATACAAAGTGGTTCAAAAGTAGGGACACTTGAATAAATAGGAAATGGTGGCTGGGAATGCTATCCTGTGTGTGCAATTTTGCCAAGGGGAAGGGGGCAAATATGTGAGGGGGTTGTATCCAACATGGCAGCTATCTGGGAACTAAGTTGATATTTTCAGATGGGAAGAATTACATGTGACATATGTAACCGGGAGGGAATTTGATGAGAAAATGGCTGCTGTGTTAGACACCACCTCTCACAGATTTGCCCCCTTCCCCTCAGCAACATGTCAGACATAGGATTGCATTCCCAATTACCATTTAACGTTTATTCCAGTCTCTCCATACTAATACTATTGGGCCACCCCGTATATAACAAATAGGAAAACAAAACATCACAGGTGTCAATGGGAGAGTACAAATATAACCTACGCATTTCTGTGAGGAGCTGTGTCCAACATGGCGGCCATTTTGAAAGCCGACATCTTGGAACCAAGTCATTATTTTTAAATGGGAAATGGTGCATGTGACATGTATCTGTGCTTAAATGCAGGTCTGGGATGAGGTATTTTGGTGCCCTAGGCAGATGAAGTAAATGACGCCCCCTCCCAACAAAACCTACCTCATCCTAATAATAAACACCTCAGCTGCTGCAGAACCTCATAATACACACCTTTGCTGCTGCAGATGCTCATATTACACACGTCAGCTGCTGCAGAACCTCATAATACACACCTCAGCTGCTGCTGAAACACATTGTACACCTCAGCTGTTGCAGAACCTCATAAATCACATCTCAGCTGCTGCAGTACCTTATAATACATACTACAGCTGCTAAAAAACATCATAATATATACCTCAGCTGCTGCATTAATGCTGCATAATAATGCATGGCGCTGATTGGACAAGAGCACATTCCCCTTCATACTGATGGAAGTGCTCATGATCTGCTCAAAGGCCCTGTAAGTTAACTGAGACCGACCAGTGAGCAACACCATCAGTATGAAAGGAAGGTGCTCATTGGCTGATTTGCCCACTCTGAGAGCTGGCATGTCGCTCACTGCTTCTCCGCTGTGTGGATGATACTCTGAGACGAATATCTCTGTATTACTATACAGTAGATAGATATATAGAGATATAGCAGAGCTGTGTGTGCTGGGGCAGCTGTTATGTGTATAGATGTAGCAGAGCTGGGTGTGCTGGGGCAGCTATCATATATAGAGATATAGCAGAGCTGAGTGCGCTGGGGCAGCTGTCATGTGTATGGATATACACTAGCTATGAAAGCTATAAACGAGTCTACAGTAGAAGTCTCATTTTTTTTAAGGCAGTGGTTATGCAGCTCTTATAGCTGTGTGGTTAAGTGCCTTGCCTCTGATACAGAAGGTCATGGGTTTGTGTCCCAGCAGAAACTTTTCTGAAATACACAAGCACTGACTCCATATATGGACATACAGCGTGAGGCACAGGCCGGAAAAGGCTTGCATCGCATCGCTGACATGGAGGTAAGTATAAGTGTTTTTTTTTTTTATACTGGCACATTGGGGGGGGGGGTGGCTCTATGATACTGGCACATGTGGGTGGGGGGGTGGGAAGAAGAGAGGCACTTGATACTGGCACATTGGGGGGGGGGTGGCACTATGATACTGGCACATTGGGGGGAGAGATAGCACTATGATACTGGCACTTTTGGGGGGGCGAGATGGCACTATGATACTGGGACATGTGGGGGGGAGACAGACACTTGATACTGGCACATGATGGGGGGCATCTATGGGGACACTTACTGGCACATTATTGGGGGGCCTTATGGGGGTCCCTTTTTATTGGCACATTATTGGGGAGGCACTATGGGGGCAACTAGTGAGGCCACAAAGAAGGGGTATTTTATATGGGGGCTCTGTGTGTACTAGTATTATCAGGGGGTTTATCTGTTCCTGCAGTATAATATTGGGGAGCACAGCGGCACAGTATTGGGGGTAGTAGGATGATTTGTCCAAAAGATTTGAGAATGATGGAAAAGTAGCAAAACGTAAGATTTTTTTTTGTCAAACTGCAGAGACAAAAAATGGCTGAAAACTGGAGATCTGATCTAAAGGTCTGAAAGGAGAAGATGAGGAAAGAGAACATCTAAGTCAAAGAGACCTCACTGGATGTAAGAGGTATGTGCGCTGTATTACCCTGTATTTCCAATTTTTTCTAATCCAAATCCGAATACTTTGTTAAAAAAGGATTCTTTATTTTTTCATATTAAAAGAATATTGAGTTTCGATCACTTTGTTTCTTACAACGTTCACACAATTCTTATGTACAGGATTTGTAGGATTCGAGAACCTTTTCGAATTCGGATTCGAAAAAAATTGGATTCGTCCCACCTCTACTTTACTTTAAAGGAAAGTTCTTTGATTATTCTTAGTTCTGACTCAATTGGATGGGATAATGGTCTACTGTAGTGTTTCTCTACCAGGATGTCTACAGCTGTTGCAAAACTACATTTCCCAACATGCCCTGACAGCCAAACGCTCATATTCGTGTTTACACACGTGTTTTAAAATGAATGCTTTTATAAACAAGTAAATATTGACGCAATGCTGTGGGGCTGGTATGCAACTTTTTCCAGGGCTGTTTTTTATCCCCAGTCCGGCCCTGTCTGTCCCGACTCCCGAGCCAGCTTCTGCATAAATGTAAAACAGCCAAGAAGCTCATCTGCTAGAGAGGGAGAGGGGAAAGGCAGGCTGTTTGTAAAGCTGGGGACAGACAGGGGAAGAAGGAACAACCAGTCTGCTATGAAGAAGGCCGAGGACTGGTGGGGCCTCACTCCTGACATCTTCCTCTGCTGTTATAGTGTTCCTTACAGCTAACAGCAGAGGTATAGTGGAAGGGGTGGACCGACAAGGGGTTTCATTGGATCATATGTTGGGCTAGTTGGAGCCTGCAGGCATGACAGAAATAGTACTTTATCCTGCCCTTTGCGCCCTACCAATGCTGAGATAATGTGATGGTTTTCCTAGTAAGCTAAATGAGAGTTCCACTCACTAGTGATTCTCCCCTGCACCCTACCAATGCTGCTATCCAGCATATTCCATGATTGAAGCATCAGTGGGGCACAGAGGACATGCTGACAGCTGGCTTATTAGGAAAATAGCAACAGGGAACAGCAGAGCAGGGGAGAAGCAATGAGAGTAAACTAGTCTTTTCAGCTGCAGCACCCAAGAAGATAGTAGGCATATCCCCCCCTCCTCCCCCGCTGCAATGAGGTGGCGCCCTAGGCAAGCGCCTACATCCGGCTACCATTTGTCCCACCCCACACAGATTCCCCCCCCTCCTCTTGCCACGTATAGGATGGTGTTCCCAACCACCATTTTCCATTTATTCAGGTGTCTCCATACTTTTGAACCACCCTGTATATAACAAATAGGAAAACAAATAATCTCATACTGTAGATAACCTAGGCATTTTGTAATTTAATTAAAACAGAAGACCAAGATAACAATCTTAGTATTTAACCTTCTTGGCTGCTATCTTGTCTTCCAGTTGCATAATTCTGTGCAGTCTTTGATCCAGTGGACATGGCAGAAGGCAAAACATCTGACTGCATGAATCTAGGAATAGCCATTATCATAGCAATAACAAAACAACATCCCTAAGAGGAAGGGTATTGTTGTGATCTGATTTAAAAAAATATATATATATCAAAAAACATTTAGTAAAATCTGTGCAATAAGGCCCGGGAACATAGAGTGCAGCGCAACATTCTTAGTGATTTAATCATCTCTCCTATACACTACTTTAAAGGCAATGTACACCTTTAGGGGCAATTTTCTTATTATTGCATTGTACTCATAATGAGGTAAAAATATTTTTTTCAATTGGTCTTAGTTAAAAATATGGAGTCCTTTTCTCTGTACAGAGCTGAGATGCTCTATTAGCAGGATCTGAATTTTCTTTCTCTTTGCTCTTTATCTCTGCTCTCTGACCTTATAAACACTCATTAAAACTCAATCCTTATCTTGCTGATAAGAATGTGGCTTAAATAAGTGTTTATGACCTCTTAGTAATTTAGAGATAAGGGTTATAAAAGTGAAAGTGAT
This sequence comes from Bufo gargarizans, assembly GCF_014858855.1. Lineage (NCBI taxonomy): Eukaryota > Metazoa > Chordata > Amphibia > Anura > Bufonidae > Bufo > Bufo gargarizans. The sequence goes on from NC_058080.1 coordinate 508,674,945, forward strand.
TGTAGGATTCACACAGCTAGAAAAAGTTAACCCTTTGTGACAGAACGGCTCAATATTTTTAATAAAGACCAAAAATGATTTTCAGCCCAAAATGAGTAAAATGCAGTCATAATTTTTTTTTACCCCAAAGGTGTACATAGCTTTTACATAGGTTGTCCCATGAAAAACAGTCCCATTTTTCAAACTGTCCCTGGATCTGAATACTTTTGTAATTTCATGTAATTAAAGATTGAATATAGACTCTTAAAGAGTTAAACAATAAATTGTATCTGTGGAGAACCACGCATTGTTTGTTCTTTTCCTTATTTCTTTGTCCATGTCCAAGGAAACTTACTGAGGTGGTCGCCCATCCTCCTTTCCATCCTTTAACTGTCACCAGCTGTATCTACTGTTAGAAGCTGCCAACTTGAAATAAATCTGGCAGGGCAATTGGATCAATATATGAGGGGGCTCTGGATCCATGTGTGGTACAGGGTTGGTTCTAGCTTATTTAGTAAAAGATTGTCTTGTACTTTATGATGTCCATTAATCATGGGAAAATCTCTTGTCAAACAAAGCAAAAGTTTCTCTGGCTCTAAACATCTCTTCCAGTAGTCTGGCGGACTCACCACCATCACCTCAGAAGAGATCAGGGGTAAGTAGACCTCATGTTCAGTCCGGTGCCTCATATTCAGTCCTGTATCTCCTTCCACATACATGCTCGGCACAGATGTCTCGCAATCACTGCTTGCCACACCAGTGGTAGGAAAATAGAGCTCAGAATAGATGTTCACTTGCTTACAGGTATTCACTTCATGCGGTGTTAGATCTTATCCAGCAGGGACTCACTAGGTGGAATAAGCAAGGAGATTGACAGGCACAGTTAAAATAATAGGTTTAATTCATACTCTCAAAAGTCCAAAGTATAAAAGCATGTAACGAACACTTAAAACACCCGAGCCAGTGTTTCGCTCACTATTGGCTTCTTCTTCTTTAACCTCTTAACTCAAAATGAAATAACTGTATGTCATTTGTGTGCAAAGGATATATGGAGTGGGCTTTGAAGCTGTATGTAATGTAAAATATTTAGCACTCACAGTGAACACCATAATGGAAAAAATGGCCAATTTCCTGTTTTTTGGTCACTTCGCCCTTCCCCCCCCCCCATAAAAAGTCAAATATGCCCCACAATGGTAACAATGAAAAAGACAGGTCACCCTGTACAAAACAAGCCCTTGAATAGCTCTGTAGAATATAAAAAGGTTATTGATGTCAGAATATGGCGATGTAAAGGTTATACCTCTAATGTCAGATAGGTGTGGGTCCACCTCTGGGACCTGCACCTATCTTTAAAACAGAGCCTGCAAAGTGAATGAGGGTGTACCAGGCATATGCAGCTGCCCTACATTCATTTCTATGGGAATGCTAAAAATAACCAAGATGGGCCGACCAGAGTTTGGTGATATAAAGAAAAAAAAAAAACATTTTTAAATTTCATTAAAATTTGAAAATCCTAAGAGCCCGGGCCCCGATGGGTTCACCGCTGGCTTCTTTAAATCTTTCTCTACCATCCTTGTTCCTTTTCTGGTGAAGGTCTTCAATGCGGTATCTCCCCAAGTCCCCTTTCCCCCCAAGCCACTATGGCCCACATCGCGGTTATCCCTAAGCCCGACAAAGACCCCCATGTGTGTGCTAGTTACCGTCCCATATCTTTGTTAAACGTAGATTTGAAAATATACGCTAAATTATTAGCTAATAGACTAAACGCTTTTTTGCCCTCCCTATTACACAATGACCAGGTGGGTTTTGTCCCGAGAAGGGAGGCTCGCAACAACACTCTCCGGACCTTGGACATTATACATCATGCAAAAGTCTCCAACACCCCCCTTATGATTTTGTCCCTAGATGCGGAGAAAGCCTTCGATCGCATATCTTGGCATTCCCTTCGATCTGTTTTGTCTAAACTGGGTCTTGGCCAAGGCTTTATGGGAAAAATACTTAGTCTTTATCACCAGCCCTCGGCCAGGATTAGAATTAATGGCACCCTTTCTCCACCCTTTCTCATCCGCAACGGCACGCGCCAGGGATGTCCCCTGTCTCCTCTCCTGTACGTTCTGGTAATGGAGCACCTCCTTTCTGCGATCCGTGCCAACCCGGACATCTCGGGGGTCACGATTGGCGATGTGGAACATAAGTGCGCGGCCTTTGCGGATGACCTTTTGCTGTATGTCACCAACCCCCATGTTGCCCTCCCGTCCCTCCTGCGAGAGATTGCACTCTTTGGTAGATGGACAAATTTCAAGATCAATATGTCCAAGTCGGAGGCGCTGAATGTATCCTTACCCCAAACACTAGTCACATCGCTTAGGTCTACGTTTCCATTTAAGTGGCCATCGGCGGGGATTAAATACCTGGGGGTTAAAATCTCGGCGGAGCTGCCCGCCCTTTTTAAGTTGAATTTTGCCCCACTTTTGCGAGGTTTTCAGAAGGATCTAGATGCTTGGCACCGCCGAGACTTTTCTTGGTTCGGCAGGGTCAGCGTTTTGAAAATGAACCTACTCCCCAAGCTGCTTTACCTCTTGCAAACCATACCCATCCGATTACCGCTCAATTTTTGGTCACAACTCAGACGCTGTTTCACGAGTTTTGTGTGGGCCCCGGGTAAGCCGCGGATTAAATGGGAGGTTCTGACCCGGTCTAAAGAACTTGGGGGTGTTGGTTTGCCAGACTGTAAGTTATATCACTTTTCCGCGGTGTACGCCAGACTTTTGGATATGCTACGTTCAGATTCCAGTAAAATGTGGGTCCATATTGCACGCTCCTCTTCCCCGAGTGCGCTCGCGGTCCTTCCCTGGTTAGCCGGCAAATCGGGTTTTAAAATCCCCCCGTTGTCCTTCACAGCCCATCATACTCTTGCGTCCATTGCATCCATTAACCGGCGCACACTGTTAATTGATGCATCGGGGCCCCTAACGCCGATAACTGATAACCCGGCATTTCGCCCCGGCCTATCCTCGAAACCCTTCCTTACTGGTACTAAATTACGTCCCCTTCGGTTTTGCTGTTTATCTTTGATCTGACTATCCCTGCTTTCAAGGTTTCGCTCCTTAAGTATATGTTACAGGCCGCAAAAACGGTCGTCCCTCGCCACTGGAAATCACCTACGCCTCCCTCCCCGGAGGAATGGTTCGAAGAAATTGCCCTACATCAGCGAATGGAGGCTCTCATCTGCGTCTCTCCTCAGGACACCACTCGATTCGTTCAAACCTGGGGCCCTTGGGAAACTTTTCGTGGATCAGATGAGTTTCGTAATACCCGTCTATAATCCTGCACTCCCCCATCCTCCCCTTCCCCTATTCCTTTCCTCTGAGTCCGTGACCTGCTGTTATGTTCCCCCCCTGTCTGTTTTTCTTTTTCTTTTCTCTTATGTTATGTACATGTTTTACTAGGCTTAGTTTCTTATAGCCTTTTTTGCTTTATGCAAACGCTGTATTCTTATTGCTTACGTGATGCTACATGCTCTTGCTGCCTTTATATGTGGAAAGCTGTACATTGTCACCTCCGTTGTCCGGAGTTTACTCTATAATGTCTACGGCATTGTATGTCATTACGATGTGTTACCTCGCATTCTCATATACTTATTTGAAAACCTCAATAAATTCTTGAATAAGAAAAAAAATTGAAAACCCTTCCCGAAAATGTCACTTTTTTTTATTGTACATTTTTAATTTGTGCAAATTATGTCTAATTTAACTATATGAGACCTTGAATTTTGCAGTATGAGTTCCATTTTTTTAAACCTATTTTGGGATATCCTGTATCTTAAATTCTTATTTGGGATACAAGATATACAGTATATCCCAAAATAGTTTTAAAAAAATACATCTCGCCCCTGCAAAATTCAAGGCCTCCTATAGTTAAATTGAAATTCTAATCGCCCCTTTTGCAATTTTACGTATAAGAATAAATATACAAGAAAAAATTTAAATATTGGTGTTGCCATGTCTGAAAATGTCCCAACAATTAAAATTTTAATTGTAAAACAAACTGTATGTATTTGGTATCACTGTAATCATACTGACCCACAGAATAAAGTTATCAAGTTATTTATGCCGAATAATGAACAAAGCAAAATGTATAACAGAAACGGTGGCAGTAAGTTATGTTTACCCCAGAATGGCACCATTAAAAACTACAATTTGTCTTGCAAAAAAGAAACATATGGCTACATAGATGGAAAGATATAAAAGTTATAGGTTTTGGAAGGCCATGACAAAATTGCTTGGTCGGTATGGCCCTAAACATGCTGGTCACTAAGGGGTTAACCCCTTCACGCATTTGGACGTAACTGTATGTCCAAATGCATATAGGCACCGATCTCGGCCATTTAACCCCATAGATGCAGAGGTCCCTGGCCACTACAGCATCCCAGGGCAGATTGGGAATTAAAAGTGGCCCTGGAGGGGCGTGGCTAACTGCCGACATGAACGCACGCACTTGAGGTCTGCTCCGTACCCCGATCTGAATCCTCCAACATCCTGACATACTGGCTGCACAGAGAGAGAGGAGTGGCAGGTACAGAGTAGGAAGAGAAGACCTGGGAAGGCAACAATGGGCCCCAGCAAGGCACAATCAGCGGCTGAAAAGCTTAAAGAATATTTCAGGCAAGAGGCCCAAAACGGCGCCGCAGCCCCTGCTACGCCGCGAGCGGCGGTAACGAGAGGTCAGGCAGCGCAGCAGTCAGAGGCGGAAGGATCGGAGGAGCCAGAGGTAACCCTTAAGACTGTTTCTCATCAGCTCCTGACTGCAATCTCCACCTGTCAGACATCACTTACCTGCAAGATAGAGGAAGTGAAGGTGGATTTGGGCCTGCTCAGACAAGATGTGCAGCAGCTCAGGGAGCGTGTGCGCCACACAGCGGACAGGGTCTCGGCTCTAGAAGATCTCACCAGGCCACTTGCAAGCAGAGTGCATGAAGGGGAGAGGTCTGTGAGCTTATGGCAGCAAAAGTGTGATGACCTCGAGAATAGAGCCAGACGCAATAACGTCAGAATCCTGGGGTTACCTGAGAGGGCGGAGGGCTCCGATCTAGCTACCTTCTTGGAATTTTGGTTCAAGGCACAATTCTCTGACGCGCCATTTTCAGGCGCTTACGCAGTTGAAAGAGCGCACCGGGTTCCCGCCAGGCCTCCCCTCCAGGAGCTCCCCCAAGGCCCTTACTGGCGCAAATGCTCAACTGGAAAGATAGAGATCTGATTTTGGGGCAAGCAAGGAACAAGCGCGACATTAAACATGAAAGCGCGAATATATCGCTGTTTCCTGATTTCTCAGCTGAACTGCAAAAGAAGATAGCCACTTTTATCTCTGTCAAGCGTCGACTCCGTGATATGAATCTACAGTATTCCATGGCTTATCCAGCACGTCTTTGGGTGATAGATGGAGAGAAGACGGTCGTCTTTGTGGATCCTAAAGAGGCGGAAGAATGGATCTCCGAGAGGCCAAGTCATCCAGGCCCACGCTGAGGATATCATCATCACAATTGCTGCAAGTATCCTGTGTGGTAATGATGTGCTTACCCTATACATGAGTTCTGCTGACTTTAATATCTTGGTCCGGGACTAGAGGGGAACCCCTCAATGTATGCAGTTGTAGAGATCATGCCTGCAGGGAATTTTTGTGGATGTGTCGGCATGGACGCCATTATCCTCCCATTTATTTGACCCCTATTCCTAGTTGCTTGATTCCCTTTTCTCCCCCCCCCCCCCCCTCTGTCCTTCTTTTTATCATTATTGTTATATGTAAACGCATTATCCAGTGTTGTCCCATTGATATGGGGTTGAGCGGATACCTGCATAGGTTTAACACCATATTGCACTATGCAGGTCGCTGGTAAATCAGCCATAGTACAGGATGGCAGAGATGTCATCGTTTACAGGGTTATTCACTTATCTGTTATTTTACAATTAAGTTGTACATTGTTTATACTGTTAAAGGCATGGTACGCTAAGTACGACACTATAATACAAGGGGCGTGCAAGAGAAGGTCTGAGGTAAACAGCTTTAATTTTCATGGAGGGGGAATGCTGAACTGGCAGGAGAATAGGCCACTATTCAAAGTCAAAATGGCTGACTTTAATGTTGTATCATGGAATGTGAGGGGACTGGGCAGTCCAAGAAAAAGAATTGCTGTATTCTCTCATATCAGGCAGTACAATCCCCACATCCTGGGTCTGCAAGAGACCCATTTGACTCCAGAAACTGGGAACAGGATTAAGAAACCATGGGTTCAATGGTCTTTGAATGCGTTTGGGTCTTCACATTCCAGAGGGGTAGCTATACTTGTCCACAAGAATATTAGGTGGGAGGTCCAGCAATCGGTGGTAGATCCTGAGGGGCAATATATTCTGGTGTATGAATTCATCAATTGTGCTCCATATGTTGTGGTTAATATATATCCCCCCCCCCCCCCCCCCCCACACACACACACACAATAACCATATTCCAGGTGGAGATGAGTTTTGCTGCACAATATCCCAATGCTAAATTCCTTTGCATGGGGGATTTTAATTTAGTGATGCATGAAGACATGGATAGGTTCCGTTCAGAGGTGAGAGAGGGTGAGCACTCCCAGAGCGTCACTAATATATCTAGAATTGTGACTGAACTTGGGTGGCTGGACATGTGGAGGCTACGGCATCCTCTTCAGAGGGACTATTCCTGGTTCACTCCTGCCAGGGGCGCACTGTCCAGAATAGATTATATTCTCGGCAATGCTGCAGTATACACAGATCTCAAAGATATTGGATATGGATCACAGGGGCCCTCAGACCATGCACCGGTTCTTGCTCAATTTACACTATATGACTGTATTAAACAGAGCGCCAAACGTGTACACCCTTTTTGGCTAGCTCTTATGTCCTCAAATGATAGAATTCCTGATCAGCTTCAGATGTTTCTAGAAGTGCAGGATGAGTTCACAGATGAGCTACTGCTTTGGGAGACATTAAAAGCCTATTTGAGAGGGTGCTTCACGTCATCCATATCCTATATTAAAAGAGATTCAGCGCACAAAGAACTAGAGTTGCATGCTAATTGCAAGGAGGCGGAGAATACCTTCAGGTCTGATCCCACTGAGGTGAATAGGCAGGATTGGATGCTTAAAGGAAGGCTATATATGACGCACCTCAGGGTAAAGAGCGAGCGTAAATTGTTCTTTTTGAAGCAGCAGTCCTTTGAATCTGGTAATCAGGCAGGTAAATTACTGGCCCATATTGTGCGTAGTAATAGTATGTCTCCTCCGATCATTAGAATAAAGAATTCGGTGGGGACGGTGGTAGAATCAGTTGGTGATATATTGGGAAGATTCAAGGGATTCTACCAGGATCTTTATAGGAAAGGGGCTTACTACACCACCCAGGAGTTGAGGCTTTATCTAGAGCAGGTAACACATCCCCAGCTCAGTGATGAGGATAGGAACCTATTAGAGGCTGATATCTCATTAGATGAAATTCAGATGGCAATGACGGAGCTTCCAGGCCCCGACGAGATTCCAGTAGAAGTATACAATAAATATACTGATGTATTAGGGCCCGAGCTTCTTAAACTATACCAGACTGCACAGCCAAGAAACAGGCTACCAGACTCTATGTATGACGCTACCATAGTGGTGATCTTGAAACCGGATAAGGATCCCCTGGAGTGTGGGTCTTACAGACCAATATCGCTCCTGAACTTAGATTATAAAATACTCACAAGACTACTGGCCTCCAGACTAAATAAGGTAGTAGCCACCATAGTACACAAATATCAGTCTGGATTCATTCCGGAAAGATCAACATCAGGAGGGTGCAGGCCATAGCGCAGGTAGAATTGGCAAGAGACAAGCATTGGGCTCTGGCATCACTGGACACAGCCAAAGCCTTTGACTCAGTGGATTGGGTATACAATAGAAGTGTTACAGAGCTTTGGATTTGGCCCTAAGTTTGTTAAGTGGGTAGAGATTCTATACTACCTCCCCAAAGCTAACATACTGGTGAACGGATCGCTCTCTGAGTGTTTTGAACTCCACAGAGGCACTAGGCAAGGGTGCCCCCTGTCGCCGCTTTTGGTCGCAATAGCGATAGAGCAGTGTTGGCGAACCTTTGAGAGGTCGAGTGCCAAAACTGCAACCCAAAACACACATATTTATCGCAAAGTGCCAACGCGGCAATGTAACCTGAATACTACAGTCCAATATAGTAGATCCCAAGGTATTTAAAGCGGTCTACAACCGGCAGATTGCAGTATTGTGGGGGCCACGTGTGCGTCCATAGGGGCATAAGTGCTGATTTCATCCAGTTTATGTGCAAACCTGAGAGTTCTCTGAACCCGCCTATTAAGTCAATTGCTTTAGGGAGTGTAGTTTCAGGTTCATCCATAAACCTGAATACTACAGTCCAATATAGTAGATCTTCCATGTACTTTATCATTTAGCTATCATAGACTGCCCACATTCAGTGCGCTGCCTGTGCTGTTCATAGTGCGCCCTGCGCTGATGAATGGCAGGAAAAGTCTAAGGCATATTGGTACACCATAGACTCTTTCCCGGGTGTTGGTGCCCACAGAGAGGGCTCCGAGTGCTGCCTCTGGCACCCGTGCCATAGGTTCGCCACCACTGCGATAGAGCATCTTGCTTTAAGAATCAGGCAGGATCAGGTCTTCAGAGGGGTGTGTATGGGAGACAAGACAGACAAAGTAGGACTTTACGCGGATGACCTCCTTCTCTTTATGGATGAACCTGAAACTACACTCCCTAAAGCAATTGACTTAATAGGCGGGTTCAGAGAACTCTCAGGTTTGCACATAAACTGGATGAAATCAGCACTTATGCCCCTATGGACGCACACGTGGCCCCCACAATACTGCAATCTGCCGGTTGTAGACCGCTTTAAATACCTTGGGATTGTGATTACTAGGGACCCCCAATTGGCATACTCACTAAATATTGCACCTCTGGAATCCCTGTTTATAGATAAATTCAAAATATGGAGGACCCTGCCGTTATCAACCATGGGAAGATTAAATTTGGTCAAAATGATTCTTTTACCTAAGGGGCTCTATCTCTTGGCGCATGCGTGCACCCCGGTATCACAGGGATTCTTCGGCCGTATCCACTCACCGATGGCCAAATTTATCTGGGGGGAGTCCAGACGGAAACTATCCCTTAATGTTCTGCAGAGATCTAAGCTAGAGGGTGGTGCTGCCTTGCCTGATTTCTTTTTATACTACCTGGCTGGGCAGTTGAAATTCCTAATTTCCTGGGTCCTAACGTCAGATTTGCCAAATGCAGAATATTACCTCAGGGAATACCTAAGCATGACCTCCTTGTGGCGAGTACTGGAAGGATCGCTCTTTGTGCCCACGCGCTTTCTCCCCATTCATAGGTTGGCCCATTGAAAGAACTGGAGGGGGTTAATTTGTGGAAGGCCCAAGGTGTCAATAAATTAAGTGATTTATATGTTGGGGGCAGTTTATGCTCCTTCTTGCAATTGCAGGAAAAGTTTGAATTACCTCGAAACCTTTTCTTTAGATCTCTACAACTGAGACACGCGATAACAGCACAATTTGGGGCAGGTGGCCGGAAAATTTCGAAATATCCTTTGATAGAGGTTCTACGGTCACAGGGTCCGAGAGGCATCATTTCTGTGCTCTATACGCATCTGCTCATCAATCGTATGCTGCTGAATCCTCTTGCTGTTGAAGGGAAGTGGAGAAATTCCGTTCCTTCACTATCGGCTGATGATTGGAATGAAGCACTGATGACTCCAACAAGGGTTTCTCCATCAATTAATAATCGGCTGATCCAGCTGTTTATATTGCACAGAAGTTATCTCATGCCTATCAGGCTACATAAAATGGGTAGATTGACACATAGTAGATGTCAGATGCCATCAGGATGGGGCCGATTTCTGGCATCTCATGTGGGACTGTACATATTTAAAAACTTCTGGAAAACCGTAATAGAAGTACTATCCACTATGCTCCCAACTGCAGTGCTGTTATGTCCTAAAAGTTGTGTTCTCGGCATACTAGATGAGGAGGTCTGGGGGCATCACCACAGGATTCTTCTGAGTGAAACTCTATTCTTTGCGAGGAAAGCTATTGCTCTGAGATGGATGGCTGATAGAGCACCCACACTAGGCCAGTGGAAGTCATTGGTTAATCACGCTGTTAGCATGGAAAAAGTAGTTTTTATTCATAGAAAATGCCCACAAAAGTTTGACAAGGTATGGGGTGAGTGGTGTGCATCTCCTTTGACATTGCATAATGCTTGCACGTTCTCTGTGTCCGATGTATGATAATATGAGGACCTTGAGTCCTGAACTAATGTCTCATTGCTCATACTGTTTTCTTATGCAGACTGAGAAGAGAGCTCTTTCCAGACCTATTGCAAGACTATCGAACAGTATTGTGTTATTAGTGTATCCCCTGCGTGGGATTTACCCCTGACTCATTCTGATGTAACATGCCTTTCTTGTTAAACTTCAATAAAACGAGTAAAAAAAAAAAAAAAAAAGTGGTCCTGGAAAAAAAAAAAAGATAAAATTGGCCCCATGTTGTAGGCGAGGCTAAACAGACAGAAGGTGAGGCCAACATGAGTAGGCGGGGTCAAAACACAAAGGCGGAACCAGCAATATCATAGACAGCAGAACCAGATATCATGGTTCAGCACAATATACTGCCCCAGCAGAACCAAATACCACAGTGCAGCACAATATACTGCCCCAGCAGAACCAAATACCACAGTGCAGCACAATATACTGCCCCAGCAGAACCAAATACCACAGTGCAGCACAATATACTGCCCCAGCAGAACCAAATACCACAGTGCAGCACAATATACTGCCCCAGCAGAACCAAATACCACAGTGCAGCACAATATACTGCCCCAGCAGAACCAGATACCACAGTGCAGCACAATATACTGCCCCAGCAGAACCAGATACCACAGTGCAGCACAATATACTGCCCCAGCAGCACCAGATACCACAGTGCAGCACAATATACTGCCCCAGCAGAACCAGATACCACAGTGCAGCACAATATACTGCTCCAGCAGAACCAGATACCACAGTGCAGCACAATATACTGCTCCAGCAGAACCAAATACCACGGTGCAGCACAATATACTGCTCCAGCAGAACCAATACCACAGTGCAGCACAATATACTGCTCCAGCAGAACCAAATACCACAGTGCAGCACAATATACTGCTCCAGCAGAACCAAATACCACAGTGCAGCACAATATACTGCCCCAGCATAACCAAATACCACAGTGCAGCACAATATACTGCTCCAGCAGCACCAAATACCACAGTGCAGCACAATATACTGCCCCAGCAGAACCAAATACCACAGTGCAGCACAATATACTGCTCCAGCAGCACCAAATACCACAGTGCAGCACAATATACTGCCCCAGCAGAACCAAATACCACAGTGCAGCACAATATACTGCTCCAGCAGCACCAAATACCACAGTGCAGCACAATATACTGCTCCAGCAGCACCAAATACCACAGTGCAGCACAATATACTGCCCCAGCAGAACCAAATACCACAGTGCAGCACAATATACTGCTCCAGCAGCACCAAATACCACAGTGCAGCACAATATACTGCCCCAGCAGAACCAAATACCACAGTGCAGCACAATATACTGCTCCAGCAGCACCAAATACCACTGTGCAGCACAATATACTGCTCCAGCAGAACCAAATACCACAGTGCAGCACAATATACTGCCCCAGCATAACCAAATACCACAGTGCAGCACAATATACTGCTCCAGCAGCACCAAATACCACAGTGCAGCACAATATACTGCCCCAGCAGAACCAAATACCACAGTGCAGCACAATATACTGCTCCAGCAGCACCAAATACCACAGTGCAGCACAATATACTGCCCCAGCAGAACCAAATACCACAGTGCAGCACAATATACTGCTCCAGCAGCACCAAATACCACAGTGCAGCACAATATACTGCCCCAGCAGAACCAAATACCACAGTGCAGCACAATATACTGCTCCAGCAGCACCAAATACCACAGTGCAGCACAATATACTGCCCCAGCAGAACCAAATACCACAGTGCAGCACAATATACTGCTCCAGCAGCACCAGATACCACAGTGCAACACAATATACTGCCCCAGCAGCACCAAATACCACAGTGCAGCACAATATACTGTCTCAGCAGAACCAAATTCTACAGTGCAATACAATATGATGCCTCAGCAGCACTAAATACCACAGAGAGTTTGCTGCACTGTGGTATTTATTTCTGCTGGAGTATTAATTGGTAACGCCACGTCCATAAAGACCTGATCTATAAAAGTTTCATGTTACTGTTGTAAAAAAATTATGTTAAAAACAATGACTGAATTGCTATTTTTGTCCCCTCAATAGCATGTGATCAAAAAGTTGTATGTACCCCAAAATAATACCAAGAAACCGCTTGTTCCACAAAAAGACAAGCCCACACACAGCTACATAATTTTTTTTTTTTAAATGGACTTTAGTATATGACTATGCAAAATATCATAACCATAATAATCCATAACCATATCAACCCACAGAATAAAAACATATAATATTTACTCCATGAGGCACCGCATCAAAAAATTAAAACAGAAAACACTGACAGAATTGCAATTTTTGCCCACTTCACCTCCACAAAAAATGGTACGAAAAGTGCTAAAAAATACATATGTACGCCAAAATTATACCAATAAAAACTACAGTCCATCTTGCAAAAAACAAGCCCCACACAGCTACATTGGTGAAAAAATATAAATGTTATGGCCCCTAAAAATAACGGATCTCTATGGTTTCCATTATGCAGGACGGGAAAAAATTCCTGTCGACAGGACTTTGTTTTCCGTCCTGGAACCATGGTTCCTATTTCCAGTTGGCAAGGAGACAGCCAGTTTTTGATTACTATATTGATGATGTGGAGCAGTTCCTCCCCAGTGTGGCTCCATTCACTCATGCTGAGAGGTGCAGAATAGCATGATAACGCCTAGTTTTGCATAGCTGATATGATGGAGGACCAGTGTGAACGATTCCAAGAGGGGAGGGTTAGGACATGGAGGGCACAACCATCAGGTCTCTGACATGTGCAGAGTCAACTACATGGAAAGGGAGAGTCTGTAGTACCAGCAACTTCACCAGGTGCACGTTGAGCTTTTGTGCCACTGGAGTGCACACATACTGTTGACTCTTTGCAGTCGCCTCGCTGATTGATTGCTGTTGAAACAAGTGACGAGGAGAATTAGCATCAGGAGCATTGAAGTCGATGGGAAGGAATTACCCCTTCCTTCTGCTGACATTGACGAGCCCTGACTGCTGGAGAGAGGGTGAGATGCAGTGGTTGCTGCATCAAGCTGTACTAAATGAGTGGCACGGTTTTCCATGCAACTTTATGGTGACGCTCCATTTGTTGACGTAAGGGCCATTGTGCCAACATTAGCATCCTGGAGGCGCCTCACCTTCTGTCCACACATACTACGTAGTGCTACAATAATGTCCCCCAGTGACTGTGTGAAATATTCCCACATGGCCAAGTATCACATTTTCCCTCCACCACTGTGTGATGCCTGCTTGCAGCTGCCAGTGTGCTCCTCACAGGTAGACTTCCAAGTAGCAGACTGTGTACCCATCCCATGTTTAGCTTCAGATCTGCCACTGCTTCCAGCCTCATGGGCACGATGCCACCCTCACCCCCTGATGATGATGCCCCGTCTTCACCTGGCTCCCACGTGTGATCGTCTACATCCTCATCTACATATGGTTCGAGTCACTTGTGTCACCCTCACCTGTCTCTTGCGCACTTCCCTAACCTCTCACAACATGTGCTCCCACCCTACTGTCATCATCAGTAGTTGCTCGCCTAAAGGAGTGCGCAGTAGACCTCTAGAGCCTGTAACTGCTGACTATCCTCAAAAAAGTAATTGTCGCTGAAAAGTTGAGCAGAACCGGCAGCTACCATTACTTGGCAAACAGACGGAGCAGCAAAAGCAAGAAACAGGTTTAGGACAGGTAAGGGCATAGAGGGAGTTCCTGGGCCATGTCAACTAAGCGTGGTGTTAGAGGAACCCACCAATTTCTGGTTGTGTATAACTTGAGATGATTGTGAAGAGCAAGTCAACCATTCCAGTACAGCTGGATTGTTGGTAAAAAAGCATGATCGCTGGATGACATTGTCGCTGTGGCTGCTACCACCACCCCTTTTTCTGCTGCTGTTTGTGCTGGCTACAGCATCATTTTTGCTACTGCTCGTTCCTTTGGAGGGCCCAGGCAACTGTCTGTTGGCATAGTGTATAATAACCGTATCACTAACAGAAGGGATTAGCTATGAATATTGATGTACTGCACAGTTATGCACATGGTGATAAATTAAACTTGCCTGTAATATTGGCAAACAGTAACTCTACAGCTAACAGAACAGATTGGCTATGAATCTTTGTGCACTGCACACTTATGTACACAGAGATAAATTAGACCTGCCTACAGTGTTCCCTCTAAGCTGCGCGGGTGAGCGGCTGCGCAGCAATTATTATGCCCCCGCTCACAAGTTTAATAAGTCCACTCAGTGCCCGCTCACCCTGCTTGCAAAATGCCCACACTATTGATGAGTTCTTCCAAACTTCCTCCTTCTGTGTGCATGGTAAGCGGGGCGCCGCCTACCACATATTCCCGCGCTACTGCTGCCTCCTCCTTCTTTTTCTGACCAAAGAGGAGGAGCAGCAGTGCACAGGGAGAGGTAACATGTTGGCGGCGGCGCCATCTTAGAAGCTAGAGAGACTGAGAGCTGCCTGCTGCACCTGCTACATAAGTATGCTGGGGACAGACCTGGAGGGCATGCTGCTGCAGAACACAAGGGGTGAAACCACTGGCAGGAACATACCATCCCATACCAGTGATAGTCTGCCAGTAGTTTCACCCCTTGTGTTCTGCAGCAGCATGCCCTTCACCTACAGGTGAAACTCGAAAAATGTGAATATCGTGCAAAGTTCATTTATTTCAGTAATGCAACTTAAAAGGTGAAACTAACATATGAGATAGACTCATTAAATGCAAAGCGAGATATTTCAAGCCTTAGGTACCCTCAGGAGATATGGATTAATTAGCTTACTAGAGTGTGACACATTGAGCCTAGAATATTGAACCGTTTCACAAAATTCTAATTATAAGCTGCTTTAATGCAATTCCTTTTAATTTGCATTACTGAAATTAATGGACTTTTGCATGATATTCAAATTTTTCGAGTTTTACCTGTATATACAGCCTATACCTGTACAGTCTACACCTATGTACAGCCTATACCTATATACAGCCTATACCTATATACAGCCTACAACTATATACTGCCTATACCTATACACAGCCTATATCTATATACAGTCTACACCTATATACAGCCTATACATATACACAGCCTATACCTACAGTACAGACCAAAAGTTTGGACACACCTTCTCATTCAAAGAGTTTTCTTTATTTTCATGACTATGAAAATTGTAGATTCACACTGAAGGCATCAAAACTATGAATTAACACATGTGGAATTATATACATAACAAAAAAGTGTGAAACAACTGAAAATATGTTATATTCTAGGTTCTTCAAAGTAGCCACCTTTTGCTTTGATTACTGCTTTGCACACTCTTGGCATTCTCTTGATGAGCTTCAAGAGGTAGTCACCTGAAATGGTCTTCCAACAGTCTTGAAAGAGTTCCCAGAGATGCTTAGCACTTGTTGGCCCTTTTGCCTTCACTCTGCGGTCCAGCTCACCCCAAACCATCTCGATTGGGTTCAGGTCTGGTGACTGTGGAGGCCAGGTCATCTGGCACAGCACCCCATCACTCTCCTTCATGGTCAAATAGCCCTTACACAGCCTGGAGGTGTGTTTGGGGTCATTGTCCTGTTGAAAAATAAATTATGGTCCAACTAAACGCAAACCAGATGGAATAGCATGCCGCTGCAAGATGCTGTGGTAGCCATGCTGGTTCAGTATGCCTTCAATTTTGAATAAATCCCAAACAGTGTCACCAGCAAAGCACCATCACACCTCCTCTGCCATGCTTCACGGTGGGAACCAGGCATGTAGAGTCCATCCGTTCACCTTTTCTGCGTGGAACAAAGACACGGTGGTTGGAACCAAAGATCTCAAATTTGGACTCATCAGACCAAAGCACAGATTTCCACTGGTCTAATGTCCATTCCTTGTGTTCTTTAGCCCAAACAAGTCTCTTCTGCTTGCTGCCTGTCCTTAGCAGTGGTTTCCTAGCAGATATTCTACCATGAAGGCCTGATTCACACAGTCTCATCTTAACAGTTGTTCTAGAGATGTGTCTGATGCTAGAACTCTGTGTGGCATTGACCTGGTCTCTAATCTGAGCCGCTGTTAACCTGCGATTTCTGAGGCTGGTGACTCGGATGAACTCATCCGCCGCAGCAGAGGTGACTCTTGGTCTTCCTTTCCTGGGGCGGTCCGCATGTGAGACAGCTTCTTTGTAGCGCTTGATGGTTTTTGTGACTGCACTTGGGGACACTTTCAAAGTTTTCCCAATTTTTCGGACTGACTGACCTTCATTTCTTAAAGTAATGATGGCCACTCGTTTTTCTTTACTTAGCTGCTTTTTTCTTGCCATAATACAAATTCTAACAGTCTATTCAGTAGGACTATCAGCTGTGTATCCACCTGACTTCTCCACAACGCAACTGATGGTCCCAACCCCATTTATAAGGCAAGAAATCCCACTTATTAAACCTGACAGGGCACACCTGTGAAATGAAAACCATTTCAGGTGACTACCTCTTGAAGCTCATCAAAAGAATGCCAAGAGTGTGCAAAGCAGTAATCAAAGCAAAAGGTGGCTACTTTGAAGAACCTAGAATATAACATATTTTCAGTTGTTTCACACTTTTTTGTTATGTATATAATTCCACATGTGTTAATTCATAGTTTTGATGCCTTCAGTGTGAATCTACAATTTTCATAGTCATGAAAATAAAGAAAACTCTTTGAATGAGAAGGTGTGTCCAAACTTTTGGTCTGTACTGTATATATATGTCCCCTAAATCCCCTTTAAACATATCCCCTTATAGACCCCCCTTTAGATGACCTATTGATGGGAAAATGTACCTGAAACCAGAGGTATCAGTGTGTATGTGCCCCAAGCATTCACACTGGTTAATTGCATCAGAATGACCGGTCGAGAGTCCGGTCATCCTGCATGCTTCAAAGAACTCTGATTCAATAAAATCAGAGACCTTTGTATTAATTATCTCCAGCGCTGCTGGAGATAATTATGCATAAGAGGAAGAGGGGAGAAACCTCCCCTTCTTCTATTATGCTCTGACTATGTGCGGAGGTCGGCCAGAATAGCAGCACGTATTTAGTGTTTTGTTTTGGAGCCGTGCTGGATCCGCCTTCCATCAGGTGCACTGGGTGGGGTCATTAGTTTAAATAGCACTCCATCCCTGTGCTCTGAGTGGGTTATTGAAATCATTCTGGCCTTGGAAGCAAGGAAGGAAGGTTGTCTGTTCCAGCTCTGATAAGATAAGTGTGGTTTCAGTTTTTGTTGTTTGCTATCTTGGTTGTGTTGGTGTCATCTCTCCCATCCAGGTTCTGTGCGAGCAGGCTGCTCCTATTCCCCTTTTCACCATCTCAGGGAATCCAGGGTGTTTTAGCTCAGGCACGAGGACACATCATTCCTACCATCTAGGTCTGAATGTGGGCTGAGCAGAGCAGGGAGAGAAGTCAGGGATTTGCTAGGAGGTGACCCTTCCCCTGCTTCTCGCCTAGAGCCTGGTTTGCTGGTTTATCTGTATGTCTGATATCCCGTCCGGCATGACATGCGCATTCAGGCAGCGCGATTACTATTGCGCTGCCCGGAATGCAAAGTGCTACAGGCGGGGGATCAAAGGCTTCTCCCACCTGTCTGCAAGTGACGCGACCTGGCTGAGCGCGTGCAGGGACATGCGGGCTGGCGCGGTGACGTCATATCATCACGCTGGCCTACATGTCCTTACCTGTGGCGCTCACGCACGCGCCACAGCACTGGCGGCCTGGGAGTGCGGGCTGCCGGGTATAAATATCCGGCGACCCCTGCATTGGCAGAAGAGCCGAGCCGCCCCCCCACAGAAGACTCCCTGGACAACAAGCATAACCCTGCAGGGCTGAGTATTACCACTATCCCACCAACGATATTGCTATTTAACCCTTATATTCCCATACCACTATCCCACCAACGTATATTTCATATTTAACCCTTATATTCCCATACTACTATCCCACCAACGCATATTTCATATTTAACCCTTATATTCCCATACCACTCATATTTAATCCTTATATTCCCCTACCACTATCCCACCAACGCTCCCCTACCTCAACCCACTATATTAACCCCTACCTGCCCATATTCTCCCCTACCTCTACCTACTATCTGCCCATATTCTCCACCCACTATCCCACCAACCATTATCACCCCTGAACCACCAGTCCCCTGCCCTATCCCTGCAGGAGCATCCCTGCACCCCTTTTTGCATTACCCTTTTTGCATTACCCCTTTTACCTCTGCTGTACCCCTGTAACCCTGTGTCTGTGGCCTGCATTAACCCCTGCAGTGCCACTGTTAACCCTTTGTTACTAGTAGGCATAGTTTAGAGCCAGGTTGGGGGCTGATAATGTGTATGTGTGTGTATTAGTTAGAGTTTGTGGGTGGAATTTGGGATTGTGTAGTGTAGTTAGTACTGTATTTTTAGTACTGTATTGTTAGTGTATTGCGTGCATAGTGTACTGTAAGGGCTGTTTCACACGAGCGGATGCCGTGCGTGACATCCGCTCCGTGAATGACAGCCAAGACCCGATGCGGACAGCAGAGGCATGGAGCATTAACATGACTGATAATGCTCCGTGGCTCTCTGTGATCTTTTTACTACTAAATCACAGTGAGATAAAGTTGTCACTGTGATTTCGTAGTAAAGAGGTCACAGAGAGGCACGGAGCATTATCAGTCATGTTACTGCTCGGTGCCTCTGCAGTCTGCATCGGGTCTTGGCTGTCATTCACGCAGAGGATGTCACGCACGGCATCCGCTCGTGTGAAACAGCCCTAGGTGTATTATTTGTAACTATCAGTGTAATGTGTGGTTATTAGCGGTAGTTAGTTCAGTAAGGCGCATGCAGCTAGCTTAGTGATTAGTGTAACGTAAAGTGAAAGCATTATCTTTATTTGAGGTATAAATAGTAGTAGACGATTCCTCCTATTTATGAATATTAATTATCGATACTTGCATAAATATTGGTAATTAATATTCCCCCTTAACAAGGAGCAAGAGCTAAATTGGGCTACAACTTGCTGTCTCGAGCAAAAAAATCGGGAGGTGCGGGATTACCCAATTTCCTCACTTATTATAGAGCAGCAATAACAAACTGTATGATTGACCTTATTCATAATTCGGTCATGAAAATCTGGGTTCAGATGGAACATGATTCGGCTTCCACCCTGATCTCAGGCATTTTCTGGCTTCCTAAAGACATGCTAAACCAGCTACCCCAATCCCAGCTTTCCCCATTTTTGCCCTCTCTAGGAAAAATCTGGAGTGGGTTCGCAGCTAACCTTAAATTGGTCTCAGTACCTGGTTCCCTTATGGTCCCTTCGGGACACTCTAAGCTACCCTCTGCTCTCAAAACTCTCTCAGCATTCAGGCCTCTGGCGAATCCCCCGATTAAAGTCAAAGACATATGTAATGAGAGGGGGCTTCTAGCATTTAACGACTTAGCTCACCTTTTTTCCAGTACCCCAGGCCGTTGGTTTCTATATTTCCAACTACGCAATTTTCTTAAGTCCTTGGCACCTGGAGTGCAGCTTAGCAAGCCCTTGACTGCCTTTGAGAAACTGTGAGTGGCGGTCTTAGCCCCAGGGAATTCTATATCTCTTATATACAACATGTTGAATGATGGAGAGATCGAGGACGAGGAAGATGTGATATCCACACAGGCTAGAAAACTCATACACATTTGGGAAGAGGAATTGGGGAGCACTCTCACGATGGCCCAATGGAAAAAGTCCATACTATTCACCCATAACTCTTCTATATCTTGTAGGTTACAAGAACTAAACTACAAAATATGGACCATGTGGTATAGAACTCCGGTAAAATTGCAAAAATGTTATCC
The DNA here is from genome assembly GCF_014858855.1 of Bufo gargarizans. NCBI lineage: Eukaryota > Metazoa > Chordata > Amphibia > Anura > Bufonidae > Bufo > Bufo gargarizans. The sequence goes on from NC_058080.1 coordinate 508,695,160, forward strand.
TTCAGTGCCCGATACCTGCTGGCGTTGTCAAGCTGCAGTAGGCACTATGCTACACATATGGTGGGATTGATTGGGAGTGGCCCCCTTATGGCGTGACGTATTCTCACTCCATGGGCACCTTTACTGGTCCGTTATACCCCCTTCGCCCTTAATAGCACTTTTGTCCGTCTTCCCTGGAAGGGTTAAGCAGATTAAGACAGGTACTCTCAGATTTTTCATACTAGCCATGAGACTAATAATTCCACGCAACTAGCGTTCACCTGAGAGTCTTCAGAGAGTCGCCTGGGTGACAGCTCTAGATCATCTGGTTCACATGGAAGAATTAGGCGCAGAGGAACACGGTACAGGATATGCTCACACAAAAATATGGGAGCCTTGGTGGACTTTTCGCACATCCTCTAATTTCTCAGATTGGTTATCAAATGGAATGATCACATGATTTTAGAATCTATCGGTCAAGTCTTTTGGTCCTCATTTTGAGCTCACCATGCCTTTTCTATTGTTATACCCCTTCATACCCCATCATCCTTATACAAGCCTAGTGTGTCTGTCTTGTCTCCTGTGTACTTCGACCAACCTGTTGATTGTTAAGATTTTACATAATCAATCCTTCATCTCACTGATTTATTCATGATAAAATGTGAAACTTTTCAACATGCGTTGTAAAACTCTATTATACAATTGTTTCAATAAACAAAGATTGAACCATATAATATAACAATATTAATTGCATACGGCAAATGACGTAGCGGGGGGGAAAAAAATAACAATTTGAAATTTTTTGTCACATCAACCACCTAATAATTTTTTTTATAAAAAGTGATCAAAAAGTCACACACACTTAACATTTGTATCACTGAAAAGAACAGATCGTCCCGCAAAAAAATGAGTCCTCACACAGTTATATATTTTTTTTTCCTCAAAAGTTTTTTTTTTTAAATTCAGTATTAAAATGCAAGAAAAATTAGATAAGTGTGGTATCGTTGGAACTGTAATGACCTGGAGAATGAAGATACAGTGTAAAAAAATAAAAAAACTTTATCAGAATTGCGTTTTTTCCCAATTCTACTCCATTTGGAATTTTTTCCCTGCTCCCTACTACATGGTATGCAACCGTAAATGGCGCCATTAGAAAGTACAACTTGTCCCGCAGAAAATAAGTCATCATAAAGCTATGTGAATGGAAAAATAAAAAAGTTAGGACTATGGGAATGCGGGGAGTGAAAAACAAAAACGCAAAAATGGAAAATCCCAGGGTCCTTAAGAGGTTAAGGAATAATTTTTGGATGCTTGGTCCCAAGTCACATTTTTATTTATTTTTTTATGATAACCTTGCATGTGTCACCAACAAGGGAGATTTTTGGAAGGTTTCTAATATCAAAAAGCACAGTGTGTTTTTAAAGTCCTAGGTGACCTTAGAGTGTGATAAAAAAATGTACAAATGGGACACAAAACGAATTTCAAGAAGTTTGCTCATCTCAAATTGTGACTAATTTGGGGGTGGAGGATGATGATGCGTCTGCATGTGGTATGGTACATTATTCGACTCCTTATTTTAATTTAATTTGATAAATCCTGTTATATGACCTATATAAAATAAACGTATATTATTTCTCTTGCAACATGTTAAAGTCCTGCGTGACTTATTGTACTATCTACCCTTTCTATAGTCCTACATGACTTATCACTGTACTATTTACAGTACTTTATAAACAAGGTCCGGGACGGACTGAAACATTGGCCGTGATTTATATACAGTTGTGTTAAAAATAATAGCAGTCAGACATCACTAACCTGATCAATCACTTTTTTTGGGAGAAATGATATTTCTGCATGGCAAATAATTTACTAGCAGGTGTAGGGGCATGTTCAAAATAATAGCAGTGTGGAGTTCAATTAGTGATTCATTCTTTGAAAAACAGATGCCAATTATTGCCCTTATTTAAGGAAGGAAGACAGCAAATGTTGTACATGCTGCTTACAGTGCATTTCTCTCTGAAATTCTGAGAAAAATGGGTAGTTCCAGACATTGTTCAGAAAAACAGCGTACCTTGATTATAAAGTTGATTGGCAAGGGGAAAACATATAAAGAAGTGCAGAAAATTATAGGCTGCTCAGCTAAAATGATCGCAAATGCTTTAAAATAGCAACCAAAACCTGAAAGACGTGGAAGAAAGCGAACAACTATCATTCGAATGGATAGAATAGCCAAAATGGCAAGGACTCAGCCAACAATCAGCTCCAGGAAGATCAAAGAAGGTCTAAAGTTACCTGTGAGTACTGTTACAATTAGAAGACGCCTATGTGAAGCCAAGCTATCTGCAAGAAGCCCTCGCAAAGTCCCACTGTTGAAAAAAAGACATCTGCTGAAGAGGTTACAATTTGCCAAAGAGCACATTGATTGGCCTAAAGAGACATTTTGTGGACTGATGAAAGTAAGATTGTTCTTTTTGGGTCTAGTGGCCGGAGACAGTTTGTCAGACAACCCCCAAACACTGAATTCCAGGCCACAGTATACTGTGAAGACAGTGAAGCATGGTGGCGCAAGCATCATGATATAGGGATGTTTCTCATACTACGGTGTTGGGCCTATTTATCGCATACCAGGGATCATGGATCAGTTTGAATACATCAGAATACTTGAAGAGATCATGCTACCTTATGCTAAAGAGGAAATGCCCTTGAAATGGGTGTTCCAACAAGACAACTACCCCAAACACACCAGTAAACGTGGAACATCTTGGTTCCAGACCAACAAGATTGACATTATGGAGTGGCCAGCCCAATCCCCGGATCTTAATACAATAGAAAACTTGTGGGGTGACATCAAAAATGCAGTTTCTGAGGCAAAACCAAGAAATACAGAACTGTGGAATGTAGTCCAATCATCCTGGGCTAGAATACCTGTTCACAGGTGCCAGAAGTTGGTTGACTCCATGCAACACAGATGTACAGCAGTTCTCAGAAACAGTGGTTATACAACTAAATATTAGTTCAGTGATCCAAAGGAAAGTAAAATCTTCAAACATTTTTCAGTTTATATAGTGAATGTTTAAGTTTGTAAAGAAGAATACAAACACTACTATTTTTGAACAGTCTAAGATTCACTTTTCTTAGAGGAACAACACAAATTTGATATATTTTTCTTCATGTTTTGATTTGGAGTAGAATGTGTAGTGTTCCCAATGCATTTGTGTGTATGGAAATAGAAGCTATTAGAAGGATTTTGAGCTTTATTCACTTTTTTAAACACACTGCTAATATTTTGAACTGTATGTGCATATTGAAGGATGGAATAAAACACCACTGAACACCATGTAGAGTAAGATACGCCAAATATAATGAAGAGGTGTACAACTCTTAATAAATTTGATGCATATTTGGCCGCCCATATGCCTGGTAGTTATCTAAGAAATTTCCACTGATTTCAAAGCTTCTCTTTCTACAACCTACCATGGGTCATAAAATGTTCTTCCAAAACTGTCTCAGGAAAGCACATCCCTCAGATACAGCCATTGAGCAAGAGAAAAAGAGTCTCTACCTAAAGACCTTGCAAAACTTTGGGGCAAATCCATCAGGGCCAAAACTTTTCCTTGTCTTCATAGTTCTCTCATCCCACAGTCTCTATTTCAGCTCACCAAAATGTTTAATAGTAAATATAGATAAATATCTGTGGTGAAAATCTAGGGATATGCCTGAAAATAAATAATGTTGACTCTTTAATTTCTACGCACATACATATTGAAAATGCTATGTGGCCATCCAGTGCAGTGTTTTGTGAGGGTCAGATTTTTTTTCTGTCAAATATATAGCATGTATTGTAGTGCACATCTTCTCAATGTATGTTTGACAAGCAGCTTAGGAAGGGAGCTGAATCTCCTTAAAGAGATCAGTCCTGTATGGAGAATTACTGGATGCACTCTATGGTATTGAGACTTCTTGGCAATGCTCCATGGTGCCTAAGCTGCTTTCAAGGCATTCCACTGAGACAGCCAGTATCTTACTCCATGCTGATGAGGGGCAAGCAGCACAAAACATTTGTATATGGATGGGTATCTGGTTTCCCTACGTTCGTTCCCTTGTCAAATCTCAAGGCTTGTTGGAAAGTCGGATCTTGACTCATATGGTGCCACTTCCAATAGGTGTTGCTGGTGAGATGATTCTTCTTGGGACAAGAAAGGGTGGTGCTGGCAAGATGATTCTTCTTCGGACAAGAAAGGGTGGTGCTGGCGAGATGATTCTCTTTCTTGTGACAAGAAAAGATTTTAGGCAACTACAAGGCTCATAAGAGGAGATTTATGAAGAGAAATAAGCTAGATTTCTAGTTCAGTTTGATCTAAAAAGCAAAGTAAGTTAACCAATAAGTAGTGTGAATTTAGACAAACCTCACAAACCCATACAAATCAGTGGGGCTATTCACAAACCCATTTAATGGATCTGTGTGCCACATTTGGCATTCTGTGCATTGCATGTTCTATTCTGGTCCATTTTTGCAGATCAGAATTGCCCTTTATATTTACAGAAAGTGAGTAAAAAAAAACAACAACATAATACACATTGAATATATCAGTTTTTCACTGATGCGTTTTTGCTGATGGATAATCACTTTTGTGAATAATCCCTTCTATGCAGATTTCATCCTTTGCAATTAAATAAGCACCAAAATCATTCAAGATGATTTTGCACAGTTTTGTCTGAGGTATATAATTGAGCTATGTGGGAATTCACACTCATGCACTCCTCCATGAAGAATGGACAGAATAATTCCAAACTCCCTATAGTGGGTTTTCTACTGCTCTTATGCGTGAAGTAGCAGGTTAACACCATCTGGTCAAGCACAGAAATATAGATCTTCTAGAAGATATTACTACAAGTGTCAGAAAGCTGGGCCACATCTATTGTACATTGTCTTTCATTATGGAGAATGTCCGGATTAATTCTAAATTCAGAGGAATAATGTCTAACCAATCTACTCCATTAGTTAAATGAACCAAAATGAATGCACTACACAGTTCAACTGAATGCCAAACAACTGATGCATATTACTAACCACATAGTTAAAATTCTGTGGTTTCATAATGGCCACCTAAAATAATCTACAGTACAGCATCTCCTGCTGAGCAATTCAAGTAAATTAAAATGACAGGCGTCTTCTGCCACATAAAGAGTTTGTAGAGCAAGCTGGACAATTGGGAGAAGGTTACTGCTATCCAAAGCAGGCTGAATCATATTCTTAAATTTTTTTGAATTTTAACATTAATTCTATATTTGTTTGAATTGGTGCAACTGTTACCAAAAAGTTATAACCCTCTGTATGGTGAATCATTTTAACAGAACGTTGTAACTGATGGGAGACCAGCACAGAACAAGTTACACTGCTTCTGTAACTTCTGATGCTACGGACTCCCAGAGTACTGTTGTTCTGCTATGCTGTTTGCATAGCTCCTATTCACTACGATAGGAGTTACAAAACATTTCCCCCTTCACCCCATTAATCAGAAATGGCAAGAAAAGGGGGGGTGTCACAGCCCTGCAAAATGTATAAAAAAAACGGGCGTAAAGAAAAATGTAAATCTATGGTAGCTAGGAGGCTACCATAGATTTAAAGGGGTTTTTTCCCGGATTTTAATACTGATAACCTATCAACTGTTCGAGAAGGCAGATGCACTCTGCTTTTACACTAGACCAGTGATGACACCTTCATCGGTCACATGGCCTAGATGCAGCTCAGCCCGATTGAAGTGAATGGGGTGAAAGGATCTCTGGAACCTAGAGAAAGAAAGGTTTGGGAATCCCATTTTTCTATTTGCTACCTCTCTAATGGTTCATCCAGAGCTGGTCCGATAAGAAATTCACCTTTATATGGGACCATACAAAGCCTACTTTTAGAAACATTGTGTGTGTGTGTGTGTGTGTGTGTGTGTGTGTGTGTCTGTGGGGAGGGAGGGGGTATAGTCAAAGACAGTTTTATGCTGGTCTTTGATATCCCCTACGTTGCTGAAGGATATGCCTAATTTATGAAGAAGCACATACCTCTTCATAAATTCCATGCATCCTCCAGTGGTCCATTACTGGGTGGTTTAAATAACATCCTTATAATATAGTTTGTGCCATACATGGTGATACCATATATGTGTGCATGGTTTCTTTTTTTGCACATTTGCAAATTTTGTTGGCTGTATTTTTTACAAACTTTATTAACCTTTAATTAATATTTTTTTTATATAAAAAAGAAAAGAAATGAATCGCACATCCAGCTGCTATGCTTTGATCTAATCCCTTCTACTTTAGCAGAAAACAGGACTAAATAGCACATGTGTACCGCCTCCTATGCTACATGCTAAATGAGGCATTAGTGTACATTTGATCAAAAGGCATAGGCCAACTCACCACGCCAAGGTTGCCTCTATGAGTGAGTCGTCCTACTCTAAAATTGGCACGGCGACCACGAACGCTATGGCGCCAATCCGGCAGGACCCAGCAGTCAAACAGCACCCCTGCTGCCCAACTATGCCATACCTAGCACTGGGCCCCACCAACCCGCCACATCTATTCTACTATTAGCCAATTTGGTTGTAAACCCTTTTATACGGTTTCTTCTATTCTTTTTTAAGACAACACTTTTATGAACATGAAGATGTCTAAGTTGACAGTCTTCTGGCTCCTTAAAATAATATCCTAAATGGACCAATGTTCTATAACATACTCGAAACACATAGGGCCAGATTTATCACTACTCTGACAGCTCACGCCACTTTCACATATGGCTAAAGTCAGTTTTAGCCAAGTCAGATTTATGAGTCAGATTTAACACTGTAATAAATGTGGTTTGACGGTAGCAGTTTATCCCTCAGTAAGCAGCTTTACAAAAGTCGCATGTCTTTACGAAAAAGTCGCATGTTCTATTAAAAAGTCGCATAAGATAAGCATGGTCCTCACTGGAGTGAAATTGCGCATTTTTTGAGATTTATTAAATAGTCGTGTGAGCAATATGGATTAATATTTACTGTCAGCCATGTCCTCACACCCCCATTTGCTGACAGATAGCAGAGGTAGTGAACTCCACAGGAGGGCCCTGCTTCAAAGCCCCAGCCCTGATTGTCATTTGATTCACCTCTTGGCATGTTCATCAGTGTACATGCAAAATAAGTTCCCACCCCCCAGGCATCTGAGTGTCAGCTGGCAAGGAAGAAAGCCCCAGGGGGCCAGGCTTCAAGGAGGCCCCGGGTGGAGGTCACACCTCAGTCAACCAGTTTGGAGGCAAGCTAAATCCTGCAGGAAAATCTCCCAGCAGGAGGTATCAGCCCTTGCCAGGATCAAGCACCTACATTTCATAAGGGATTATGAATCGCCCGGCCATCGCAGGCGCAAACCGGATACATATTTGTGTCCCGGTGGCCACGATGTCAGTGCCCATGGGCTTTATTTGATGGGGGCATGCCAGGGAAAGGAAATATCCATATCTCCCCATAGAAACCACATAACGGTACCAGGTTTGGACTCTACTTGTAGCCGGAACCCAGGCAGGTCCGTTGGTCCCAGAACCATCTCCCTGTGACCCTCTGGTCTGGAGCTATGAACCCTAAAGGGTTTTGTGGCTCGTTTGCTGCCAGCCCAGAAGAGGGGGAGTGGACCCCTCCCTGAGGCCGGGAGGGGAGGGGCTGGCTGCAGGTTAAAAGTCTGGTGCCAGCAAGCGGGCGTGTCTTTTCTCTGAAAGGGGGTCACATCATGCAAATGTGTTTGGAGAGACCTGGAAACCGCTGACATCACTGCCCCCACGTGACTGAAGCCAAGGGCTATTCCACCCTTATGACCCAAAGAAACTTTCATCTACCCGGTAACTGACTTTTACTCTGCTTAACCCTGTTGTACCCAAATAATCTGTATCTGTAACCTCAGACCAGTGTATATAGTCTCTGTGTATGTTGTGTTAAATCTAGAGTGCCCTTACGGCGATTAAATATATAATTTTATCTTGTGCTATCTTGTATCTCGATCACGAATCCCCACGTCCGTGTTTTGGCCTAGTTATAAGCTACCGCGGGTTGGTTTCTCACCCTATATAATCCCTTTAGCGGACCGTGCTTATATCAAACGAGAAGCTGGTGGCAGATTTCCCAGGCTGAGACAGCGCTGTTTTCACTGCGGCAGTGAAAAGGCTCTCTCAGCTTGTTGCCTCTCTGTGCCCGCGTGGACAGGAGGTGTGTGTGTAAACTGTACCAACCTGACCTTACCTGTTCCGCTGGAGGGCGTAACATCACGTTTTTGGTAACCCGTGACTATACCGCGTCTCGTGAGCTCGACGTAGGTGACGTCAAGCGGGCACGAGGTGTGGTATTCGACACAAGTCGCAATAGTAAATCTGTTTAGAGATTCATTTACATAAGAAAACACGTGCAGAGCCAATAAAAGTCGCAAGTTTTTGCGCAGTTTAAGCGATTGTGCAAAAATGTGCGACTTTTTCACTCTATTATTCTGACTTGAGATAATAATAAATCTGGCCCATAGTATCCTCTTCTGGAAAGCAGGGGAAACACCTTTCATCTGAATAGGACAAGATATTAGAATAAAGATCATCACATATTGATGTTTCTTTCTATGAACTACCATTCCTGCTGGTGTTGTTATAGCATGCCCACAAAAAGCATGAGCACACTCTTACCCTGGGTTCACACCTGAGCGTTCTGAAAGGAGCGCTCTGTATGCGCGATTGTACCGGCGTTTACAATCGCGCATACAGAGACAAGCGAACGCCCATTGTCGCGCGTTCCCGAATATCTATGCGACAAAACGCCCCAAAAAAGCTCAAGAACTTGTTTGAGCGTCGGGCGTTTTACAGCGCGATCGTACGCGCTGTAAAACACCCAGGTGAGAACCATTCCCATAGGGAAGCATTGGTTTCTCCTTGTTGAGCGTTTTACAGCGCGCAGGAACGCGCTGTAAAACGCTCAGGTGTGAACTTAGGGTTAGAGTGCTCAAGCCAAATCCGGAAGTGCTGTTCCCTTTCTCGGCACTTTCCACATGATTACACAGGTCATAGGCCCATAATCCAACTTCATTATGCACAAAGACTATTCCACAGCTCAGCAGAATGCTCCAACTCATCTGCATATCTCCACGTGGAACAACCAAGTACTGTAGGTCTCTCCCACGGACATGACACCATTGGAGCATATGGATGGCTTCTCTTCCTTTATCTGTAGATTTCTGATAATTGATCATTGTCTTGAGTGGTGCTGTTTCTTTGGGCGGATGGGGTATAAGCAAAAGTAAACCAGACCTTATTTTTTTAAAGTTGTACAACTCGTTAATGAGTACACAGAGGGATATACCAGGAGGAAAAGCAAAAACAAAAAACAAAAAAACTGCATATTTTTGGGGGATTGATACTGTTGTATGTAATAACAAGTCAGAAGACACATTAACCACTTCCAGACCAGGCCATTTACCCCCTTCCTGACCAGGCCTAATTTTCCAAATCTGACATGTCACTTTATGTGGTAATAACTTTTATAATAATAACGCTTTTAATTATCAAAGCCATTCTGAGATTGTTTTCTTGTGACACATTGTACTTCATGTTAATGGTAAATTTGAGTCAACTTTTGGATTTTTTTATTAACCACTTCAACCCCGCTAGCTAAAACCCCCTTCATGACCAGGCCACTTTTTACACTTCTGCACTACACTACTTTCACCGTTTATCGCTCGGTCATGCAACTTACCACCCAAATGAATTTTACCTCCTTTTCTTCTCACTAATAGAGCTTTCATTTGGTGGTATTTTATTGCTGCTGACATTTTTACTTTTTTTTTGTTATTAATCGAAATGTAACGATTTTTTTGCAAAAAAAAGACATTTTTCACTTTCAGCTGTAAAATTTTGCAAAAAAAACGACATCCATATATAAATTTTTCGCCAAATGTATTGTTCTACATGTCTTTGATAAAAAAAAAAATGGTTTGGGTAAAAGTTATAGCGTTTACACACTATGGTACAAAAATGTGAATTTCCGCTTTTTGAAACAGCTCTGACTTTATGAGCACCTGTCATGATTCCTGAGGTTCTACAATGCCCAAACAGTATAAAAACCCCACAAATGACCCCATTTCGGAAAGTAGACACCCTAAGGTATTCGCTGATGGGCATAGTAAGTTCATAGAACTTTTTATTTTTTGTCACAAGTTAGCGGAAAATGATTTTTTATTTTTTTCCTTACAAAGTCTCATATTCCACTAACTTGCGACAAAAAATTAAAAATTCTAGGAACTCGCCATGCCCCTCACGGAATACCTTGGGGTGTCTTCTTTCCAAAATGGGGTCACTTGTGGCGTAGTTATACTGCCCTGGCAATTTAGGGGCCCATATGTGTGAGAAGTAGTTTGCAATCAAAATCTGTAAAAAATGACTGGTGAAATCCGAAAGGTGCACTTTGGAATGTGGGTCCCTTTGCCCACCTAGGCTGCAATAAAGTGTCACACATCTGGTATCGCCGTACTCAGGAGAAGTTGGGGAATGTGTTTTGGGGTGTCATTTTACATATAACCATGCTGGGGGAGAGAAATATCTTGGCAAAAGACAACTTCTCCCATTTTTTTATACAAAGTTGGCATTTGACCAAGATATTTTTGTCACCCAGCATGGGTATATGTAAAATGACACCCCAAAACACATTCCCCAACTTCTCCTGAGTACGGCGATACCAGATGTGTGACACTTTTTTGCAGCCAAGGTGGGCAAAGTGGCACATATTCCAAAGTGCACCTTTCGGATTTCGCTGGTCATTTTTTACACATTTTGATTGCAAAGTACTTCTCACACATTTGGGCCCCTAAATTGCCAGGGCAGTATAACTATGCCACAAGTGACCCCATTTTGGAAAGAAGACACCCCAAGGTATTCCGTGAGGGGCATGGCGAGTTCCTAGAATTTTTTATTTTTTGTCGCAAGTTAGTGGAATATGAGACTTTGTAAGGAAAAATAAAAATAAATAAAATCATTTTCCGCTAACTTGTGACAAAAAATAAAAAGTTTGATGAACTCACTATGCCAATCAGCGAATACCTTAGGGTGTCTACTTTCCGAAATGGGGTCATTTGTGGGGTTTTTATACTGTTTGGGCATTGTAGAACCTCAGGAATCATGACAGGTGCTCAGAAAGTCAGAGCGGTTTCAAAAAGCGGAAATTCACATTTTTGTACCATAGTGTGTAAACGCTATAACCTTTACCCAAACCATTTTTTTTTTTATCAAAGACATGTAGAACAATACATTTGGCGAAAAATTTATATATGGATGTCGTTTTTTTGCAAAATTTTACAGCTGAAAGTGAAAAATGTCTTTTTTTTGCAAAAAAATCGTTACAGTTCGATTAATAACAAAAAAAGTAAAAATGTCAGCAGCAATAAAATACCACCAAATGAAAGCTCTATTAGTGAGAAGAAAAGGAGGTAAAATTCATTTGAGTGGTAAGTTGCATGACCGAGCGATAAACGGTGAAAGTAGTGTAGTGCAGAAGTGTAAAAAGTGGCCTGGTCATGAAGGGGGTTTTAGCTAGCGGGGTTGAAGTGGTTAATAAAAAAATCCAAAAGTTGACTCAAATTTACCATTAACATGAAGTACAATGTGTCACGAGAAAACAATCTCAGAATGGCTTTGATAATTAAAAGCGTTATTATTATAAAAGTTATTACCACATAAAGTGACACATCTCAGATTTGGAAAATTAGGCCTGGTCAGGAAGGGGGTAAATGGCCTGGTCTGGAAGTTTTTTGTCACAAGTTAGCGGAAAATGATGATTTTTTTTTTTTTCCTTACAAAGTCTCATATTCCACTAACTTGCGACAAAAAATAAAAAATTCTAGGAACTCGCCATGCCCCTCACGGAATACCTTGGGGTGTCTTCTTTCCAAAATGGGGTCACTTGTGGCGTAGTTATACTGCCCTGGCAATTTAGGGGCCCAAATGTGTGAGAAGTACTTTGCAATCAAAATGTGTAAAAAAATGACCAGCGAAATCCGAAAGGTGCACTTTGGAATATGTGCCCCTTTGCCCACCTTGGCTGCAAAAAAGTGTCACACATCTGGTATCGCCGTACTCAGGAGAAGTTGGGCAATGTGTTTTGGGGTGTCATTTTACATATAACCATGCTGGGTGAGAGAAATATCTTGGCAAAAGACAACTTTTCCATTTTTTTTATACAAAGTTGGCATTTGACCAAGATATTTATCTCACCCAGCATGGGTATATGTAAAATGACACCCCAAAACACATTCCCCAGCTTCTCCTGAGTACGGCGATACCAGATGTGTGACACTTTTGCGCATCTAGGCTGCAAAAGTGCCCAAATTCCTTTTAGGAGGGCATTTTTAGACATTTGGATCCCAGACTTCTTCTCACGCTTTAGGGCCCCTAAAAAGCCAGGGCAGTATAAATACCCCACATGTGACCCCACTTTGGAAAGAAGACACCCCAAGGTATTCAATGAGGGGCATGGCGAGTTCATAGAAATTTATTTTTTTGGCATAAGTTAGCGGAAATTGATTTTTTTTTTGTTTTTTCTCACAAAGTCTCACTTTCTGCTAACTTAGGACAAAAATTTAAATCTTTCATGGACTCAATATGACCCTCAGCGAATACCTTGGGGTGTCTTCTTTCCAAAATGGGGTCAGTTGTGGGGTGTTTGTACTGCCCTGGCATTTGAGGGTCTCCGCAATCATTACATGTATGGCCAGCATTAGAAGTTTCTGCTATTCTCCTTATATTGAGCATACAGTTAATGAGATTTTTTTTTCCGTTCAGCCTCTGGGCTGAAAGAAAAAAATGAACGGCACAGATTTCTTCATTCGCATCGATCAATGTGGATGAAAAAATCTCTGCCAAAAAAAAAAGGAGGGGAAAGGCGTCTGCCAGGACATAGGAGCTCCGCCCAACATCCATACCCACTTAGCTCGTATGCCCTGGCAAACCAGATTTTTCCATTCACATCAATCGATGGGGATGAATAAATCATTGCCGGGATTATTATTATTATTTTTTATATACAAAGTGTTTGCCAAAGCATAGGAACGCCGCCTCCTCCTCAGCTCGTATGCCTCGGCAAACGTATCTGTTACTGCAGAGGAGAAATCTCGTCTTGCAGCGCCGCATACACCGACTTGCGTGTAATCTGACAGCAGCGCAATGCTTCTGTCAGAATGCACATCAGTGCTGCAGCTAGTAGATCGGTTGGTCCACCTGGAAGGTAAAAAAAAAAAACAGGCCACAACGCAATAATTTTATTAACTTTGGAACAGAATACATAAACTTTAACTTTTGAACTAAACATTAACCTTTTTGCTTACTGGTGTTTTTTTTTTTTTTACCTTTATAGAACAAACCTCTCCTTCCCCATGGGTCAATGTGCAAAGCGCAAATCGCCCAAAGATGTGGCGAAGTGCGTTATGCACTTTGTCCCAGGTGAAAGGAGACGTTTGCAGCAGCTGTGTGAGTGAATGGGCCCTAATAGCCCTGTGTGCCTGTCCTGGTGAGATGTGATCCCTATGCTAATAGTGTACCTGTGAGTGGTACTTCCGGAAACACTCTCCAAAGCATAGGGCAGGGTGGTCAGGACAGTCAGGACAGAAATAGCGGGTGTCACGCCTTATTCCACTCCTGCTACAGACACAACATTTTTTTTTCAGGGTGGCGGTCGGTTTGAGGTACCAGGAACGACACTGGGGAAATGACGCTCGTGTAGACGGCTAACTACACTGGTGGATGGGGCCACGGAACCTCCTGGGTACAGGAGGTTCGCGATGATCTCTTCCTGAAATTTGAGGAAGGATCCAGTTCTCCCAGCCTTACTGTAGAGAACAAAACTATTATACAGAGCCAATTGAATTAAATATACAGACACCTTCTTATACCAGCGTCTGGTTCTGCGGGACACTAAATACGGAGCCAACATCTGGTCATTGAAGTCCACCCCTCCCATGAGCAAATTATAGTCGTGGACTGAGAGGGGCTTTTCAATGACACGGGTTGCTCGCTCAATTTGGATTGTCGTGTCTGCGTGAATGGAGGAGAGCATGTAAACGTAACACTTACAGACGTGGACAAAATTGTTGGTACCCTTTGGTCAATGAAAGAAAAAGTCACAATGGTCACAGAAATAACTTTAATCTGACAAAAGTAATAATAAATTAAAATTCTATAAATGTTAACCAATGAAAGTCAGACATTGTTTTTCAACCATGCTTCAACAGAATTATGTAAAAAAATAAACTCATGAAACAGGCATGGACAAAAATGATGGTACCCCTAACTTAATATTTTGTTGCGCAACCTTTTGAGGCAATCACTGCAATCAAACGCTTCCTGTAACTGTCAATGAGACATCTGCACCTCTCAGCAGGTATTTTGGCCCACTCCTCATGAGCAAACTGCTCCAGTTGTGTCCGGTTTGAAGGGTGCCTTTTCCAGACTGCATGTTTCAGCTCCTTCCAAAGATGCTCAATAGGATTGAGGTCAGGGCTCATAGAAGGCCACTTTAGAATAGTCCAATTTTTTCCTCTTAGCCATTCTTGGGTGTTTTTAGCGGTGTGTTTTGGGTCATTGTCCTGTTGCAAGACCCATGACCTGCGACTGAGACCAAGCTTTCTGACACTGGCTAGTACATTTCTCTCTAGAATTCCTTGATAGTCTTGAGATTTCATTGTACCCTGCACAGATTCAAGACACCCTGTGCCAGACGCAGCAAAGCAGCCCCAGAACATAACAGAGCCTCCTCCATGTTTCACAGTAGGGACAGTGTTCTTTTCTTGATATGCTTCATTTTTTCGTCTGTGAACATACAGCTGATGTGCCTTGGCAAAAACTTCGATTTTTGTCTCATCTGTCCACAGGACATTCTCCCAGAAGCTTTGTGGCTTGTCAACATGTAGTTTGGCATATTCCAGTCTTGCTTTTTTATGATTCGTTTTCAACAATGGTGTCCTCCTTGGTCGTCTCCCATGTAGTCCACTTTGGCTCAAACAACGACGGATGGTGCGATCTGACACTGATGTTCCTTGAGCATGAAGTTCACCTTGAATCTCTTTAGAAGTCTTTCTAGGCTCTTTTGTTACCATTCGGATTATCCGTCTCTTAGATTTGTCATCAATTTTCCTCCTGCGGCCACGTCCAGGGAGGTTGGCTACAGTCCCATGGATCTTAAACTTATGAATAATATGTGCAACTGTACTCACAGGAACATCTAGTTGCTTGGAGATGGTCTTATAGCCTTTACCTTTAACATGCTTGTCTATAATTTTCTTTCTGATCTCTTGAGACAGCTCTTTCCTTTGCTTCCTCTGGTCCATGTCGAGTGTGGTACACACCATATCACCAAACAACACAGTGATTACCTGGAGCCATATATATAGGCCCAATGGCTGATTACAAGGTTGTAGACACCTGTGATGCTAATTAGTGGACACACCTTGAATTAACATGTCCCTTTGGTCACATTATGTTCTGTGTTTTCTAGGGGTACCATCATTTTTGTCCATGCCTGTTTCATGAGTTTATTTTTTTACATAATTCTGTTGAAGCATGGTTGAAAAACAATGTCTGACTTTCATTGGTTAACATTTATAGAATTTTAATTTATTATTACTTTTGTCAGATTAAAGTTATTTCTGTGACCATTGTGACTTTTTCTTTCATTGACCAAAGGGTACCAACAATTTTGTCCACGTCTGTATCTCTCCATTTCACCGCGAGCAGTTCTTCGTTACACAGTGCGGCCCTCTGCCCCCTTGCAAGACGGGTGGTAACGAGCTGTTGGGGGAAGCCCGCGCGACTAGTTCGCGCGGTGCCACAGGCGCCAATCCATTCTAGAAACAAATGCCTAAAGAGGGCCACACTTGTGTAAAAATTGTCCACATAAAGATGGTACCCCTTGCCGAATAAGGGTGACACCAAGTCCCAGACTGTCTTCCCACTGCTCCCCAGGTAGTCAGGGCAACCGACCGGCTCCAGGGTCTGATCTTTTCCCTCATAGATCCGAAATTTGTGGGTATAGCCTGTGGCCCTTTCACAGAGCTTATACAATTTGACCCCATACCGGGCGCGCTTGCTTGGGATGTATTGTTTGAAGCCAAGGTGCCCGGTAAAATGTATCAGGGACTCGTCTACGCAGATGTTTTGCTCAGGGGTATACAAATCTGCAAATTTCAGGTTGAAATGGTCTATGAGGGGCCGAATTTTGTGGAGCCGGTCAAAAGCAGGGTGGCCTCTGGGACGGGAGGTGCTGTTATCACTAAAGTGCAGGAAACGCAGGATGGTCTCAAATCGTGTCCTGGACATAGCAGCAGAGAACATAGGCATGTGATGAATTGGGTTCGTGGACAAATATGACCGCAATTCATGCTTTTTAGTTAGACCCATGTTGAGGAGGAGGCCCAGAAAAGTTTTAATTTCGGAAACTTGGACTGGTTTCCACCGGAAAGACTGGGCATAAGAGCTTACCGGGTTGGCGGATATAAATTGTGTGGCATACCGATTAGTTTCGGCCACGACTAAGTCCAAGAGCTCCGCAGTCAAGAACAGCTCAAAAAATCCCAGGGCCGAACCGATCTGAGCTGTCTCAACCCGAACTCCAGACTGGGCAGTGAAAGGGAAAACTACAGGTGCGGCTGAAGTTGGGGACTGCCAATCAGGGTTTGCCAGCACCTCAGGGATTCTAGGGGCTCTACGGGCACGTCTTTGCGGTGGCTGCGACGGGGTCACTACTGCTCGCGCCACCGTACCAGCTTCAACTGCCCTTCTGGTGCTCGCCACTTTACCAGGTTGTACGGCAGTGCTGGTACTAGGTCCAGGAAGGGCTGGGCTGCTGGTGTATGCCTCACCACGTAATCCGACAGCACCAGCCCCACTCTGCTACTCTTGAAGCGGATCCTGCGCAACCTGCGGTCTAGTGACACGGGGACGGGTACGCCTGGTGCTATCAGGGACCTTAGCCTCCTCGTCCGAACTTTGGGTCAGAGAGCCACTGCTTTCTACAGGTTCGTATTCTGACCCGCTAGATTCGTCAGATGAGGGTTCCCATTCCTCATCCGACTGGGTCAGAAGCCTGTAGGCCTCTTCAGAAGAATACCCCCTGTTTGACATTTGGGCAACTAAATTTAGGGGTATTCCCTGAGACTACCCAAGAAAAAAAAGCAAGCCTGTCTTACAAAGGGGAGGCTAGCGAAGTACCGGAGGCCGCTGCGGTTGATAAAAAATATCAAAACAGATTTTTTTTTAATCGCCGCAGTGCGTGTAAAGTGAATGTGCAGTGATAAAAAAAAATAAAAATTTGTCACTGCGGTGGGGCGGGCGTGGGTGAACGCACGTGTGGGCGACCGATCAGGCCTGATCGGGCAAACACTGCGTTTTGGGTGGAGGGCGAACTAAAGTGACACTAATACTATTATAGATCTGACCGTGATCAGTTTTGATCACTTCCAGATACTATAAAAGTACAAATGCTGATTAGCGATACGCTAATCAGCGAATAAGGGACTGCGGTACGGTGGGCTGGGCACTAACTGATCGCTAAACTACCTAACCAAGGGGCCTAAACTATACCTAAAACCTAACGGTCAATACCAGTGAAAAAAAAAAGTTTGCACTGATCACTTTTTTCCTTTTCACTAGTGATTGACAGGGGCAAGAAGGGGTGATCAAAGGGTTAATTGGGTGCTGGGAGGTGATCTGGGGCTAGTATGTGGTGTTGGTGGGTACTCACAGTGATGTGTGCTCCTCTGCTGGAACCAACCGACCAAAAGAAGGAGCAGAGGAGCACAGCAGCCATATAACCACATCATATTTACTAATATGATGTGGTATCTGGCTGCTGATTCGTTTTTTTGAAAATCATCAACCTGCCAGCCAATGATCGTGGCTGGCAGGTTGATGACGAACTTGTCCTTTGAATTTTGCCGGCCCGCGATGCGCATGCGCGGGCCGGCTTTCCCCCGAAATCTCGTGTCTCGCGAGAGGACGCACCGGCGCGTCCACCCAGAGCAGCACGACCGCCGCGAAGACGCAATCCTGCGTACGGCGGTCGTGAGCAGGTTAATAAAGGTAAAACATGTTAACGAAAATTTTAAAAAATTCAATGTTTTCTAAATTTGAATCTCTCTGCTTTTAAGACAGATAGTGATGATACCTCATAAACTATTCATTAATTAACATTACCCATACTGTATGTCTACTTTATGTTGGCATAATTTTGGTAATGTAAGTTTATATTTTTAGGACGTTAGAAGGTTTAGAATTTTAGAAGAAATTTTTGAAATTGTTAAGTAGTCCGCTTTTATAAGGACTAGTTCAGTTCTGAAGTCACTTTGTGGTGCTTACATAATAGAACCAACCCATAAATGACCCCATTTTAGAAACGACACCCCTCAAACTTTTCAAAACTGGTTTTAGAAATGTTGTCAATCCTTTAGTTATTCCATATAAATTAAAGCGAAATAGAGGGGAAATTTCAAAATTTAATTTTTTTTGCAGATTTTCCATTTTAATAAAAAAATTTCGTGGAACACATCAAGGGTTAACAAAAAAACCTCAATATTTATTACCCTGATTCTGCAGTTTACAGAAACACCCCATATGTGGTCGTATACCGCTGTATGGGCACCATTTTGCATTCGAAGAGACCCTGAAGTACCCCCACAGTGAAAACCCCCAAAAAGTGACCACATTTTCTAAACTACACCACCCAAGGAATTTTTAGGGTATGTAGCGAGGACTTCACTTAACAGGTGTTTCATAGAATTTTTAATACTTGGGTGTGAAAATGAAATTTTTTTTTTTTTTTACAAGAAAATTGTGCTTTTTGGCCCAAAATTTCTTTTTCATAAAAGATAACAGGAGAATATCCCCCCCTTTACAATTTGCCACCCATTTTCTCCTGAATACAGCAAGACCCCAACTGTGGTCTTAAACTGTTATTTGGGGATATGCCAGGGCTCAGAAGGGAAGGAGCGGCATCTGGATTTTCTAACATGGAATTTTCTGTCATTATTTTTAAGTGCAATAACTTATTAATTTTTTTTTATTGAATGAGCTGCCTCATGCCTATTTTGGTTGCTTTTTCTCATTTTTTGGGAGGTGAAATCACAAAATTAGTTTGGTGTTATTTATTTATTTTTTTACACCGTTCACTTGATGGGGTAGATCATGTCATATTTTTATAGATCTGGTCATTACGGATGCAACTATAGCAAATATGTCTAATGTTTTTTTATTTTTACATAATAAAAACATTCTTAGAAAAAAAAATCATGTTTTTGTGTTGCCATTTTCCTAAAGCCATATTTTATTTTTTCATTTTTCTGGCTATATTCTTGTGTGAGAGCTTGTTTTTGGCGGGATGAGGTGAGGTTTTTTATTGCTACCGTTTTGGAGTACATACGACATTTTAATTAATATAATTGATATGTTTTTTGTTTTGCCATAATTTTTGTTTTACAACGTTCACTTGATGGGGTAGATCATGAGATATTTTTGTAGAGCCAATTGTTATGAACGTGGCAATACCAAATATGTCTTTTTTATACATTTTTTACATTTTACACAATAACAGTATTTTTAGAAAAAAAAAAATTCTGGCTATGGTCTTGTGTGGGCGCTCATTTTTTGTGGGATGAGGTGACGTTTTTTTTTGCTACCATTTGGGATACATACGACTCTTTGATGGATTAACATTATGTTTTTTTGTGATGTGTTCACTAAAAAAATCTTATATTTTTTTTTTTTTTTTGCAGCATTCACCTGATGGGGTAGATCATATGATATTATTATAGAGCCGGTCGTTGTAGACGCCGCGATACCAAATATGTCTCTTATTTATTTTTTTCTTCTATTTTTAGCATTTTTTTAATAACGGATTTGGGGAGAATTTTTTTTATAAATGTGAAACTTTTTTATTTTATACTTTATGTTCCCCATAAGGCTATACAAGACCTCTGGGGGACATTTAACTTCATAATTTATTTATTTTTTACTATTGATTTCTCCTGTAACTGGGGCTGACATAGTAGCCCCAGTTACAGGAGAAATGCACCCCCCAGAGAGGCTGTACAGCGCAATACAGCACTGTACAGCCTCAGTGCAGGGCTGATCGAGGTCTGTGAAAGACCAGTCAGCTGCTCTCCCGGGACACGAATTGGAAGATCGCTTCCTCAGCTCATTTAACGCTGTGTACAGCAATCTAGAAGGCAGGGACACCCAGGAACGGTCCCTGCCTTCTCCCTGGGGTGCCCTGCTGTCACTGACAGCTGGCCCCCCACTCGGCAGCTGCAAGATTAGCGTGCAGCTGCGATCTCTGCGTTCCAGAACGTCCATTCAGAGATAAACCCAACCGCTAAAGAACGTTTATAGTCAATGGGCGGTCGGGAAGTGGTTAAAAAAAATAAAGCTGTGCACACCTAAAATATGCATTAAAAAATATCCAACTTTATTGAAAAAGCCATAGATTTTATGTCTTCTTTTTAGTATACCATTAACAAATGTGGAGTGAGCCCTTTCCTATTGCAGTGAAATGTCTGAAGATCATTTTAGGTGTACTTTAAAAGCTTTTGTAAAGTCAGAATTTCCAATTTCCCTCACAAGCTTATCAGCAATGAACTTATATGAATGCATATACTGATCATTTGTGCTTACTATACCACACAGTCGTTTTAATATATTGTTGTTTATACATTGAGGTTTATTTGAGGATTGTTTTTAGCTTGGAGTTGCTATGTGCACCTGCGCTAAAGTTATGAACATGGTGCACAGCAATAGTTTTGGTGTAAGTGCAATGTGGTCGCGGCTATTTCAGTAAAAGTATGTCTAGGGGAAACCAGGAGTTCCAAATTTTTAACAGTCGCACTTCAGAGTTGTGTCACAAAAGTGATCTACTCTGAAATTCTGACTAAATTTTCACTTTAAATCCAATACGGGAAGGTGTAGTGCTCCCAAAAAATTTGTCCAAGTGACGAAGTCACGAAGCATTGCAGGGCTTGATAAATTCCCATTATTTTTATAAAAATGAAGCTACACTTACTTTGCTATACACTTGGAGGGAGTCCACTTTACCACTAAGTATGACCAGCATAAACTTAGTCTTGCAGGGCCAGATGTCTCAGACAGTGGTTCTGTGCAATATATCTGCCTGTAAACTACATAAAGCGACCCTATCTGGGTATAGGTATATGACTACACTATAAGCAAAAGAGTCCTCTCGGACAGAATACCAACGTATCGTAAAACATAACTTTTAATTGTGACTCTAAAATTGTATAATGTGAGCTGAGCCAAAAGAAAAGAGTTAAAAATAAACTGCTCCTTCCCTCCATTGGCTGTGGTGTGTGTTTTATGTATCACTGTGCCAATAGGGGTGTGCACAGTCCCTGCTTCAGGCACTAATATCACTTTCTAAGTACTAACAAATTCTGCCTGTGATTAAGCTTAATGTAGAAGGTGAACAGATACATTTAAAACCTGAGAACTGCCCCCCGACATGTTTCACCAGCTAACCTGTCTTCTTCAGGGGTTTAGGGCAGCATTGGATTAGGAACGCCAGAGTTGGGGTATAAATAACCTCCCTAAACATGACTGACAATTTGAAAGGCCATACAGCACAGTGGACGTCAAAGAGTGGGGCTGGATAATCTGCATGGTCAACCAATACAAGGGATCCCAAGTGATGACAGAGCCACCTCACCTCCAATCAAAACAACAGTGGGTGTGGCTACCATGACGTGCTGCGAAAGGCACCGATGCGCCCGGACTTAGTGGCTAGTAGTGGTGAGTACATGGAGACTGCCCTAGAACTTCAATTCTATCTCCTGGGTGTACAGTCTAGTGCGCATGTCCTGCGCGGTGTGCAGGTACGCCGGGACTTTGCGCATCTTCTGTCTGTAGCTGGACTAAGACTTAAGGGGGGGGGGATTTATCAAACTAGTATAAAGTAGAACTGGCTTAGTTGTCCATAGCAACCAATCAGATTCCACCTTTCATTTTTCACAGCTTATTTGGAAAATTAAAGGTGGAATCTGATTGGTTGCTATGGGCAACTAAGCCAGTTATACTTTACACCAGTTTTGATAAATCTACCCCTTATCATCTCATCGATCTGACACCACGTCAACAGCATAACCCATATCGCCACACATAAATGCTAACCCCCTATATGATCAACAGCCAGTGGTGATAGAGTGCATATCCAGATATTCCCCACAGCTTTAAATTAGGCCTTCCTGCAGCTCACAAAGTAGGATACACAAGACCAATAGGTCGCTGAAAACATATTTTTATGTATTATTGTGTACATCCACAGTTATAAGAATGAGGCAAAAGTGAAGTCTTCATGCAAACCTTTTGGAGTTAAACTGTCCAAACGGTAAATCCATTTAGTTTCTTCTTGTAGTAAAATTTTGTCCAGATTACCTTTTCTCAACCCCAGAGTTTTCTTGCAAATTCCCCGAAATTTCAAACATTTGGGGTCCTCGTCATGAAATTGTCTCATCTGTCGGAAAATTGTTGTAATCTGCTTTTGTGTTGATACTGCTATGTTGTCAGATAAGGCGTCTGAATTCTTGAATTGTCTTACCTATGTAAAAAAAAATGCATGGACACTGGGCAATATAGATGATCCCTGTGGTTTGGCAATTTATAAATTCATTGATGAAATATTCTCTGTTGTCCAGTTGGTTCTCAAATATCTTGGTTTTAACAACAAAGGGACAAAAGGAACATCTGCCTGCCATGTTCTCTGAGACTGTGCTACACTGAATATTATGAACCAGAGTACTTAAGCTTTTTTTTCCCCCCTATCCAATAAGTAATACTCAGATGTGTGGTAATCACCTCCCTCAGGTGATTGTCGGCCTGTAAGATGTGCCAGTGGGTTCTGTATATCAAAAGTACCAATACATCTAATGATCTTAGACACAGAGGTATGTTTTTTGTCACACAACAAATCAGAGCAATTTGGCCCTTGAAAAGGTCTTGTGTAACACTTTCTTTGGGTATCCTCTTTCTCTGAAATGTTGATATAGATCATTACTCTCTTTGAGGAAACTGGTATCTTCTATACAGTTTCTACATGCTTTGATATATTGACCTACAGAAATACCTCTCTTAAGCGGTATTGGATGAAGACTTTGCCAGTGTAACAAATTGTTAGTTGACGTGGGTTTACGAAACACCTCCGTTAGGATGCGACCACCAGAATCCACGGAGATCCTCAGGTCAAGGAAAGTCAATGTGTGACTATGAATATCTGCCATGAATCTCATGCCCATATCATTGCTATTTAGAAGTCTCACAAATTCATTAAATTGTGCTACAGTGCCATCCCAAAGTATTAGAACATCATCTATGTATCTGCCCCAAAATAAAATGTGGTTGGTGTGATTTTGAAAGTGTTCCGTGAAAACAATAGTGTTCTCCTACCAACCCAAAAATAAATTTGCATAATTCGGTGCACATTTACTACCCATTGCAGTGCGATTGGTCTGTACATAATAGTGGCCATTAAGCAAAAAATAATTGTGAGCGAGTAGGAAATGTAAGAGAGTGAGAACAAAACGTGTTATGTTAGTGAAATTGAGTGCCTTTGGTAAATAAAAACAAAGACAGCCGAGATTCCCAAATCATGTCTGATATTTGCATATAATGCTTCTATATCCAAGCTTGCCAACTTGGTATTGGCTGTGACGTGGATCTCCTGGAGACTGGTAACCGCATCCTTTGGTGTCTCTTATATAGGATGGCAGGCCTGGGACATAAGGAGATAGGAACTCATCAACATATTGACTGACATTTTCTGTAAAACTATTATTGCCAGGCACAATTGGTCAGCCAGGAATAGGTTGTCTTTGTTTATGTACTTTAAGAATGGCGTACAGAGTGGCAATTGTTGGACATACATTAAATAGATTAATAGATAGATACCCAGAACACCGGCTGTGCTGCTGGCAGCACCGCAGAGTGCAAATTCTTCCTTTTTCTATGAGAAAAGGGGATGGATCTTATTTATTGAGTGATCATTTATGCTGAGCACTTTGCTTTAGTGCTCATAGCTTTCCAACAAGGCACAAATTTAGCCTTTTTTTTCCCCATTTTGTCTGGTAACCTAGTTCCTTAGCACATAGTTGAATTTAACATTTAGTCTCTGTAGTATAGTTTGAAGGGGTGTATGTTCTTATAGGCAGTGCACTGGGGTGGGGTCATTAAAGACTAATTTTAATATATCATTATCAGGAAGAAGAAATGTACAGTTAATCTCATGTCCCCTAAAATGTAATTAGTGATATACACACACAGGCCTGTTTGCTTTTTCAAAAACAGACTGTAAAGTGCATATAAAGCTAAACAGATGTAAGTCACCATATCATGGAGCTTAGGGCAATGCAGCATCTAATAGAACTAGGTTCTGCCAGTCATATGTAAGCCAATTGAACTAGACATACATATATCACCATCTAGTGGTTAGTTATTCTCCTGACCCATTTACAACCCAATAGAAAACCGATAATGAAAAGGCAAGCTTAATAAATGAAGTCTAAATATTTCACTACAGACAGTACTGCGAACTCTGAACTTTATTTCACTTTATTATTTATATTGTTAACAATGCTAAATGATTTACCTCTTGCTTTGACACAAAAGAAAAATATAGAAGCTCTTAATCTACTTCATTAGAAGGGCAAGAAAGTGTTTTTATATATATTTATATATAGATATATACTGTATATACACACACACACACACACTAAGTAGTAACAAGTCAGCTCCCATACAGAAAAAAAAAGGGGAGAAAAGTGCTTTATTGATCAGAGACTGCTACCGAGAATCATCTTCACAGGTCAGAGGCAGCTCCACTGGCAATGCCAACAATACAATGAATGCTAATGTACAGAAGACAAGGGCTGTAGTCCCCAGCATTTGTCTGGTGTTTTTCAAAAGCTATTACCCAAGACTGAGATATTAGATTAAGTTTTACACAACTTCATTCTGAAACTTACTGAGCACACCAATTACTTGTATTGGGACTTAAAGGATATGTGCACCTTTGCAAACAATTTGGTAGATTGTCCCTATGTAGCTACAAGAAAAATGAAGAAACTTTGCAAATTTCAAAAAATTCCTATTGTCTATAGCTCTTATGCAAACCTGTGTGTCTCCATCATTACAAAGTACAAAAACTTTGGGGGTCATTTACTAATCTGAAATATGACTAAATCTGCGACTTAGTCCCGCTCACAGCAGGTTTAAAATTGTGGGTGTGGCATGGGAAGGGGATGGGCCGGTAGGTCCCTCTCATTTACCATTTTCTACGCCAGTTTTAGGTGTAGAAAATGGTTTATATGTAAGCCTCTTCATAACTTTATTAAGACCGGCGTCTAAACCACTGGTCTTAATAAATGTGCCCCTGTGTGTTGTACAGACATGAGTTACTCCCTTTCATCTGTCCTACTACATTACCAAGAAGTCAGGGGAAGATAGAAGAAAGTGTGACTGCTAGGAGAGAACTCAATTGTTTGTAGTCTGTTACCACGTAACATCACAGAGAGAAGCTGTAGACACAAAATGGTCGATTTTTTCAGTCAGTCATTTCTAATTTATTTCAGATTCATTGGGATCAATAAAAAAAATGGTTGCAAAACTGGACGTCCTTTCATTTACATTTGTGTTTCTATCATTTTTACCACTACCTTGGGCACACTGCAAAGTGAAATCACTCTGCTAAAATATAATAAACCACATTTCATTGAGGGCCACTAACTGTAAGAGCGTTCTACTAACCTTAAAGCCTTACTTCATGGGGCGGTTTACATGCACGCAGTCTACTTAGCAGGGGCGGCGCAGGGTATAGCAGCTTTATCCCATTTACATAGGATAAAGCTACAATACCCAGCACTTCCATTACAGACAGAGTGCAAGCAGATGACTATGTAAATTGAAAAGGCCACAGCGCTTGCATGAGTGCTGGGACCTTCAAACAACTGATCATCGAGGGTGCTAAGAGTTGGACTGCCACTGACCTAATATCGATGGCATATCCTGAGCATAGACCATCAATACCCTGATGTCAGAAAATCCCTTTAAGAGCTAACCACCCTTGACGGAAAAAAATAATCTAACAGCTAACATCACAACATTCCTTGTTTTCTTGACACCATGTTATTTTTTTTCATTTCACTTTTGCTGCACCGCAGTAGAGAGAACATGGGTTTATTGCCCCATTTCATAATTTATTAGCCCTCCTGTCCCCTAAAGCAGTCCCAGAGGGAATAACTGCAGGTTTGCTAAGTGCACTCGAGTTGGGGGGAGGGGGATTCAAATAAATATCTATAAAATAATGAAAAAAAGTGAAAAAAATAAATAAAAAATTCTCCTCTTGAATCTTCCAATACTTTCATTATGTCATTCTGTTTCTATAGTATTTACAGCAATTTATTAAGATCTCTTTCTGCTGGTTTCAGACTACCACAATACAGGTTAATCTTTACCTCTACACTATAAACTGGGGTTTTCCAAGATTTTTTTTCACTGATGACCTATACTCTGGATAAGTCCTAAATATCATCTGATCAATGGCAGTCCAGTGCCTAGGACCCCCGCCGATCAGCTGTTTGTGAAGGCACAGGCGCTTGTAGCAGTGCTGCGGCCTTCTCGCAGCTTTGCCTAGGCCATGTGAAGTCACTTTTATCAGTCACATGGCTTAGGCACAGCTCAGCCCCCTTGAAGTGAATGGTGCTGAGCTGCGATACCAAAAACAGCCGCTATACAATGTACGGCACTGTGCTTGGTGAGCTGAGAGAAGGCAGCAGCGCTACAGTGAGTGCTGGTGCCTCCTCAAACAGCTAATCAGGTGTCGGACCCCCAAAGATCAGATACTGATGACCTATCCAGAGTAAAGAAGTTTCAGGCCATCCCATGACAAACATTACTCCCATATACAGAATAGGTGATAAATCATTGAAGGGACCCCCCCCACAACCACAAGAATGGAGGACGCAAAGGCTCCCTGTTCCGAACGGATTTAAATGAAGAGGTGGTCACTCATTCGTTCTTCAAGTGCTGTTCTTTCTGTACTGTGTTCTACTGATCTGTGGGCTCCCACTGCTTGGATCCCCCTTAATCATACATCTCAACTATCCCAGATGTTTGCCGTTGGATAACCCCTTTAGTACAGATTTCTAAAACTGGCCTAAGACATATTGTGGACATGGTAACACAATGCATTCCAATCGCTAGGGAAGAGGGGGAAGGTGGTCAGCCATTGAGAAAACCACAGAAATAAAAATCAGGTAAGTGCTGCAGTAGATGAGGTGCTTATAGTCGGGAATCCTCATAGGTTTATCACTTTATGGGGACTGCGGCAAAAGGTGCTTAGAAGAACTGTGGCATAACACCTTGGCCCTACAGTGTTGCCCAGTTACTGAGAGAAGAGCGAGGAAATTAGGAGTTTCTTTCTCAGCGGTCTCACTTGTGCAATAGGCTTTCCTGGTAGAAACGATCCAAATATCCTTGTGCAGAACAGCAGAATTATTCTGCCAACCACAAACTATGTCAAGAAGAAATCCTCTCATCCGCCAATGCCACCAAGCAATGAATGTAAACACATGGGCACAATTAGAGCCCATGCTTTTATCAACATGTGCTCATCAGTGAAAAAAATAATAAAATAAATCAGACAATAAGCTTGGTCAATTGTATTTGTCATACAATGTCTACAGTACATACAGTTACATATGAGCCTAGTACTGCTTCCCAGAGCCTGACAAACAGAGGCCTGAACTAGACATCACAGACTGGGGTTAGGCTAGAACTATACTGACAGATGGAGAATACCTTGACACAGATGCAATTTCAGGCTCTTCTCCTTACTGAATCAGCATCTTGTGGCTAAGTAGAGATACATTTAATAAAAGATTTGGGCACCTTGGTATCATACTTAGTGTGACATTCCTTCACAATATGCATAACTGCATGCCCCCTATTGGGTTCATGTTACATATTACCCATGGTGTTAACAGAGGCCTCAACTGTCCTTTCATATACACTGAGCTCCTGCAGCTTTCAAAGCAGATATGAAAGCGCAGATTCCGTGATGTCTCACCCCACCAAGCACAAACGCTGCTCCTACATAAGACAGAAAATAAAGTATGTAGTATGCAGAAATAAAAAAAAAAAGAGAACAGTCAATAGAAAAAGAAGATGGCTTTGTCTTAGTATTCCATCTTCAATAGCTTGTTCTTCCAACAGATTCGGAGAGGTCATCTGTCTTCTTGCTCTACCAATCTGGAAGGATGATTGCCTAGTTAGAAGAAGCTGTGATTGGGTTGTCCAGTTCCATGCTGGAGTGAAGATTGTTGTAACAGGACTTGCACACACGGTTGGGCTCAAACAGTTGCTGACTTGGAACAGGAACCTTCTGGTTGCAGCAGCTCGAACAGAAAACATTTCCACAATTCCTTTAAGAGAAAACAAGCAGTTAAAAAGATATAGTTACAGTGAAACTCCAGATAACATTTCATAATTTGAAAAAATGGACTATCATGGTTAATAATGTACCAGGGGCGTTAATTTTTTTTTCACTATGATCTCAGAAATGCTAGGGCTCAATGTCAAAGAATCTATAGTGTACAGATTACCTTGGATGCTTACATTTGAAGGACCAAAGTGAAGTCATAAACAGCCCTGGCAGATTATATGACCTTATCAGATCCATTTTACTAATAATGACGTTTTAGGCTACTTTCACACTAGAGTTCGTCGGTCCGCTCGTGAGCTCCGTTTGAAGGGGCTCACGAGCGGACCCGAACGCTTCCGTCCAGCCCTGATGCAGTCTGAATGGATGCGGATCCGCTCAGACTGCATCAGTCTGGCGGCGTTCAGCCTCCGCTCCGCTCGCCTCCGCACGGACAGGCGGACAGCTGAACGCTGCTTGCAGCGTTCGGGTGTCCGCCTGGCCGTGCGGAGGCGTGCGGATCCGTCCAGACTTACAATGTAAGTCAATGGGGACGGATCCGTTTGAAGATGCCACAATATGGCTCAATCTTCAAGCGGATCCGTCCCCCATTGACTTTACATTGAAAGTCTGGACGGATCCGTCCGAGGCTATTTTCACACTTAGCTTTTATATGCTAATATAATGCAGACGGATCCGTTCTGAACGGAGCCTCCGTCTGCATTATTATGATCAGATCCGTTCAGAACGGATCCGATCGAACGCTAGTGTGAAAGTAGCCTTAAAAAGCAGTTTCACTTAAAATGGTTCTATGGGACTTTAATATTGATGGTCTACTCTGAGGATAGGATCAGGGGGATCAGAGACCCTGCCGATCAGATACAGTAGCTGCAGTGCCAGAACTACACAGCCTTGTCCGTTGTGTAGTGCACAGAAGTCATAACTGTAGTGCTGATGACATTCAGGCCTCATGCACACGGCCGTTCCCGTATTACGGCTTGCAAACAGTGGGTCTGCAATATACATGCACACGGCCGTTCCCGTATTGCGGCTTGCAAACAGCGGGTCTGCAATATACATGCACATGGCCGTTCCCGTATTGCGGCTTGCAAACAGCGGGTCTGCAATATACAGCCCCCGGACGTTTGAATGAGTCAGTTATCAAGAAGTTGCTGTGCGGAGGCACAGAACCCCATGGAAGCACCACGGAGTGCTTCCGTGGTGTTTCACTCCGTTCCTCTGCACCGCAAAAAAAATTGAAGTTGTTCTATTTTTTTTTGTGGTGTGGACAGATCATGGATGCATTCAAGTTTAATGGGCCTGGATCAGACTGCAGCAGCCGCACTGATGCTGCCTGTGTATTGGGGACCTCAAATTGCCGGGCAATGGCTGTGTGCATGAGGCCTCACTTTCATAGGAGCAGCACTGCAGTTACCAGCTCTGATCACTGCGCAGTGGATGGAGCGGTGTACTCCAGTAGCCTATGCTACTGCAAAATAGCTGATCGGCAGGGGTACGGGGCATATGGCAACAAAGATCAGATACTGACGTCAAAAACAAAACACAAAAAAGGAGATTTTTGTATAACTTACCAGTTAAATCTCTTTCTCGCTCTTCCTTGGGGGACACAGACCTTGGGTATAGCTCAGCTCCCTAGGAGGCGTGACACTAAGCAAAACTGTTAAGCCCCTCCTCCATCAGCTATACCCTCAGCCTGGAGATAGAGGCTACCAGTTGCGTGTCCAAGTAGTGAAAGGATAACAACCAATAACGGAAACAACCAGCCAGCAACCCAACGGGGCGCCAGACCATAACCCTGTAACCAAACACAGAAGGGTGGGTGCTGTGTCCCCCAAGGAAGAGCGAGAAAGAGATTTAACTGGTAAGTTATACAAAAATCTCCTTTTCTCGCCCATTTTCCTTGGGGGACACAGACCTTGGGACGTTCAAGAGCAGTCCAAGAAGGGAGGGACCACAAACCCAAGGCGGAACACCACCAGAGCATCAGGAAACCGCTGCCTGCAAAACCAGGCGGCCCAAAGCAGCATCCGCTGATGCATGCGTATGCACCCTATAGAACTTTGTGAAAGTGTGCAGAGAGGACCAAGTGGCTGCTTTGCACAACTGTTCAGCCGAGGCCCGATGCCTCTGCGCCCAGGAAGCTCCGACTGCTCTGGTGGAATGAGCAGTGACGCCGAAAGGCGGAGGTCTGCCCTTGGCTCGATAAGCCTCAGACACCGCCAGTTTAATGAAACGGGCAATAGCCACCTTGGAGACCGCCAACCCTTTGCGCGAACCCTCCGGAACCACAAACAGGGAGTCCGTGCGCCGAAAGGACCCGGTGACCTCCAAGTAAATCCTCAACGCCCTGACCACATCCAGACGGTGCAGTTCCCGTTCTCTGGGGTGGGAAGGAGAGGGACAGAGCGACGGAAGGACGATGTCCTCATTGATGTGAAAGGCGGAGACCACCTTTGGCAGGAAAGTCGGGACAGGCCGAAGCACAACCTTATCCTGGTGGAAGATCAGGAAAGGTTCGGAGCAAGAAAGAGCCGCTAACTCCGACACCCGTCGGAGAGACGTGACGGCCACAAGAAAGATGACCTTGCAGGACAGAAGGCGAAGGGAGACCTCCCGTAAAGGCTCGAAGGGGGCTGATTGGAGCGCCGAGAGCACCACATTCAGGTCCCAGGAAGGAACTGGAGGGCGGTACGGCGGAACAGAGTGAGCCACCCCTTGTAAAAAGGTCTTAATTGGCCCTAGAGGGGCCAGGGGACGCTGGAGAAGAATAGACAGCGCCGAAATCTGACCCTTCAGAGAACTGAGGCACAGCCCCAGGTCCAGACCCGACTGGAGGAAGGACAGGATTGTGGGAAGAGAAAACCGGAGAGGTGGGATGCTCCGGGACTCACAGAACCCCAGATAGGACCTCCAAACCCGATAGTAGATCCTAGAGGATACGGGCTTACGAGCCCGGATCATGGTGCGGACTACGTCCGCGGAGAAACCCCGTCGCGTTAAGACGGCGGTCTCAATAGCCACGCCGTCAAACGTAGCGAGCCTAAATGCTCGTGGAAGATCGGTCCCTGAGAGAGAAGGTCTTCCCTGGAGGGCAGTGGCCACGGTGCGTCTGCCAACAGCAACATTAGGTCGGCGTACCAAGACCGGCGGGGCCAATCCGGGGCGATTAGAATCGCGGGGACGCCCTCTGCCGCGATCCTCCGAAGAACCCGTGGCAGGAGGGGAAAAGGAGGAAAGACGTACAGAAGGGAGAATTCGCGCCACGGAAGGACGAGCGCGTCGGCGCCGTATGCCTTCGGGTCCCGTGCCCTGGCCAGGTATAGGGGGACCTTGTGGTTGAATTTGGAGGCCATGAGGTCCACGTCAGGGCGACCCCAGCGAAGACAAAGGGCTTCGAACACCTCTGGGTGCAGGGACCATTCTCCCGGGTCGATGGTGGACCGGCTGAGGAAATCCGCCGCCCAGTTGTCCACCCCCGGGATGTAAATCGCAGATAAGGCCGGCACATGCGTCTCCGCCCAGAGGAGAATGAGGGTCACCTCTTGCATCGCTGCAGCGCTGCGAGTGCCTCCCTGATGGTTTATGTATGCCACAGCCGTGGCATTGTCCGATTGGATCCGAACAGGGTGGCCCCTCAGCAGATGGGTCCAGTGTCTGAGGGACAGAAGAATCGCCCTCAGTTCCAGAATATTGATTGGAAGTCTGGACTCCGATAGAGACCAAACGCCCTGGACGGACCGGGGAGGGAAAACCCCCCCCCACCCCCGTAAGCTGGCATCTGTGGTAATCACCAGCCAGTTCAGTGGACGGAAGGACTTCCCCCTTAGAGGGATATGCAACCACCAGCCGAGGGAAGCCCGAGCCAGGGGAGGCAGAAGAAAGGTCCTGTCCAGACTCCTCGGTGATTTGTCCCAGGCCGACAGAATTGCCCTCTGAAAGGTGCGGGATCGGAATTGTGCGAACGGCACCGCTTCGAAACAGGCAACCATCTTTCCCAACAACTGCATGCTGGATCTGAGGGAAGGGCGGTGATGACGGAGGAGACTGCGAACCGACCCGCGAAGGGCCAGACGCTTGTCCGACGGAAGGCGGACCTCCGCCAACTCTGTATCCAGGAGCATCCTGGAGGGGGTAAGGGAAGATTTGGGGTGGTTGATAATCCAACCGAACCGCGTCAGGGTCTCCAGAGTGAGTTCCACACTGCGGGATGTCTGAGAGAAGGAGGGTGCCTTGACCAGGATGTCGTCCAAGTATGGGAGAAGAAAAACACTTCTTGAACGTAGAAGGGCCAAGACAGGGGCCAGGACCTTGGTGAACACTCGAGGAGCCGTCGCCAGACCAAAGGGAAGGGCGACGAATTGGAAGTGATCGTCCCCCACCGCGAAGCGCAGGAAGCGGTGATGACATGGAGCAACCGGAACGTGGAGGTATGCATCCTGAATGTCGATTGAGGCCATGAAATCCCCTCTTTCCAGGGAGGCCACTGCGGACCTGAGAGACTCCATCCGGAATCTCTGCAGTCGGAGAAAACGGTTCAGGCGTTTTAGGTCCAAGATCGGACACACTGAGCCTTCCTTCTTGGGAACCACAAAGAGGTTCGAGTAGAACCCCCTGAACCTTTCCGTCGGAGGCATGGGGGCGACGACACCCTTGTCCATTAGAGAGTGAATGGCCGCGAAGAAGGCGGCCACTCGTACGGGATCTCGCGGAGGACGGGATCGGAAGAAACGGTCTGGCGGAATGGACGCAAATTCGATTTTGTATCCGCAAGATACAATCTCGAGCGCCCATGCGTCTGAGATGTGGGCCCGCCATACGTTCCTGAATAGGAGAAGGCGGCCCCCCACCCGGGTGGGTGGGGGCGCACCTTCAGGCAGAGGGCTGCTGGCCTGTGGGAGCCCGTGCAGGCTGGGACTTGCGCCAGGTAGGTTGCGTCCGAAAAAACGGCTTCTTGCGTCTATCCTGGGCTGGGCCAGAGGAAGAAGAACTGGCCGCGGGTCTAGACCCGGTGGGCTTGCGAAAGGACCGAAAATGGGACGAACCAGCGCGACCACGGGGGGCGCCCATTGGCCTGGACTGGGGGAGGCGAGTACTCTTCCCACCCGTGGCCTCTGATATAAGTTCGTCCAGACGGGTTCCGAACAGGCGGGAACCCGTGAATGGTAGGCCGGCCAAAGAGCGTTTGGAAGCGGCGTCCGCCGCCCAAACCTTCAGCCAGAGTTCCCTCCTGACAGAAACTGCCAGGGCAGAGGAACGGGCAATGAGGGCACCCGCATCAAGGGAGGCCTCACAGACGAATTTTCCGGCCTGAACAATTAGTTGGGCTAAGGAACGGAGGTCCTGAACAGGGACGTCCGACCCTAACTCCCGTTCCAGTTGCAAACCCCATTCAGAGACCGCTTTGCCAACCCAGGCGGAGGCAAAGACCGGTCTAAGGGCCGAACCAGAGGCAGTAAATATGGCCTTGGAGAGGGATTCCGTACGACGGTCCTCAACAGACTGGAGGGAAGATCCGTCCTGTACAGGAATAGTAGTGCTTCTGGACAGGCGAGCCACGGGAGGATCAACCTTAGGCGGGGATGTCCACGTGGTCACAGAATCCGCTGGAAAGGGATAACAAATGTCCAGCTTTTTGGGTGTAATAAAGCGGACGTTAGGCCGAGTCCAAGCCTTGGATACCACAGAAGAAAAATCAGCGTGTATGGGAAAAACCTTGGAGGCCTGTTTGGGGCGGAGAAAGGACACGCCGGCCTGTTCAGAGCTGGGGGGGTCATCGTGTAGCTGAAAGGTATCACGGATGCTAGTGACAAGATGCCCCACCGCGGACGCCAATTTGGACGGAAGCTCTGAGTCCATGTCCACGTCCGAATCCGCCAGTTCTCCCTCAGAAAGCGTATCCCTTTGAGAGGATAGACTTGACTGAGCTCGCACGCATGGCGGAGAGAGCGAAGCATCTGGAGAAGATGTGCGCTCAACCCTTGAACGTTTCTGAGTATGCCCGGCCCTGGAAGATTCGCTGGGAGGCAGGGAACCAGTGGGGGCGGCAGAAACGGTAGTCCCAGCGGGTGCGACAGGGATTGTGGCAGCCTGCGGGAGAGGCGGTCTATCCACGAGACGGCCCACTACGTGTGTAAGGCTTTCCACCGCCTGAGACAGAGACCTAGCCCAGTCAGGGGGTTCAGAGGCACCGGGGGGCGCAGCGGGAAGCGGGCCCTGCACCGGGGCCTGACATGCAAGGCAATGCGGCTCAGATTGTCCACGCGGAAAAAGTTCCTTACAGGCGGTACAGGCATGGTACCAGGGTTTGGGGGCACCCGTGGGATCTGACATGCTGAAAGGTGGTTGTACTCTAATACAGAGACCACAAAGGGTTATAGCAGCTATGACCAGGAGGGTTAGGAGAGGGTTAACTGTCCTACCAGTGCCTCAGAAGAACGTCAGGAGATGGCCCAGATCAGCAGCAGCAGAGAAGCAGTGAACAGCAGTGAGCAGCAGAGAGCGCCCACAGAAGCCGAGCGATGTACACAGGAGGTTAGAGTCCCCCACCGTGTCCCAGCTTCCTGTCAGGAGTGAGGAAGCGCGGGAAACCTCAGCAGAAAGCACGGGGAACAAGCTCCGCCCCCTCCAGCGCTTGAAATGTCTCCTGTGAAGGAGAACGTAGCTCCGCCCCCAAAATGACGCGCGCGTAAGCCCCGCC
This sequence comes from Bufo gargarizans, assembly GCF_014858855.1. Classification (NCBI taxonomy): domain Eukaryota; kingdom Metazoa; phylum Chordata; class Amphibia; order Anura; family Bufonidae; genus Bufo; species Bufo gargarizans. The sequence goes on from NC_058080.1 coordinate 508,730,359, forward strand.
CCCTGCCGGGCCCGCTAAGCCCCGCCCCCCCGTTCTCGGCGGGAAGGGGGAGAGAGAGAAGAGAAAAATGGAGTCAGCCCCGAATGAGGGGGAGGGGGGGGAGAAAGATAGCAGCGTGGGGGGGGAGAACGGCGTGGGGGTGCTGAGGATGCTGCTGTGCTGCATTGTCCTGCAGATGAGCGCTCAGAATGAGCGACCACGGGTGCCCCCCTTACCCAGAGGGGTAGATGCTGCAGATAGGGACGGGGTATGGGCTGGAATAGCCATCTCACCGTCCGACGTCTTCACCCTCAGTCCTTTCCAGCAGGGTCGCCCCTTCAGCCACTGGCACCGCAGTGGCAGGAAGCTGGAAGAGGGGCTTGGCGTGCGGGCGACCCCCTAGCTGGCGGGATGTAGGGGAGCCATTGCTGCCCAGATCCTCCTATTGCTTCTGTGGGGGAGGCAGCAGTGCAGATAAGTTGGCACTGGCGCAGCTCAACCCCGGGAGAGCAGAGAGGTCTAATGCGTCTCTGGTATCCCTAGGAAAAAATAAAATAACAAAATTAGAAGTAAAAATAACAAGGAGAAAACAGCCCTGCAGTAGCAGGGAGTGTCTTGCCTCCTTGGACACTAAGCTAAAACTGGTAGCCTCTATCTCCAGGCTGAGGGTATAGCTGATGGAGGAGGGGCTTAACAGTTTTGCTTAGTGTCACGCCTCCTAGGGAGCTGAGCTATACCCAAGGTCTGTGTCCCCCAAGGAAAATGGGCGAGAAAGCAGAGTTCTCCTGTAAAATCCTCCAGCATTTCTGTGCCTCTACTGTTTGCCAAGTAGTGACCAAGTTCAGCTCATTGATTAGCAAAGAATGCCACTGCCAACTGGTGAATCAGCCATGCTCCTGTGAATAAATCATGGTGTATCTGACCATGCTGACAGCATGGGCACTTGCAAGGACCGTCTCCCTGCTTGAGTGAAATCATGTGTTCTGTAAGGAACTTGTACAGCACAACCAAACAAAAAACACACACTGGACAATACTGCGTTACAGCTATAAGATGGCAGCAACATTGTATTTGTTTTTATGGGGTCAGCTTCCTATCCTTGACCAAGCACTGTGGCTATTACTGCCTGTGGACATGTAAACCATGGACTGCATTAGACAACACTACAACTTCTAGCAGACATGCAAGAAAGAGGTTCAGCTCATGCAGCGAAGAGTTAAAAATCAGCGTCCTCAACCCACACCGCCAATGTTTATTAGGTAGCAGGCAGCATGCATGTATTTATGTCACAGAAACTACTACTCTACAATGATACTAGTTTTTTGAGAGTCACAAAGTCTCCAATTGCTTTACTTATTGTATCTTCTTACAGTTCAAGCTGTGTACAGGGGGAGTAGCCAGGGCACAGGGGGTGACAGCTACCCAGCAGTGGGTACTGCCTGCCCTTACAAATAACATCACTTACCTAAGCAGCTTTACATGATTGCTAATGGGATTTTTACTAATCTAATTTCCATGAGTCAGGTATGATCCCGCATACCCTAGCTGATACCTCTTTATTCTGTATTGCACAACTGGGACAATAGTGGTATGACGAAAATGAAAATAAAAATATATAATAAATGTACATATAAATCTTGAGCTCGGTAACAGAACACGGAAATGTGCTTTTCGGTTCCCCCACAAACTGTTCCAGGAAAAGGTCTTAAAACTCCATCATAAAAGGGGTTCTCTACCTTAAGCCTCATACACATGGCCATATTATGGACTAGTAACATGGCAGGCATTTGTATCTCGGTATGGAAGACAATTATAGCATGTCCCTTATGTATACACAGTGTTCCTGTTTGTATGACATCAGCAATATAAAAAATGTACAAACTAGGTGTTAAAGGGAGTCTGTCAGCAGATTTACCTCTTTTTAACAGTTGCCATACCGCTGCAGCCGCAACACAGATGATTAACACAGTACTTTTAAATGCTTTGGTGGACTTTTAAATATGCCAAAAACGAACTTTGATGAGGGCTCGCAAGTGCCCAGGGAGGAGTCCACCGGGTTGGAGCCCAGGCAGCTCTGCCTCTTCGGCTCTTATCCCCGCCCAGCCTCCTCCTCTGCCTGCCTATCTGTTTTCTCTCCCCCTCAGCGAGATCCCGCGCCGAAGCGATAACTTCCTTGGCTGGGGCATGCACACTGCGATGCCCATTGCTGACACGGCATCGCAGTAGCTTATGCGCATGCCCCGACCAAGGAAGTCATCGCGTCGGCGCGGGATCTCGCTGAGGGGGAGAGAAAACAGATAGGCGGGCAGAGGAGGAGGCTGGGCGGGGATAAGAGCCGAAGAGGCAGAGCTGCCTGGGCTCCAACCCGGTGGACTCCGCCCTGGGCACTTGCGAGCCCTCATCAAAGTTCGTTTTTGACATATTTAAAAGTCCACCAAAGCATATAAAGGTACTGTGTTAATCATCTGTGTTGCGGCTACAGCGGTATGGCAACTGTTAAAAAGGGGTAAATCTGCTGACAGACTCCCTTTAAGCAGCACAGCCTAACTACAGCTACATCCTAGCTGGGTGTGGACCTCAGAAGGCTGGACTCAAAACCTTCTCAAACTAACATCCACATAGAAAACAGAAGCAATACTACTTGAAAATGGTTTCATAGAGTGAATAAATATTTTTTCCGGAGAACATTTGGAGCACTGCTTATTTTTCTATATGGAAACAATGTCACAAATACTGTTGGAGTGCAGCTAAGGTTACTTTCACACTTGCGTTCGGAGCGGATCCGTCTGGTATCTGCACAGACGGATCCGCACCTATAATGCAAACGCTTAGATCCGTTCAGAACGGATCAGTTTGCATTACCATGATAGTGCAAACGGATCCGTTTTGACTTTACATTGAAAGTCAATGGGGGACAGATCCGTTTGGAAATTGAGCCATACTGTGTCAACTTCAAACTGATCCGTCCCCATTGACTTACATTGTAAGTCTGGACGGATCAGTTTGCCTCCGCACGGCCAGGCGGACACCCGAACGCTGCAAGCAGCGTTCAGGTGTCCATCTGCTGAGCGCAGCGGAGGACAAACGGTGCCAAACTGATGCATTCTGAGCGGATCCGCATCCACTCAGAATGCATTGGGGCTGTACGGATCCGTTCGGGGCCGCTTGTGAGAGCCTTCAAACGGAACTCAAGTGTGAAAGTAGCCTAAGTATCAACTGGCTTCTGATGATGTGCGGTATCGTTGGGCATCAGTATTGCCAAAGGACACAATAGCAGGTTCCAGTGTGGGGGTTTGTTTCAGAGCAACCACCCTGCCTTCATTAGGGCCATAGGTCAACAATATTTTCATAGCTGAACCACTCAGAAGTTTTGGCTTTCCTTGTGATCTAGTGACTAGTATGAAAAGCGTTTGCCACTGCTTCATACTGAGGTCTTGTGACTTTCATGTGTTCGAAATTTCTATTTTCTTGGTTGGAAAATAATTTTGCTTGTCGGCGAGAACTCTTTTTGTTGGCAAAATATCCACCTTTCAGAGATATGCTGCACTGATTTCAGTTTCAGCCACAACACAGGTATCTAGTGTATACATGTTAAGGGCTCATTCAGACGGCCATATGCCATTTGCAAAAATGCGGATCAGTTTTTTTGCGGATTAGATGCTGACCCATTCACTTTGGGGCCCTTTTCTATTCCACGGTTCCGCAAAACAAATGAAACATGTCCTATACTTGTCCGTGAAAATCAGGACATGGCCCTATTGAAGTCTATGGGTCCGCAAATATACTGAATGATATCAGTTTTTTTTTTTTTTGCGGATCCGCAAAAAAACGGATAGCATTCAGTATTTGTGCGGACAGCATACGGCCGTCTGAATGAGCCTTAAATGTGACATAACCTCTTTCTAAGGCCTCATGCACACGGCACACAACTCTAGTGGTCACCAAGTTTGCACACAAGACATCAGAATGATGATCCAAACAGTTTCATGTTCTCAGTTGCTAAACCTTTCTGGCGAATATTTCCCACTGTACACGTAGCGGTCTTTGCTTCTTTTCTCAGGACATGTTTTGCACGTGAAAGGTGTAGGATTGCAAGGGGGCAGATGCTGTTAGTTCTGGTGATTGCAAAAGAACAAACTGTCTAACCAACCTCAACAAATAGCTCACCACGTTTCGGCACCGGCTCCTGCATTCCTGCAAGGAAACATGGCTGAGATGGAGGAAGGTTTCATTGGCGTTGTAGTTTATTTGTGTGCTGGTGAATGTAGTAACTAAGCAACATTTAAAATATGAATTAGCAATCAGTGGGTAAACAGATTAATGTCCTTGGTACTCTTGACGGTACTTACCTACAATGGTGTTTTCTGCTCGCCAACCAGAACTTGCCATCACAGTTGTAACAGTTAGCTGCTAAATGGTCTGGAAGCCATCTTGTCACCTGCAATCAAAATAGTTTTTGTAATAAATTTCAGATATCTCCTCTACATTATGGCACCAGAAAAGCTGACCATTTTGGGGTGTGTATGACTTTTTGCTAACTTTTTATGACATTTTTCTGGGAGGTAAAAATAGCAAATCGGCCATTTTTTGCCCCAATTATGCCATTCACCGTATGGGATAAATTTTTTAATACTCTAATAGTACAGGCGTAAGTATTTAGATTTTGGAGGCAGGGTGATTTAAATTGTTATATTTTTATTTTAACTTTTTTTTTTTAGGTCGGCAAGTGGACTACAATATGCAATCATCAGATTGCAATTTGTATCAGGTAATGGAATTTTGTCCTTTATCATATACAGAAATAGCCATGTTACAATTCAGTGCTGGCACCTGCTGGCCTGAATTGTAACGTACAAGTAATGAGCCTGGAAGTCTAGTACAGGCGGACATTAGCCACGGGTGTCTGCTGTATGAAAAAGCTGGCACTCACTCCGCTCCAGAGTGAGCACATCTTAAAAGGTCCGACATCTGCCGTACATGTACGGCGGATGTTGTGAAGGGGTTAAAACATTATACTGGAGCTAGGCTAGAACTAGTGGGCAATATGGGATGTGATGTCACATCTCAAGCCACAGCAGCAATACTGCCAGCCTGGCTGTATGAGAAAAATTTAGGCAACCATTGGTTTCTAGGAATTTCATCTGTACTAGTCATTATAAAGCTTTCAATTATTTTGATGCCACTGCAGTCAATCGCTGTCCGCAGTGGTGACCTGCTCCCCTTGCATCACGTGAAATCAAAACAGAAGTTTACATTCTGACAGCGCAGCAGAGGCCGGGAACAGAAGGAGGCGGGAGAAAGCAACGGGAAGCAGGTAAGAATGTTTCCCTTCGCAAGTCTGCCCAAGAGGGGGTGTTTGGCAAAGACGCACAACCCCTTTAATGACACCCTCCTGTATGTCCATCTGAAAAAGGCCATACTTACTGATACAAGAGACTAGTTCACTGCTGCATGCAGACCTGCCACAATATTATATAAGAGAGCATAATAACCTGCCCTTGTATAGGGGAGTATAGCTTTTTTCACTGATACAATGTAGTTTTGGCTTCCTTTTTTAGGGACTTGCTATTGCTTTTTAGTGTAGAGACAATAAGATGTGACCTGCAAGTTGCATGGGCAAAATATCAACTAGTACCTCTGGTATATCATTTACAAAGGATACAGCCAGCCCCTGTAATGTTGTGGAAGTAAGAGCTGGCAGTACCTGTGGGATGCACAAACAGAGGTGCTGAGTAACCCACCTGATCCAACAGTATGAGAGTGACCAATAGGCCGATAGCCAGCATGGTGCATTTCATGTAACGGTGTGACTAGCACCTTAGAGGAACCTTATCTGTGTGCAGTGTTAAAACAATGCATCCACCGAACTGACAGGCATGGAAGTGCATCCACTGAACTGACAGACATGGAAGTGGATGTTCATTAGTACTCTGCACCAGTGCAATCTCTGTGCTACACCATAGGGGACAGTCTGCATGCAGTAGTAAACTAGTATTTTACCTTCTATCCCTAAGTATGGTCTTTTTCAGTGAGAGGTGGGAATCCGACTTCCTTTTCAGGGACCATCTACTAGTGGTACTCACATGCACAGGAACAGATATGATAGCAGAACAGTCACTTCATGTATAATTTGAGGGCTGAATAGCTATTAGCTCTGACATCCTCTTCTCACGTTAATTATCAAGGTGATGGTTCCATTAAGTGCTGCCATACCTCTGTGTCCCGCTTGTCCACCTGCTCCCAGCTGGCTTCTGAGAAGAGTTCTGTACTGCAGCCTGACAAACAGCTAGGGTCTCTGTTGCTTTCTGAGTCAGGAATGGAGGTCTGTAAAGAGCAAAAATGTATATTATCTGGAAATGTTAAGCGACAATACCGATATTTTCAATATATTTAATTAAATTTTTATTTATTTTTTAAAGGGAACCTGTCACCGGGATTTTGGGCATAGAGCTGAGGACATGGGCTGCTAGATGGCCGCTAGCACATCCGCAATACCCAGTCCCCATTGCTCTGTGTGCTTTTATTGTGTAAAAAACCGATTTGATACATATGCAAATTAACCTGAGATGAGTCCTGTCCCTGACTCATCTCACGTACAGGACTCATCTCAGGGTAATTTGCATATCTATCAAATCGTTGTTTTTTTACACAATAAAAGCACACAGAGCTATGGGGACTGGGTATTGCGGATATGCTAGTGGCCATCTAGCAACCCATGTCCTCAGCTCTATTTACAAAATCCCGGTGACAGGTTCCCTTTAAAAGCAAAATACATCAGATATCTGTTGTTTCACAGTAAAGCTATGTTCCCAAAACAGTGGCTGTGAATCCACATGCAACTCTTGGCCTTTTCAGCCACTGACATATGCAGGCAGTATGGTACCAGGGATGCCAGGCTCAGGATCATACAACTGGCACCATACAGGATCATAAAACATCAGACATAACATTCAGCAGCGCAGAACAGAACTTTGCTGCAGCATTTGCATCAGTGCCAATGGCCCACACTGGTACAGATACCACGATTTACACAAATCATGACAGGGTTCATTATACAAACTTCACAATTCAGTTCGAGCCTATGGGAACTCACCACCTCATCTGTAAAATCTCCACTGAAACGTAGAGGGCCGTTATGCAAATGGCTTTCAAGTCGACAGCGCAGCTCTTGCACTTGCTTTTTTAAAGTTTCCACTTCCTGCTGATGACCACTTTCCATCTGCCTCAATCTCTGCTGGATGGCATCCACATACAAAGGCATCCCATCGTCATCCAGATGATTGCGGGCTGGCTGCTCTGGGGAACTCCCAATCCGGTGTCTTCCACAACTGTGCAGGGGGCACTTGTGTAGGAAGTTTCTGAGATTAACCTGGGGGTTGTTTGAACTAGAGTTCTGCCTTGAGAGTATCTGCTTCCCCCGACGATTGTCCACACTAAGACATGGTCCATCAACAACAACGGGAGGGGAAGATTGGTCCCTATTGCACACATTTTGTGTGTTGCATTCAGTAGGGGGAAAGGCACTATGAATATGGGGATAAGAAGAATGCGTCCTTTCATTATGGTTTTGAAACCCTTTCAAACCAGTCATAATTATGCCCTCATCTGACACATGCTCGGATTTCAGTGAAAGTTCATTTGCTGCCGTCACATGGTCTAGTTTGCATGGCCATGATTCTGAATGATCATCGACCAAAGTTTCTGTTGAGCCTTCAAGGACAAGATGTGGTGACAGTTTCTGTGAGAATTCAGAACCTGGACAGCATTGAATTTCCCCGTTTAATAAGTCCAAATCATGCTTTTCACTTTCCTCTAGCTCAGAGGCATCAGAACACTGTTCTCTAATAACCTGACTCACTTCCCCCTCACACACCATGACAGAGACTTCCTTTTCTTCAGACTGGTTGGAAATATCAGCTTCGAAAGGTGCTTGGTCTAAATGTGTACATAACTGTCCAACGGCAGGGTTTGTGTCTTCCTCTTCTCCATTGGTTTTCCCTGCGTTGTCACTCTTCGATGCACTACTATTCATAGAAGATTCCTCCTCCTCGTCTCCCACAGTTTTTTCAGGGTCCCGTGTTTTTTCAGTTTGTTCAACCTTAGCCTCTTTTTCCCCATTAACAAATTTTGCATTCTGCTCTTCTCCACCCCCCTCCTCTTTGCTGGCTTCTTGCAGTATGTTTTCTATTTGCCCTTCGCCAACGCCAGCTGCCATGGATAGCTGAGCCCCCGGTAGTAGTCGCTCTCCTTCTTGGCACTCTTCTGCAGAATTTGCCAAGCCATTCAGTTCCAAAGAGCGCCGATGCTCCTGCCACTTCTCATTTAGACTGGGGTCACTGCTGCGCCTATTCACACAGGGTACACTTATGTCACAAGCAGTTGGGAGATCATCATAGGATCGAGTCTTGGGTAACCTAGGGAAAGGATATAAATACATTATATGTATATTGCAATGTGTATGCAAATCTTAAAAAAAGTTTTGCAAGGTTTTTAAAAACTTGACCGAGAGCAGGTGTCTAAAATAAAGAAAAGAAGAAAAGAAAAAAAGAAAAAGAAATAATATATCCTTTTTGACTTTTTATATATCCCATCCATGCACTTCGGTCTTAGTCACTTTGATGCTTGCTGGGTTGGAGTGCCTGGCAGCAGCAGTCACATAAACGATGGATGTAAAGTCATTGAAGTACAACCAGTGTAGTGAGACATATAAAAAGGTGAGTAAGGCGTTTCCCTACATGTTGGATAGCCCCCTGCTCTGGGCAAAGCTTTTTAGAGATCTCTGAAAACCCTTAAAATTTTAGTAACACAGTTTATAAGGCCGAAAAAAAAGACATCTGTCCATCTGGTTCGGCCTGCTATCCTGCTAGTTTACTGGAAAGTTTCAAATTTATCCTTTTTCTCTGGTTACAGAGAATTTCCTGCTTCACTCCACAGGACCTGCAGAATCTAATACACTTAGTAAATGCTGCTTGATAATAGGAACATTGTCATAATGCAATAACTAATGACAAGTTGATATCCCCTTGAGATCAGATGAAAAAGAAAATCAAATACACCTACGTTTCGGTCTCTCACCTGCACAGAGGTGGCTCCTCCCCAGCGGATCCAGGTGCTGGGTATGGGGTACAGGATTCTTCACTAGGTGTGGATGGGGAAGAGCCTGGGAGGTAGACCGCACTCCACAACATTAGATTGCGAACGTGGCACACAGGATACAGCACCTGAAAAATATCAAGAACATTAGGGAATTGTCTGCAACTTGACAGTCTCAGGTGGCACTTCATTTTGAATTTAATACACATTACAATGTACAATACACAAAAGACATAGAAGCTATTATATAGTGAATTCTAATAATACAATCAAGACTACTTACACTTTCTGATTGAGAGGAATACAGCAAGTTCTTGAAGGAACGGTTCCCAGCTCTTAGCAGTGACCAAACTGAGCATGTCCGCTCCTGAATGTGTTTTTCACTTCTTTCCTTGGCGTTATTACAAAGAAATGTCCCAAACAAACAGGAGTAAGTGTGCTGCACCAATTTCACCTAGAAAAAAGGTACAGCTAATAAGGAACCACTGAATGCCAATACACAAATTGCCATATCTCTGACACAAAAGACATGATGATCAAAGGAGGTCAACTCAAGCACCAATATTAACAGGTTCACACACTCTCAAATGACCACTAGCAAATACTATACAGAATTTATTCACTTAAAAGGGCATTTATCATTTAGAGAAAGTGAGTACAAGGCACTTACTAATGTATTGTGATTCTCCATATGGTCTTCTTTGCTTGGCCTCATTCATTTTTTCATCACATTTAGTGATAATCGAAGCGAGCTTCGGATGCTACATCCGAAGTCGCTTCGTTCAAAACTTCAGACCAAGGCTACATGCACATGAACGTTGTTTGTTTTGTGAAATTACAAAATCCAATAAAATAGCATGAATCAAGTAATTTGGAAGCATTACAATCTCTTCCATTCAGCATTGCATTACATAAATCCGTGCAAAGCAAAGAACAATCCAAATAGTACACATGGAATCTCATTTTCTTTTTTCGCCCTTCCCCCCTTAAACCACCCTTTCCCATTAACTGGTATCCCTCCCACCCCCACCCCCCCTCTCCCATTTGACGCAATGTGTTGCCCTAGGTTGATTCCAGGAGAAAACTATAGTCACAATGAAGGTGTCTCCACGTAGTCAGGTAATGAAAGAAGAGAAAGTAGAGAGAAATGTACAATACCTCTCTTAGGGTGTTCAGAACCATAGATTTTTCCCTCCTCCCCTCTTTCAGGGATTACGGCTGGTCAGTGTTCCAAGCCCAGAGTGTGGCTGGAAGTGTTGTCTGGACATTATCTGGTTACCTTTAGTGGTCCCAGTTCCCCTTTCAGATCCTTTTTTTAGGTACCATCCTGTTAGCCGGAATGGGCTCATTATTTTTGTGTACTCTGGGCTTGGAACATATGTCAGAACAAACAATTTCCATGTTCAAAATAATTGCTGTCCTAGTGACTCTAACCATTCAAAATGAAATAAGTGGCGCATTTGGGCTACCACCAGTTCCTGGGTGGGGACTTCAGTTGATAGCCATAGTCGCAGCAGGCACCTTTTGGCCACCATAATCAGTTTATGTCCCACCAAGGGTACTTTAGAAAGATCACCTCCCCTCTCCTCTGTACCCTGGTTAACCATTTGATTAACATTATCAAAATGTAATATTGCCAACGACGGCGTGCTATCCCTGCTGAACCTGCTGATCTTGCTTAACATCAGACTGACCCCTTCCGAAAACCTGCTCAATTTCGAGCACACCCACAAGCCGTGGTATAGATCTGACTTGGGGGTGTCACATTTGGGGCATGCTGTAATTCTACCTGGGTTAGCTGGGGAGCTAGGCAAATCAAATCCATATACAGCATGATGTAAAATGTTCACGTGAGTCTCTCTCCACGTTTCGTTTATGATGGCCTTGCGCATTGCTGAGATTCCCGAACAGACTAATTCATGGATCTCCGCCACCCCCAATTTTTGGCCCCATTTTTTTAAATATCCCTTTAGGGTCTTTAGCCGTCCACCGGTCTCTCAACTTAGGAACGAGTCAAAGTCATTGGGCTTCCATTCCTTTGACAGGTCTCTAGATAAACTCCTACAATAGTTTCTCACTTGAGTATACTGCATAAATGAGGAGCCTCCCAATTCCTGCAAAGTCGCCCATCTCCCTTCAGTCTCATGTAAAAGGTCTCCTACTTTATTTATCCCCTTGAGGGACCATTCTTTAAAAAGTGCACTGTCCCTGCCTGGTAGGAAAGAAGGGTTCCCTCTTAGGGGGAGGTGTTTGGATATCTGGTATGGGAGGTGAAAGTGTGTTCCAAGTAGTTTCCAAACTACAGTCGTGTCCCTCACCACGAGAGAGGATTTAATGTGAGCAGGTAGAATGGGTCTTTTAGCGTGAAGTAAAGCCACCAGGTCCCAGGGCCGCACTAACTCCCGCTCTAAGGTCAGGTTTGAGTAGTGAGTCGTCCCATTAACCCAGTCCAGGATGTGCCTACTGATGCAAGTCAGGTTATAACCTCTAATATCCGGAAAGTTTAGGCCTCCCTCCTCCTTTCTAAGTTTTAGTTTGTCAAGTGAAATTCGGGGCCTTTTTCCTTGCCAGATGAAACAGACGAACCTGCTTTCCAGCAGTTTAACATCCGCATGGCGAAGGAGAAGTGGGATGGTCTGGAGTGGGTAAAGAAGTTTGGACATGCTCATCATCCTGATGAGGTGGCATCTTCCTACTAGGTTTAACGGGAGCCCCTGCCATCTATCTAGCTCTTGCACAATCTTGGCAATAAGTGGGGGAAAATTCAGGCTATACAGTGAGTGTGGGTCTCTGCCAATTTTTATACCCAAGTACTTGAAGCTCCCTTGGGCCTTTGCTATGCTTAAATGTTTAGGTAGCTGATAACCCCCTGTATCTTTCTGGGATAGGGCCAACAACTCGCATTTTGACGAGTTCAATCTGTACCCTGAATATGACCCACAATGGTTTAGTGCTCGAAAGATCTGCTCTACATGTTTTTTAGGGTTAGCTATAAATAGCACTATATCGTCTGCGAACAGCGCAACCTTTAGTTGTCTATTACCTACAGGGCCGTCTTTAATATTGATTGGACCCTGGGCAAAAATTTACTTGGGCCCCCTGGATCCCGCCTTCCCACACCTTAGCATGCAATCACGCCCTCCACCACAACACACACACAAAAAATCCACACATGTGGTAGAGTACAGTGAATGGCTGTAAATACTTCCAGTTTTGAAGACTCCAGCGGCTCAGGATCAGTGCTCTGGGCTGGAAGTGGGCACCGCTCTGCAGGAAGGAGACCAGGGCTCGGCTCACCCTAGTGTTACAGTGCACCCCAGTACCCCACAGTATGCAGTATAGCACCCCACACTATACAGTACCCCACAGTATATAGTAGAGCAGTATAGCAGCCCACAGTATACAACACCTCACAGTATACAACACCCCAAACTATACACGATACAGGCCCCCACTCTATACAGTACAGTAGTATAGCACTCCACACTATACAGCCCCCCCCCACACACACTATACAGGCCCCCACAGAATACAGCCCCCCCACACAGTATACAGGCTCCCCCCACACAGTATACAGGCCCCCCCCCCCACACAGTATACAGGCCCTCCCCCCACACAGTATACAGGCCCCCCCCCCCACACAGTATACAGGCCCCCCCCACACAGTATACAGGCCCCCCCCCCACACAGTATACAGGCCCCCCCCCACACAGTATACAGGCCCCCCCCCACACAGTATACAGGCCCCCCCCACACAGTATACAGGCCCCCCCCCACACAGTATACAGGCCCTCCCCCCACACAGTATACAGGCCCTCCCCCCACACAGTATACAGGCCCTCCCCCCACACAGTATACAGGCCCTCCCCCCACACAGTATACAGGCCCTCCCCCCACACAGTATACAGGCCCTCCCCCCACACAGTATACAGGCCCTCCCCCCACACAGTATACAGGCCCTCCCCCACACAGTATACAGGCCCCCCCCACAGTATACAGGCCCCCCCCACACAGTATACAGGCCCCCCCCCCCACACAGTATACAGCCCCCCCCCACACAGTATACAGCCCACCCCACACAGTATACAGGCCCCCACACAGTATACAGCCGGTGGTATACTGTATGCTTTTGTAACTCCTGGATGGCCAGACTAGATTTAGTCTTCTAGTGAGGTACAACGCTGCTCTAGATCCACTAAGCACGTGTCATGTTGCGCCAGTTTCGTGTAGCTGCTGTAGGGCCTGCGCCAGTGTTTTGGAGAGTGTCTCTCTGATGTCTGGTGCCAGGTGCCTAGCTACTTCTATGGCCAGGGATTTATAATTTATTTTGGTCATGTCCGATGTATCATCAGGCTGTGAGTTTGTTAAGGCGTCTATGACACTTTCCACAGCACTTGATGGGGAAGCAGGATCGGAGCCCGCCATTTTGCTGGGCATGCTGTTGCCCGCTTGTGAAGCGCCGGTCCGTACTTGCTTTCTGCCGCTCCAGAGCATATATCTGTCCATGTACCTCGTGCCAGGACGGTCTGGGGAGGTTAGGGCCACTATCCATTCCCTTGTTGTGCCGGTATATAGCACCCGGAACGTGATTTAGGTGAGGGATGGTCGGAGCTCACTTACTCCGCATCCTGCATCTCAGCGCCGGAACCGGAAGTCTCGTCCATTCAGTTTTTTTGGCGGATAGGATGCGGACCCATTCATTTCAATGGGTCTGCAAAAAATGCGGACAGCACACAGTCTGCTGTCCGCATCAGTATGTCCGTGCCGTATGTTCTATATTTGTCTGTTTTAGGCATTGTTACAATGGGTCAGCAAAAAAAAAAAAAAAAAAAAAAAAAAAAAATAAACACGGATGGCATACGGATTTCATCAGTTTTTTTTTTTTTTGCGGATCTGCAATTTGCGGACCACAAAACACATACGTTCATGTGCATGTAGCCTAATGCCTCATTCACACGTCAGTGTTCGGTCAGTGACTTCCATCAGTGATTGGGAGCCAAAACCAGCTGCCGCTCTAAACACAGAACAGGAGCAGATCTTTCCCTTATACCTTATGTCTGTGTAACTCCACTCCTGGTTTTGGCTCACAATCACTGATGGAAATCACTGACCGAACACTGACTGTGTGAATGAGACTTAATACTGTACGGAGATCCTTCTTCGTACAGTATTAAAATGAATGGGCTCTGATGAGCCGGTCAGTTATTCGCAAGTCGCACAAGATTTTGTTGAATAACTTTGGTAATTGATTTTTAAAGTGGAAAACCACTTTAAAATTGAAACCGAACTCGGCTTAGGTTCTGACTGATACCTCGGAATTGAAGCTGAGTTCGGTTTCAAGTTTTAAAGTGTTTTTCCACAAAAATCATTTACCGAAGTTACTCAAAGTCACACGCAACTTTATGAATAACTAACCGGCACACTGGAGCTCATACATTTTAATAGTGTACGGAGACTGATCTCCATATACTATTAATTCGAACTTTTGAAGAAAGCGGCTTCGGATAAGGCATCCAAAGCTCGCTCATCACATTATAGATAGTTTTTATACAGGGGTTACTGTTACTGCTACAACTGCAATCGAGCAGCAGGGTGAGCACATAGGAAAAAGTGATGGCTGGGACGGTGGGAGTGCTCAGTCACACGTCCAGGCTACCTCGTATATCTGCACCGCAGTGGTGGCCGTAACCCCTAGATAGGAGCAGTTTATAAAGTGATGGAAAAATAATTCAAGCCAGCAAAGGAAGCAATATGGACAATCGCAATACATTACTAAGTACTTTGTATTAACTTTTTCTACATGATACATGACATTGGCTGAAATGAGACAATCCCATGTTTTCCTTTTCAGAAATGTTATTAGATGCTCTATCTAAATCAGTGTCATTATTCAGTGTAGAAAAGTACCCTTCAGTGTTATTAGCAGAGTGGCATCATGTGTCACAGCCACCACTCCCACTCAAGTGTACCCTCTGTTGCAGTTTCGAATGAGCATCTAGATGTGTTGTGACAGATTCTCTTAAAGTGCTCTGCTAGGGACAACACTATTGAAGAATGTGATAAGGAAGCAGCTAATACGGTTGATATACTTGGATCACCTATTGCACACTTACCAGGAAAGCCTCATTGAACTCAAAGGAACAAGGAAATTGTCTCTGTAACTGGTGAACACAGTCTAGCCACTGCAGGAAGACCGGACAGCGCTCATTCAGGTCTTCAGAGTTTTCCCCATGCCCACAACGATCGGCAAACTTGTGCCCAAAGTCCAACCACTCTGTCTCCACCAAAACTTGGAAACCCTAAAAGGTGTGTTAAAAGCAGAAAATCATAACCACGTAAACTGTTCATCTGACACAGAGCAGGAAAAAATAAAAATAAATAAATAAATAAAATAAAAAACAACCCAAAAAACTGGAAGGAATTTATCATTCACTCCACACCAGTTTTCTGTCATAAAACCATGTTTGCAACTTTTTAAATGCCACTGCCACATCAGACCCTTTAGGACACTGTGTGCTGCAGCAAATTAAAGGTCTTTTTGCTAGTCAGTATTAGGACCTGTGCACAGAGCTCTGAACAAAAGAGAAGCCAGGACAGGTACGGTATGTAAATGCCTGTTTTTTGTTTTGTTTTTTGTCTGATCTGAGATCTGATTCATGATGACTAAGCATGTGAAAAGGCTGTCTGGGATTTTAATATATAAGCAAGTTGTATAATGGCATGCTGTGTCACATTAGAAAGACTTAAACTGCAGCACCAAATAAGAGTCAGTAGCTATAAAGGGATGACTTGAAATAAACTTTAAATAGGTGGTCCAGGAGTAGAAAAACATGGCTGTTTTATTCCAGAAACAGGACCACACTTGTCCAATGTTTGTATTTTGTATTGCATCTTAGCTGTGCTGAAGGAAATGAAGCTGAGCTGGAATACTACATACAACCCGTGGACAGGTTTAGTGCTGCTTTTGGCACAAAGTAGACTTGTTTTTCGGAATCTGCACAACTCCTTTAACTGCTGGATAATCAGTGATATAAAAAATACAAGTGCACTGAACTTTATGAGTGCTCTGATCGGTATGAGCAGAGAATGAATTATAGGCTTATGTTTCTACGTACAGTACAGACCAAAAGTTTGGACACACCTTCTCATTCAAAGACTTTTCTTTATTTTCATGACTATGAAAATTGTAGATTCACACTGAAGGCATTAAAAACTATGAATTAACACATGTGGAATTATATACATAACAAAAAAGTGTGGAGCAACTGAAAATATGTTATTCTAGGTTCTTCAAAGTAGCCACCTTTTGCTTTGATTACTGCTTTGCACACTCTTGGCATTCTCTTGATGAGCTTCAAGAGGTAGTCGCCTGAAATGGTTTTCACTTCACAGGTGTGCCCTGTCAGGTTTAATAAGTGGGATTTCTTGCCTTATAAATGGGGTTGGGACCATCAGTTGCGTTGTGGAGAAGTCAGGTGGATACACAGCTGAGAGCCCTACTGAATAGACTGTTAGAATTTGTATTATGGCAAGAAAAAAGCAGCTAAGTAAAGAAAAACGAGTGGCTATCATTACTTTAAGAAATGAAAGTCAGTCAGTCCGAAAAATAGGGAAAACTTTGAAAGTGTCCCCAAGTGCAGTCACAAAAACCATCAAGTGCTACAAAGAAACTGGCTCACATGCGGACCGCCCCAGGAAAGGAAGACCAAGAGTCACCTCTGCTGCGGAAGATAAGTTCATCTAAGTCACCAGCCTCAGAAATCGCAGGTTAACAGCAGCTCAGATTAGAGACCAGGTCAATGCCACACAGAGTTCTAGCAGCAGACACATCTCTAGAACAACTGTTAAGAGGAGACTGTGTGAATCAGGCCTTCATGGTAGAATATCGGCTAGGAAACCACTGCTAAGGACAGGCAACAAGCAGAAGAGACTTGTTTGGGCTAAAGAACACAAGGAATGGACATTAGACCAGTGGAAATCTGTGCTTTGGTTCCAACCACCGTTTTTGTGCGACGCAGAAAAGGTGAACGGATGGACTCTACATGCCTGGTTCCCACCGTGAAGCATGGAGGAGGAGGTGTGATGGTGCTTTGCTGGTGACACTGTTGGGGATTTATTCAAAATTGAAGGCATACTGAACCAGCATGGCTACCACAGCATCTTGTAGCGGCATGCTATTCCATCCGGTTTGCGTTAAGTTGGACCATCATTTATTTTTCAACAGGACAATGACCCCAAACACACCTCCAGGCTGTGTAAGGGCTATTTGACCATGAAGGAGAGTGATGGGGTGCTGCGCCAGATGACCTGGCCTCCACAGTCACCGGACCTGAACCCAATCGAGATGGTTTGGGGTGAGCTGGACCGCAGAGTGAAGGCAAAAGGACCAACAAGTGCTAAGCATCTCTGGGAACTCCTTCAAGACTGTTGGAAGACCATTTCAGGTGACTACCTCTTGAAGCTCATCAAGAGAATGCCAAGAGTGTGCAAAGCAGTAATCAAAGCAAAAGGTGGCTACTTTCAAAAACCTAGAATATGACATTTTCAGTTGTTTCACACTTTTTTGTTATGTATATAATTCCACATGTGTTAATTCATAGTTTTGATGCCTTCAGTGTGAATCTACAATTTTCATAGTCATGAAAATAAAGAAAACTATTTGAATGAGAAGGTGTGTCCAAACTTTTGGTCTGTACTGTATGTCGTCAGTTAAGAGTCTACAAGAAGCAACAAGCTCCAGTTTGCTCTTGCTATATGAGGGGTCGCATATCACCGGCCAAAAATAAGCATTCTTACTAGGATGTACTGTACACAGAACGACACAGACAGTCAACAGGTTGTGTTTGTGTGCATAGCATAAGAAAAAATCTGCAGATCTGTGCAAACTCTGCAATCCCATGATTTGTGTCTGCTACAACCATTTTGTGGTATGAACTGAGTACACATTTGATGTGCCCACCATCATTTTACCTGTTACTCTCAGCTGACAACTTCTATAGAGCTTTAATAAAACAGTTTAACATTTTTTTCATTCCTACAATCCAGTCAATCTTTCTCTGGATGACTGATCAGTGTTCTAGGAATAGTAATCATTTTATTGCTCTTTACCTACAGTATTGTTGGAGTAACAGTGTAAACCAAATACCTCAATGCTCCTGTAATACGGATCCAACAGGAGCTTGGAGAGAGCAACAATTTGTGGAGTGCGGTCCCATCCGTCTGAGCAGTGCACAAGAACAGGTCGCTGATCACGATCCAACGCATGCACTACCAGCAAAGAGGACTTCAGCAGCATAGAGAGGTGTTGTAGCCACTTTGTTCCTTCCAGGGCAGACAGCCAACTGAGGAGATTTAAAGAAAAAGGACAGTTGCAGTAAATTGGTAGGCAGATATCTCCTGCATGGAGATAGTTAGGAAGAGAAGCACAACTAGATATGAAAAAGCAGGGGGAAATAACTTACTTAGCTGGGTCTGGCATCTGAGTGCATAGGAGCCGTAAGGACTGGAAGCTCTTGCGGATAGAGTGTATATTAGCCATTCCCATAAACACAACTTCACAGTTCGGATAATACTCTATATATTAAAAAATAAAAATATATATATATATTTTTTTTTTATACTCTTTTAAACACTGGACAGGCCTCATCTATTTAACTGTAAAACCAGTACCTAGATGTAAGTACACGGCTGAATCTTGACCAGAGGCTTTGGCTGGTCAAGATTCAGCTGTGTACTTGCATCTAAACGAAACAGGTCACACCTTTGAAGACAGTCAAGTACGTGTTTTGGATAAGGAGGCCGATTGGTACATACGAGGTGTGAAGGAGGCCATCTACGCAAAAATGGAGAAGCCAAGCTTGAATAGAGGCGGGGGGGGTTAGACATCTATTGTCTGCCACATACAATGCTGTCTTGACACCTTTTTCTGGGAGGTCATTATCACCTACTGACGCCAATTAATTAGGATAATGGAATCAACACCTTTGACCCCATGCTGGGTATAATGACCTCTGACCCCATGCTGGGTATAATTACCAGATATTGATTCAGTTACATA
Organism: Bufo gargarizans; assembly: GCF_014858855.1. NCBI lineage: Eukaryota > Metazoa > Chordata > Amphibia > Anura > Bufonidae > Bufo > Bufo gargarizans. The sequence goes on from NC_058080.1 coordinate 508,749,488, forward strand.
TTTATTCCCAGAGAATTCTTGTACAGTCACTCAGAATTGAGAAAGCTCGTTGGAAGAACGAGTGAAACGTTTTCAAGAAATCTTCAGTAAGTCCAGTTGCCTTGATTTATTCTTTACAGATATACCATGACCTGGATAAATGAGAACCTTCACATAACAATTTCTCATAAAGTATTATAAACAACCCCTGTTTATGTCATATTAGGGCATATGGACACCATATAGGGGGTCCTGAACCCGCACTCCCATGTAATACTATATTTCTTCTGCAGTGGCCTCTTTCTGGCTGGGCAGCTGCCAAAATCAGCAGTTTGCCAGGGCAGCTCGGATGGGTTAAATAGTTTAAGCAAAAATTGTCAGATAAAACGCTCTGTGTCTGATTTATCTTGTAGATTGTAAGCCCTCACGGGCAGGGCCTTCTCTCCTTCTGTACCAGTCTGTAACTTGTCTTGTTCATGCTTAGTGCAATTCTCTGTAATATGTATGTGCATCCCTTATTGTGTACAGTGCCATGGAATGAATAGCACTTTACTAATAAATAATAATAATTTCAGGATGTTTGTCAGATTCCTGGAGAGTGATTTAGAAATCACTGGGTGTCCTTTATCAAAGACCAGTGTTTTACACTAGTCTCTAATATGCTATGCTGGAGGATACACTTAATTTATGACGAAGATCAAGGGGCCTTGAATGAAATCAATTCTAGCCCCATAATTGGAGTAGATTTCAATACTCATTTAAGCCAGAAAACTGATGTAAATGTTAGTGCATTTGCCAGGACTGATGGCCCTGCCTATGCCATGCACCCACTCACCCCAGTCATTCCCCAGTGTTGATGGTGGTGTGAAAGTAAAAAAAATTGTATTTACAAAACCTTGCATATGGAATTGTCATAAATGAGCCCCTCCCCACCGTGTACCTACATTTTAACCTAAAAATTCCACCAGTTGTTTTTAGTCCAGCACAGTACCAGACTTGATGCCTTAGCAATTTTTTCACAGACATATACAAATTTTAACTACACATTCCACTGACTCAATGCCACTCTCAATACAGTATTCTTAAAGGGGTATTCTGGTTACAAAAAGTTATACCCTATACAAAGGATTGGGGATAACTATTAGATCAGTGGGGTCCTACCGCTGGGATCCCAACTGATCACAAGTACGGGGGCCCCAAACCCTGTGAAGCACCACCTGAAATGGACAGAGTGGCTAGTCAGAATGTGCTCCTATGTAACCAGAAAACTCCTTTAAGCATCTCAGATATTGATAAGGACTACCCACACAGTTCTGTTGTCCTAGGATGGCACAAAATTAATTACACAAAGAAACATTGGCATATGACAACCATACTGGGGCAATGGTACTCATAATAATCAGATCATCCTGCAAGTGAAGTCCCATAATTGTAAAAAATAAATAAAAATAAATGTATAGTTAGTTACACATTACAAAAACAGACTCACCAGGGCATTCACAGCCTCCACCTTTGGCACGGTTAGCCACTGCAGCAGCATAAGACCGCGCATCAAGAATTAATAGCTTTTGAGGCTGGCTCTCAGAAGATGGAGGTACATTAGACAAGGAGGAATCTAAAGGAAACAATACAAAAAAGTCAAACAACAGAATAAAAGCAACAGTTTTCATATTAATTGGCATTGGGAACTTGTCAACAATATACTATAGCACTTACCAAAATCAATATCAGTAAGCACTCCTCCATTCATATGGCTACGAGAACACGAGCCGTTGGACAATTTCCCTGAACTGCTTCTACTACTGTCAATTGCACAGGACTTGGCTATGGATTGAACAAGGTTCTCATCATCTGCATTCCTCCATCCCCACCAACTAACCTCAGGCTGTCCACAGCGGGCAATAACAGCTCCGTTATTCTGGTGCCTGTATGATAGAAGCCAAGATAAAAGGAGTATAACACAAACTTTGTATAGAAAGTGACTAGAATACGTTCAGCTTTCACAATGTAAAAATATTCTACAGATTTGGACTCAGGATATCCACAGGATAGGTCATTATCACATTAGTTTCACCGCATAGCAGCTGTGCTTAGTATTGCAGCTTAGCCCCAATCACTTGAATGTGGCTGAGTTGCAAATTGTACATCAGTCACATGGCCTAGGAAGAGGCCACAGCGCTCAGACTCTACCAGCTGGTCAGTGAAGGCGTCGGATCCGCGCTGATCTGATATTGATGATCTATCCTGAGCACAGGCAATCAATATTAACTCCAGGATAACCCCTTTAAGGGGCATTCCCATCTCAGGAAATCATGGCTGAGATCAGACCACCATATAGTTTAATAGTGTTAATAGACTACACTTCTGGATTACCTGTACACCACAGCGGGAATACGTTTCCAAGCGCGAAAACTGGCAACGCTCTCCAGTTCTGGGTCTGTTATCCATGCTGGAACAATCAGTTCTTGTGGATAGCTAGAACACAGTCTTTGAAACAAGAAATTTGTTTCATAAAATTAAAAAAAAATTAAAAATAAACACACCATAGAATATCACTTATTAAATGTATACAGCTTTCTATGTGGTAATTTACATTCCTTATGTATAATAAAAGCACTAGAGTCTTAAACTCATATCAGCCTGATCATTGATATAATACACTGCTATACTTGCGTATGGCAGTGTATTAGGTTGTCACACCCTAATAAGCATACACTGAAGGCAGACCTGGATGCCACTGTTCGCCTCCGGGTACCGTAGCATCTCATCCATATCCCACAATCATGTTGCCAAGAGGTTGATATGCGGGCACGCGGTGACAGAGGGAGCACAGCATCCAAGTAAATATACCAGCCATGCATCTCACATGGATCTAGATATCTCTCCATTAATTGTTCTGCTAGATTGTGTTTTAAAAAAAAGGCTGAATTCTTAGAACAGCACAACATTAACGCTTATGTAAAGGTGAAGAATTCTGATTTCTCACTCCCCTTCCCTCAAAGCGGACCTGTCACCTATCCTGACATGCCTGTTTTCAAAACCACTTGTATCCCCCATGGAAATTTTGGAGCATCTATTCTAATCACAATATAATGTGCCATTCTTTAAAGGGAGTCTGTCACCTCCATATGGCCATATACAGCGCTTACATGGCTCTGTAGCACACGCACCTATACAGGATGGTAACGGTACCTTTGTTCTTTTCTTTAGACTTGCACCAGCAGGAAAAACGAAGTTTTATTCATATGCAAATGAGCACTTGCAAGGCCCAGGGGGGCATTCAGTCTGTAGGTGCCCAGGCTGCTCTGCCTTCTTTTCACTTTACTCTTCCCCAGCCTCTTCCTTTGCCCGCCCTCCAAGCCAGACCTATCAATGAGGCAAGAGACTTGGAGGGTGGGCAAAGGCAGAGACTGGGGAGGAGTAAAGTGAAAAGAAGGCAGAGCAGCCTGGGCACCTACACACTGAACGCCGCCTCTGAGAACTTGCTCATTTGCATATCCTGCTGGTGCAAGTCTAAAGAAAAGAACAAAGGTACCGTTACAATCCTGTATAGGTGTGCTACAGAGCCATGTAAGCACTGTATATGGCCATACGGAGGTGACAGACTCCCTTTAATTATTCCTGCTAGAAGTTATGAATGATTTTCTAGAGCAGGGGTCGGCAACCTTTTTTGGATGGAGTGCCGATAAAATAAAAAAAATCTAAGTTGAAGCACTCAGTGTGCCAGACAATACAGAAAAGTCTTATAAAACAAACTGTATGTGACAAAAAACTAATAATAAGTTTACCTTACTACTCAATGCGACCCTTGAATTTCTTTGCAAAGACGATCCAGCTTTAGTTCATATGAGAAGACTTTTAGGTCCCTTTGGCAGTCACATATAGGCTCACTAAAGTGTCAGAAGCTTGCTGCCCATCCCCCCTCAGCAATAATATGTAGGCTCACTATCCTCCACACCCCCTAAAGTTGTCAGAAGCTTGCTACCCATCCCCCCCCCCCCTCCAGCAATCACATGTAGGCTCACTATTCTCCACCCCCACAAAGTTGTCAGAAGCTTGTTCCCCATTCCTACCAGCAATCACATGTAGGCTCACTATCCTCCACACCCCCTAAAGTTGTCAGAAGCTTGTCCCCCCATTTTCCCCAGCAGTTACATGCAGGCTCACCATTCTCCCACTCCCCAAAGTTGTCAGAAGCTTGCTCCATATTGTCCCCCCATAACCCCTAGCAGTCACATGCAGACTCACCATCCTAAACCCACCGCCAATTTAGTCACAAAGCTTCTCCCATTCTCCAAGCTCCCTATCAACTTTCCATCTGACTGCCCCATCACACCATCCCCTGCTGCCACTACTACTCCTAACCCTCTGCTGTCACCTGTGCCACTACTACTCCTAACCCTCGGCTGTCACCTGTGCCACTACTACTCCTAACCCTCGGCTGTCACCTGTGCCACCACTACTCCTAACCCTCTGCTGTCACCTGTGCCACCACTACTCCTAACCCTCTGCTGTCACCTGTGCCACTACTACTCCTAACCCTCTGCTGTCACCTTTGCCACTACTACTCCTAACCCTCTGCTGTCACCTGTGCCACCACTACTCCTAACCCTCTGCTGTCACCTGTGCCACCACTACTCCTAACCCTCTGCTGTCACCTGTGCCACCACTACTCCTAACCCTCTGCTGTCACCTGTGCCACCACTACTCCTAACCCTCTGCTGTCACCTATGCCACTACTACTCCTAACCCTCTGCTGTCACCTGTGCCACCACTACTCCTAACCCTTTGCTGTCACCTGTGCCACTACTACTCCTAACCCTCTGCTGTCACCTATGCCACTACTACTCCTAACCCTCTGCTGTCACCTATGCCACCACTACTCCTAACCCTCTGCTGTCACCTATGCCACTACTACTCCTAACCCTCTGCTGTCACCTATGCCACCACTACTCCTAACCCTCTGCTGTCACCTATGCCATTACTACTCCTGCAACAAGCAAAATTCTGGGAGTTGTAGTTTCCCAGGCGGCAGTGCCCTCTGCCAGCAGGCCACTACATCCAGTCACACACACCATAATAGTGGTATCTGGCGGATGACAGTCCGCTTCCAGGCTGCACATGTGGGCTCAAGTCACTAACAGGAAGTTCCAAGGGGAGACAAACACACATCCTGCTGCACGGGAACCAATGTCACAGTCAGAACGGCCCCCTGGAAACAACATACGGTTTCTCTAGTTCCGCGGCCAGGAGTTCCCAGTGGAGTCTGGTAGCTGGTTGGCACTGCGGGAAGCATGTGGGGCGGGCCTAGTAGACGCACCTGAATTTAAAAAAAAATTAAAAGGTGCAGTGCGTCGTGGTGCGTGCCAGTCAAATATGACCTGCGTGCCATCTCTGGCACGCGTGCCGGGGGTTGCCGACCCCTGTTCTAGAGGCTCGCAGTGAAGGTTCAGATGGGTCTTATCAGTTTTTCACGGTGTCTCTGTACTGTACGAGACCATCCAATCAGAGCTTCCAGTGTCAGACTGTGTAGGGACACACCCTTAACTAGTAACACTCATCTGTACCTTCACTGCAAACTGCTACTAATTTATGAATAACTTCTAGCAGGAATAATAAATTAACTGCACAACACACAGTCATAAGAATAGATGCTTCAGAATTATTGCATGGGGATGTAAGTAGTTAATAAAAACAGATAGATATGTCAGGAGAGGCGAAAGGTCCTCTTTAATTCACATTCCTACCCATCACTTGGTTAAAACTGATATAAAAGTTTTTCTTCAATTGCATTATGTAACATTTTAATACAGGGTCATTTTTCCTTCTAGTAGGCCTCCTTTCTGAAGAAAATGAACTGTAACAAATGAGTGATCCTATTCACCGGGCCATGGAACAAATGCACAGAATAACCGCCAAGGAAAAATGAACAGCATATGTTATTTGAATACTTGTGTCCCTCTCTATTAGGGCTTGTTCACACGTGCTGTGGACCGCAAATTGCAGTCTGCAATGCACGGGCACCGACCGCGGGGCAGCCGCATGCGGATCGTGGACCCATTCACTTGAATGGGTCCACGATCCATGCGTTCCGCAAAAAGATAGAACTTGCTCTATCTTTTTGCAGTGCGGAGGCACGGGATGGAACCTACCAAAGCACTCCGTAGGGCTTCCGTAAGGTTCCGTTCCGCACCACATCTCCAGATTTGCAAACCCATTCTTTAAGTGAATGGGCCCGCATCAGTGAAGCCGGTGCCCCGTGTATTGCGGATCTGCTGTATGCGGGCCGCAATACAGCAACGGAGGGGCAACGTCCGTGTGAATGAGCCTTTGATGAGAATCTGTCATCACGGAAAATATCACTCCATGAAAGTAACAGCTTCATAAAATGTCATTTTTACATCTTTCTGCTCACTTGCATTCCCTTGCATTAACCCTAAAAAGGATCCTCTCTATTATATTGCTTAGAAGTCTTCAGTATGCATCAAGATACAGTGTAAACTGCACAGTCCCTTGGTAAGCTTAATGGGAGGATGGGGAAATGAAAGGGAGGAGGAAAAAAAAAAAATTGTGACTTTCAGATTCCCCTGAGTTGTTCATGTTGGCATGAGCTATAAGAATAAGGCTGGGTTCATATCACGTTTTTTATTACATTAAACCTATTTAAAAAAAAAAAAAAAAACACGCATACGTCAAACTGATACCTTGCTGGACTCTGCAGGATCGAAAAGTATAGTGTACCCTCACCTGTATCCATGGCAATCCCCGCTGAATCGACTACTAGCTGGGCGATTATACCCGCGAACATCTTACAAGGTCCTATGGATCGTTTTGTCAGCACTATGGGGAGCAGATCAAAGGCTAAAGCACAGATGAAAAGTGGACGCACAGAATTCAAAGATGGCGGGAGGGAGAGAGCGCGCCACCGGAGGAAAATGTACTCACAGACCAGTACTCCCTTCCGCACATAGATTATGTTAGGCTGGCACTGGAGGTAGCAAATCGCATCTTGCCAGACCTGCAGGAGTGTCTGACAACCACGGTGTCGGCCTCCTTCACTGCCCTGCAAGGGGAAGTGGCGCGAATATCTGAACGCATGGACATATGCGATAACAAAATGCAAACCGTGGAAATTCACATTTCCAATGCCCATGGGCAACTAAAGGATCTTATGGCTGAAAACAAACGGCTCTGGGACAAAGTAGACGATTTGGAAAATCGCTCAAGATGAAGCAATATACGAATCGTGGATCTGTCCGAAAGCATACCGGCCAAAGATTTGCACATGATATGTGAACGGGAGATTCCGAAAGCACTGGGTCTCCCCCAAGCCTGCAAGGTAGAGCATGCTCACAGGGTAGGCCCGATGAAACTGATTAACCCCGCACGAAACCCTGAATCAGGGCAGCGGATGCAGCCTAGGCCCAGACAAGTTATTGTAAAATATCTGGACATAATGCGACACTATAAAATCAAGTCTACAGCCTTAGAAGTAAGTACGTCACCAGAAACTTCTCTTGTTCAGTGACTTTTCAGCGGAGGTGACCAGACGCCGGAAGGCTTTCGCCCCTTTATGTACATCCTTGCATAATCAAAATGTAAAATTCATCCTGATGTACCCAGCCACGCTGAAAATATTCCGTCCGGATGGGACCTTCAACACCTTCACAGACCCAGCAGAAGCAGAGGCCTCTCAAACATCAGCGGATGGAGAACACAGCATATTCCCTGCCCGAGACAGGAAACGTTCATAGTCTCCAATACTGCCAGCAGATATGCTCGAGAAAAGAGACCAATGCAGGGGACAAAGAGGACTCTCGCGCTCACGAAAGAACACTTGATCGCTTCACATCACTAGGAGAGCAAGTAACCAGTTTGCCATTTTAAAAAAATGCTTTGCTGGCGGGAGACGGAATACACCAGACCATAACCCACTGAAAACAAGCAGAGTCCATAATATGCAATGTCCGGGCATGAGTTTAACCTTTCTCTTTTATCGCATATTATAGCCTGTTATAGCTCTGATTATTATATGTGGGGGCGTTACATTGTGTTAGCCTTGGGACTTATCTCAAATATCTTGTCAATGCCTACACGACCTGATGTTATGTTGGGAAGAAGTGAAGCACGGAATTCTGACTTAAGTTTGCCACTGTTGGCCTTATATTCAGCCATATTCATTGGCTGGAGTTTTGAAGTTCAAGCACATGTCCGACAAAACACTGTTACAGGGTTAATCCTCATTGGTGACTTATCCCGTAGATCTCTAACCGTACAGGCTACTATACATAGGTCTGATCCATATATATCCCCATTAAGATCTCCTAAATGGTACGAGTAATATCATGGAACGTCAAGGGACTCAGATCCCCCTAGAAACGGTCAATGATATTACGTCACCTAGCTAGGTTGCATGCCGATATAGCGCTCCTCCAGGAGACACACTTGGAGGAGAAGGATTTCCCCAGAATGAGGACGTTTTGGGTAGGAGAGGTGCACGGCTTCCCATCATTAGGTCGTAAGGCGGGAGTGTTAATCCTGATGAAGAAAAACATACCCTATTCCTTAGTCTTTTGCTCTAAAGATCATGAGGGAAGAATGGTACACCTGATACTTCAACACCAAGGGAAACAACTGAGTATATACAATCTTTATGGCCCGAATGATGCAAATGATCGATTCTTCCAGACAGCGACAACTGCCATATTGGCAGACACAATACAGGATAAAATAGTTAGAGGAGACATGAATACGGTTGTAGATGAGGCAGAAGACCGCAAATCAGATGATAAACATTCACGTTCCACAAAACGCTCCACCAGTGTCCTCGGTGACTTTATGGCGGCAACTCAATTGATTGATATATGGAGAATGTGTAATCCAGAGGGACGGGAATTTACTTTTTATTCACAACCCCATAAATCTTGGTCTCGCATAGACTACTTGTTGATTACTTGCTCCCTCTTCAATAGATGCCGAGATATTGACATTGAGGACTTTGTCATATCGGATCATTCACGGATAGCATTAACGTTGCGTGACATGGCCCCTCGCGGGTCGGTTTATTTATGGCGATTCCTCTCGAACTTACACGAGAACGAGGAGTTTTGTGACTTGCTGAGAGGGTGTTGGGACGAATATATAAACCTAAATAACATGCCAGATAATGTCCAACTAACGTGGAGTGCAGGGAAGGTGACGATAAGAGGCAATTTGATCTCATATATAGCAGGCCTAAAAAGGAAGACTCAAGAGCAGCTTGACAAATTTAGCACAACACTGAGACTAACATACAAGGCCTTCAAAGATAATCCCACAATAATCTCAGAAATGGCGTGGAAGACCGCTAAACAAAATTATGAACAATGGGCACAAAAAAAGAAGCAACTGTTTCGTTCCAGGTCGGATGCGCATTTTTATAAACATGGCAACAAAGCAGGTAAACTTCTAGCGAACCTAGCGAGTGGCTTCAAACCAGGGTTCCCCACTCTAGCCCTGCGAGATGCTAAGGGTATAATACGGCATAATCCAATAGCTGTTAGCAATATATTAAAAGATTACTATGCCTCCCTTTACGCGAGTGACTGGTCTCAAAATGGGTCAGACGAGACCTGACCCGAAGACATGGACATCCCACACATACCCATAGAAGATCTAAATAGACTCAACGCACCGATAAACAATTTAGAAGTTCAAGCGGCCATAGCTGGCTTGTCACTGGGAAAGGCCCCTGGCACGGACTGATATACGGGAGAGTTCTATAAAATACTGGGAGACAGAGTGTCAACACTCCTTACTCCACTCTGTAACTAATACCTAGCAGGCACACCCCTTCCCCAGGAGTCAAAAGTGGCATACGTAAAAGTGTTACCTAAGAAAGATAAAGATCCTCACCAAGAGTCGTCGTACCGGCCCATATCTTTAATAGATGTTGATGTCAAATTGATATAAAAAAAATTTATGGCAGATAGATTGGGGACCATCATGCCCAAATTAATAGCCAACCCACAAGTAGGATTCATAAAAGGCGGATCTGCAGTCACCAATATGAGACGCGTCCTAACAATGTTAGACAAAGTCAAAATGAGACCAGACCTCCACCCAGCTCCAGCTCTCATTAGCATCGATGCTGAAAAAGCTTTCGACAATGTGAGCTGAGGATAGCTGGAAAAAGTGCTTGACAAATTGGGACTACAGGGACAATTCAGAAATTGTATTTCTGTGCTATATGATAAACCAACTGCAAAAATCAGCACACCTGGCTTCTTGTCTCAGTACTTCGAGCTGTTTAAAAGGGACCAGACAAGGCTGCCCCTCGTCACCCTTATTATTTAACCTAACCTTAGAACCTCTGTCGCGCTTTTTATCATCCACGCCAGATGTAGAGGGATTAAGAGTAGACGCAGCGGAAATAAAACATGCATTATTGGCGGATGACCTTTTCTTTTAATCTTCCTTGAAAGCCCACATAGGGATCTAAAGCCTCTCCTACAACACTTACAAACCTTTGGTAAATGATCGGGATTTAAGATTAACATGGACAAGAGCGAACTATTACTTACTCCTTAAAAATAAGCAACAATATACCTCGATGCTGACGCAGAACATTCCAGTTAAGGTCTCCTTCACAAGCATAAAATACCTAGGAATTAATATAGGACAAACCCCCTGAGTCAATATAAATAACCAAAACTATCCACCGCTGATCAAAAAGCTTCTAAAAGAGATTGACAACTGGATTAATTTGCCGCGGTCCTTAATGGGTCATAGTCATCTGTTGAAGATGATCAGCTTTGCCAGATTGTTATATCCAATGCAAACGATTCCGCTGTTGATCAAACACTCGGATGTACAGACAATAGAAACTGCCTTCCGATACTTTGTATGTATGATACTTTGTCAAGAATAGCACGCCGTAAACTTCAACTCCCGAGAGATGAGGGTGGCCTGAACTTTCCGGATCTACGCAAATATAATCTAGCGAGCCTTTTTCGACACTGCATTGACTGGGTGTCCAATTCCAATCATTACTCCAATCTAACCATAGAAACACAATTGGCACGCCCATGGTCGCTAACAGCTTTACTACATACCAAATTCGCCCATTTACCCACTCAGTTAAAGAATAGTGTCTTGTTGAAGGACACGATTGCCACATGGAAAGCGATTCGTAAGGAATATGGCCTCCCTTTCTGTCAAAACATATGCCACTTTGGCATCATCCAGAATTTACCCCTGGGATGAACAATCCGCAATTCGCAGTTTGGAAGTCTAAAGGGATTAATACGGTTGGGTACATGTGGAACAAAACAGAAAACAGATATTTTAGATTCCCGTAGCTCTGCTCTACGCTTGGTCTCGCCTCCAGCCACTTCTTGGCATATCATCAGTAACCGGTTTCCTTAATGGCCGGCTACGTGATCTCTCCAGGGAATTTCCCTCAAACAAATTTGACAATATGTGCAACGCACGAGATGTTGACCTGTCACTTTCAGAGATCACTAACCTGCTGAGAGATAACACGCTAAAGGCCTCATCTAGTAAAATAGGAAGGCCCTGGGAGAGGTCGCTTGGAGTCCCTAATATACAGGAGGGAATGCTTAGGGGGTGGATGGCTGTGAGACAAGCAGTGCCAAATGAGGTATGGAGGGAGACCCAATAAAAAGGTAATGCATAAAGCCATATATGGCTTCTATGGCACATGAAATCTCACACACAGTGATCACATAAGCAGATGTCCGAAATGTGATGAACCTAATGCAGATTTATATCACGGCTTGTGGACTTGCCCAAAAGTTGGGGAGTTTTGGGAGACCTTCATTCAGTGGCACAGTAGAGTGATGAAGAAAGATTCACCTCTACCACGTGAGGCAATCCTGCTTCACTATAAACCTGACAATGGTAGCTTGTCACAAGGCACACATATCAGTATCTTGGCAGCCAAACGCTGTCCTTTTCTTTTACGACACTGGCTTCAGCCAAACATCCCGAAATTAAAAGAGATCTTGGACCGGGTGAAGGGATGCGCTAGGATGGAGTTTTTGGTAGCTGAATATAAGAAGGAAAAATTAATAGGTGGGCTTATGAAAAAATGGAGGATCATCATTACACGAGATGAGTTACAAGACCTAATCCGGGCATATCGACTGACTTCATGGTATCTGAGAGAACAGTTTAAGGGCACACTAGGCAGCTTGGGAGGTGACTGACAACGTTAACATCTGACTTATAGACAATATAAGGGATAGGAGAGGAAAGTCGGAATAGCGGAATGCGGACATGTGCAAATTTGTTTTGGTTATGTATTTTTTTTTATGTTTAACTGCTCTTTACTTTTTTGTGATACCTTATTTCACACTCTTGCATGTCAATGTACAGACACAGCTATCTTTGATATTGTGAACACCTCTGTGAAAACGTATATCAACTGTGAACATGTCAACATTATAAGAAATAATAAAATTGTATTTAAAAAATAAAATAAAAATAAGGGGCTTAGATATAAATACTATTTTATATGTTTAGCTGCAGTTGAATGATTTCAGGCAAGTATCAGGTGGGCATTATAAGTGCTTTTTATTTTTTTATTTCTCCTGTGAATGTGAGATTTAAAGGCAATGTGCACCTTTGAACTTAATTTTTTATGATTGCATTTAACTTATTTTTGGCTCAAAATCATATTTTCAATTGGCCTTTATTAAAAATATTGCTTTTCAGTGACAAAGAGTTAACTGCTTTTCTAACTGTGTGACTGGTACTTTCACTTGCTCTGGTCATCTAAAACCTTCTCTCTAAACTACTGAGAGGCCATAAACACTTATTTAAGCCACATTCTTATCAGTAAGATAAGGATTGAGCTACAGTCAGGTCCATAAATATTGTGACACCGACACACATCTAACATTTTTGGCTCTATACACCACCACAATGGATTTGAAATGAAACAAACAAGATGTGCTTTAACTGCAGATTGTCAGCTTTAATTTGAGGGTATTTACATCCAAATCAGGTGAACGGTGTAGGAATCACAACAGTTTGCATATGTGCCTCCCACTTGTTAAGGGACCAAAAGTAATGGGACAATTGGCTTCTCAGCTGTTCCATGGCCAGGTGTGTGTTATTCCCTCATTATCCCAATTACAATGAGCAGATAAAAGGTCCAGAGTTCATTTCAATTGTGCAATTTGCATTTGGAATCTGTTGCTGTCAACTCTCAAGATGAGATCCAAAGAGCTGTCACTATCAGTGAAGCAAGCCATCATTAGGCTGAACAAAAAAAATTTGCAAAAAAAAAAAAAAATCAGAGAGAGATAGCAAAAACATTAGGCCTGGCCAAAACAACTGTTTGGAGCATTCTTAAAAAGAAGGAACGCACCGGTGAGCTCAGCAACACCACGGAAAACAACTGTGGTGGAAGAGCGAAGAATTCTTTCCCTGGTGAAGAAAACACCCTTCACAACAGTTGGCCAGATCAAGAACACTCTCTAGGAGGTAGGTGTATGTGTGTCAAAGTCAACAATCAAGAGAAGACTTCACCAGAGTGAATACAGAGGGTTCACCACAAGATGTAAACCATTGGTGAGCCTCAAAAACAAGAAGGCCAGATTAGAGTTTGCCAAACGACATCTAAAAAAGCCTTCACAGTTCTGGAACAAGATCCTATGGACAGATGAGACCAAAATCAACTTGTACCAGAGTGATGGGAAGACAAGAAATGGAGAAGGAAAGGAACTGCTCATGATCCTAAGCATGCCACCTCATCAGTGAAGCATGGTGGTGGTAGTGTCATGGCGTGGGCATGTATGGCTGCCAATGGAACTGGTTCTCTTGTATTTATTGATGATGTGACTGCTGATAAAAGCAGCAGGATGAATTCTGCAGTGTTTCGGGCAATATTATATGCTCATATTCAGCCAAATGTTTCAGAACTCATTGGATGGCGCTTCACAGTGCAGATGGACAATGACCCAAAGCATACTGCAAAAGCAACCAGAGTTTAAGGGAAAGAAGTGGAATGTTATGCAATAGCCAAGTCAATCACCTGACCTGAATCCGATTGAGCATGCATTTCACTTGCTGAAGACAAAACTGAAGGGAAAATGCCCCAAGACCAAGCAGGAACTGAAGACAGTTGCAGTAGAGGCCTGGCAGAGCATCACCAGGGATGAAACCCAGCGTCTGGTGATGTCTATGCGTTCCAAACTTCAGGCTGTAATTGACTGCAAAGGATTTGCAACTAAGTATTAAAAAGTGAAAGTTTGATTTATGATTATTATGTCCCATTACTTTTGGTCCCTTAACAAGTGGGAGGCACATATGCAAACTGTTGTAATTCCTTCACCGTTCACCTGATTTGGATGTAAATACCCTCAAATTAAAGCTGACAGTCTGCAGTTAAAAGCACATCTTGTTCCTTTCATTTCAAATCCATTGTGGTGGTGTATAGAGCCAAAAATGTTAGAATTGTGTTTATGTCCCAATATTTATGGACCTGACTTTATAATGAGTGTTTATAATGTCAGAGAGCAGCGATAAGGAGTCAGTCTGCTCCTTAGATGACTGAAAAGATAAAAAATCCTCAGGCAGCTAGTAGAGTATGTCAGCTCTGTATAGAAAAAAAGGATTCCATATTGTTAATAAAGACTAGGCCTGCACAATACATCACCAAAGCAAATCGCAATAAATTGCCAATTGTCCGACCCAAAAATGCTGCAATTGTATTACCATATTTTTCGCTTTATAAAGACAAACTTTTCCCCCCAAAAAGCGATGGTTGACTTTTTATGTGGCTGACACTGATGTATCGCCGGCCGCTATGCTGCACAGAGCGGCCGGCGATACATGAGTTACAGTGCGGGGAGGGAGGAGGGTCTGGAGGCAAGTCGTTATTTTAATGAACAAATGTTCTTCTATTTATTGTATTTTATATGTGCAGTGCTATTAAGAAAATGGCAAGTTTTGTATATTGTACTTTTGCAGTAATGCAAATATGTTATTTAATTTAGCAAAAGATGTTTTATTTTGAAAAACACTGTATTTCAGTTCTAGAGTTAAGTTAAGCATAACTACATTTCAGCATTATCAGTAATTTGTGTGTGCTTTTGCCTTGAAAATCCAAGCAAATAGACCTCTAGCACAATGCCCTTTAAATATTGTATCGCATATCGTTGTCGCAATTTTTAGGGCCCTAATCGCAATCACACAAAATTCCCATATCGTGCAGCCCTAATAACGACCAATTGAAAACAAAGATTTTTAGCTCAAGATAAGTATAACACAATAATAAAAATGTATAATAAATAAAAATTGCCCCCAAAGGTGTACATAGCCATTAAAAAGAAAACTAGCCATCTAGAGTCAATCAACACTGCAAGAATTAAAAGCTGAAATATAAGATTGATTGTCTAGAAAGAATATTACGACTATGGAGGACAAAATAGTATCCTTACATTCTAGGCAAAGATAATAAAGGGTTAACAACAAAGCTGGACGATCAAGGTCAAGGAGCTATAGTATAAAATGGTTGTGCTGGATATTCCCAAGGTCCTCGGCCTTAGGGCTCATGCACACGAAAGTGCCGTGTTTAGCAGACCGCAAATTGCGGATCCGCAAAACACGCATGCCACCCGAGTGCATTCGGCAATTTACGGAACAGGTGGTCAATTATAGAAATGCCCATTATTGTCCGCAAAAGGGACAAGATTAGGACATAATCTATCATTTTTGAGGGGCCACGAAACAGAGCAACGGATGTGGACAGCACACGGAGTGCAGTCTGCATCTTTTGCAGCCCCATTGAAGGGAACGGGTCCGCATCCGAGCCGCGAAAGATGCGGCTTGGAAACGGAACCAAAACATGTTCTTACGAATGCGCCCTTAAGGAAGAGATAAAAGTTGAAAACAGGTATGTTCAGTTAAAAGTAGAAAAATTCTAAACCAGGGGTGGCAAAACTACTGGATTTTCATGATAAACTAAAGTTGACGATGGACTATAAAAAAGGTGCAGCCTTTGATAATGGGTGGTCATGAAATCCATGAAGTTATTTTTACAGATTATTCAGCAGAGACCCCAAATGTGGTCCAAACTTTATGAAAAAAATAAAAATAAAAAGATTTCTAGGAGTTAATAATCAAAAAGGTTCAAAGATTACAATAACTGAATTCACGGGCCAAGGATTTTTTATTTTTTTGAAAAAGTAGTGTGAGGGCTGTTTCACACGAGCGGATGCCGTGCATGACATCCGCTCCGTGAATGACAGCCAAGACCCGATGCGGACAGCAGAAGCACAGAGCATTATCATGATTGATAATGCTCCGTGCCTCTTTGTGATCTCTTTACTACGAAATCACAGTGAGATAAAGTTGTCACCGTGATTAAAGAGGTCACAGAGAGGCATGGAGCATTATCAGTCATGTTAATGCTCCGTTCTTCTGCTGTCCGCATCAGGTCTTGGCTGTCATTCACGGAGCGGATGTCACGCACGGCATCCGCTCGTGTGAAAAAGTCCTGAGAGTGTGTGTGGGATTAAGTCCCACACGGGTGAGTTTTCCGTGCGGGTGCAATGCGTGAGGTGAACGCACTGCGCCCGCACTGAATCCGGACCCATTCACTTCTATGGGACTGTGCACATGAGCTGTGATTTTCACGCATCACTTGTGCGTTGCGTGAAAATCGCAGCATGCTCTATATTGTGCGTTTTTCACGCAAAGAAGCCCCATAGAAGTGAATGGGGCTGCTTGAAAATCAAGCAACTGCAGATGCGGTGCGATTTTCATGGTTGCTAGGATGAAAGTCTATTCACTGTATTATTTTCCCTTATAACATGGTTATAAGGGAAAATAATAGCATTCTTTAATACAGAATGCTTAGCAGAAGGTCAATTGAGGGTTAAAAAATAAAATAAAATAAATTAACTCACCACCTCCAATTGATTGCGTAGCTGCCGATCTCCTGTAGTTTCTTCAGGACCTGTCAAAGGACCTGTGGTGACATCACTGTGCTCATCACATGGTCCATCACCATGGTGATGAACCATGTGATGAGCTCAGTGACATCACCACAGGTCCTTTGACAGGTCCTGAAGAAAGAACAGGAGACCGGCAGCTACGCAATCAATTGGACGAGGCGAGTTAATATTTTTTTTCTTTTTTAACCCTCAATTGACCTTCTGCTAAGCATTCTGTATTAAAGAATGCTATTATTTTCCCTCATAACCATGCTATAAAGGAAAATAATAAAATTTACAGAATACTGAACCCAAACCTTAACTTCTGTGAAGAAGTCCAGTTTCGGGTCTGGTTACCAAACATGCCGATTCTTCTCACGCGCGTGGAAAACGCATTAAACCGCTTTGCGCTCACGGGGAAAAATCGTGCATGTTCCCGCAACGCACCTGAATCTTTTCCCGCAGCACGCTATAGTTAAATTAGCCAAGGATAGGGGGCATGAGTGATGGAGGGGAATTAAGAGTTATTCAATGGTTAAATGTTTCCCTTATTATTTTCTCTTTGTTTTCCTTTTTTATTTATTATGAGGGTGTCTTTCTACTATTTATTGCGGGTAATTAGGGTAAAGAAGTTGGGGGGGTTGAAGAAACTGCAGCAGCAGGTGATGGATTGGTAATAAGCTATAAATACATGTGAGGTATAGAGGTATCAAAAGGAGGATTAAAGCACATATATGGGTATTTTATGGTTGTTATAGTGGTATGTTTTTAATCTAATAATTTAAGTAGCTTTTTTTAAACACAGAAGTAATAGTTTGGTTAATAAATAGATTCAAGTTGAGTAAAGTCAGAGAAGGAATATAAAAAAAAAAAAAAACATTTCATGCCTTGCTATGTATTTTTTTTTTATTGGATACATCAAAAAGATAACTTGTAGACAAAAATTTGAAGCACTGGCAGTAGACAGGGTAATTACATCTGAAAACAGGAGAGAATTTTTTTTAATTTAGTAAATAAGATATTATGATTCTGGCAATCCTTTTAAGACATATGTATTGGACTATAAAAGACAATGTTTTATGTGGTAAAAGTAAGGCTCCACTGTTTTTGGGAATGTTATAAAATCCGAATTTTCTGCCGAGCAGTAGAACACTTGATATTTTCTTTGAGTAAAATTCCAGTTAATAAATAGCTTTTCTTGTTGCATAATGAGGATATGAATGTTCTGAGGAAGAAAATTGCATTAATACACTTGGGATTATTGGCCGCCAAAAAAGTGATTGTGATAAATTGGATGAAGGTTGTGGTTGAGTTATTAGCAAAAATAATGAAGTTGGATTTGGAAGCATGTAAAAATAAAATGGAATCAAGAGGATTACATAATATTTAAAGAAATTTTTTATTTTTTTTTCCAAAGAGATTATATAGCGTAAATTCCTAAGATTTATTCATCCAGTTGGTGACGAATGGCCAAAAAGAAGATAGGCAAAGCCATATATCAATATATCAATTAATAAAGCATGAGAGACAATGATCAGATAAAAAAAATATATATATATATATTTATTAATAATAATAATAATAATAATAATAATAATAAGTGTCTTTTCAGCTGTACAGCAATTACAGTGGTGGAGGTGGGGTTCCATGGTGACAGATTCTCTTTAAAGGGATACTACCATCAATTTTTTTTTGTCAGATATGAAGAGCTTCTATGTGAATATTGTATGTAATTTTTGTTTCCAAACACGAGTACATTTTTATTTTTTTATAAATTATTTTTTGAAGTCACGCAATGTATTATACTTCATGTTCTGGCTTCTAACTTATTCCAAGTACATGGAAGATACACTATATTGGAGTGTAGTATTCAGGTTACCTTGCCATGTTGGCACTTTGCAATAAATATGTGAGTTTTGGGTTGCAGTTTGGGCACTTAGTCTCTAAAAGGTTCGCCATCACTGGGGTAGAGTATTATCTCTCTGTGCTACTACCAAAAGACAATATTATGTATTTAATTTTCAATAGTACTGCTGAAATGAAAAAGAAAACCACCAAAAATTGTTTTTGAATATTGGGACGGATTTATCATAACCTGGAGTACACTTCAGGGCTATCTTACCAGTCGCACTGCTGGATGCCTCGCCTGATTTGTGATGAGGCGTAGGCCACGTCATAAATTAGGCGCAGCACCCAACAGTCCATGCACCTGAACTGAAATCTATGCCAGTCAGTCTTCTTCTATGCCAGAAAACTGGCGCAGAAGATGATAAATGCCCGCTTCCTCAGCACACCCCTTTTTCGGGTAAGATGCGAGACAGATGGAGTAACTTCACTTGCCCAAAAAATTGGCGAATCTGTATGATAAATTTGGCCCACTAAATAGCTGTCTTTTTTTACACACACATACACACTGCCTTAAACCCCTTTGAGCATTGGCTGTCTAACATGCAATAAGGGAAATGCAGTGATCAAATGCTATTAATATAACAAATAAAATAATATGGCCAGTGTTCACTAGTATAATCTCTATACTTGTATGGTTCTAATAAAGCTTATGTACCTAAATTTTTCATTGATGTTAGAGATTCTCCAAGCATTATCCATGTCGAACCCCATCCGTTCCACTTCATTCTTGAAGCGTGAGATCACATGATCACCTGCAAATAAAAATTAAAAAAAAAGAAATCAATTGAGCACATAAGCAAAGAGGAAAACAAGAGAGATACATATCATTGTCTAAATGAACAGCACAAGACAGTGTTGATTTATTTATAAATGAGCTGATAATTATATGATAGTCCTGGACATAAATAGGTCATTTGGCTGACAGCCATCATCACCAACTCCTTAACAGGACTCAGTGTGGCCAAATTATTTCTAAGCAAAGCCGGAGAATTGATCCTCCTGTCGGGGAACACCAACTCAAAACTGGCGATTTATGTTTTTCTTGTTCTGGTATAGGAATGCGGCATGTGCCTGAGAACAAAGGCACCTGCCAGATCCTATTTACTATAATATATATCGGGCGGGATTCTGACTTTTTTTGTACAGTATTTTTCGTGGGAGAGGCAGCTATTGGAACCTCTGCTGCAGATGTGAACCTAGCCTAAGAATAATGTCTTTGCATACCTGGTCGACACAGGTCTCCGTGCTGCTCTTTTTCACTGGCATAAACCTCCATGCACCAAGCATGGTAAGCAAAAGAGAAGAGATCTTCTATACGACTGGGTGGACGCAGTGCAGCATTGAGACGTTTCTGCCATTCCTGAACCTGTTCAAAGTTGAAAAACTGACACCTAGGATTAAGGAAAACCTTTATTAGTTTCTCCATAAATCCTATAATAAATCCTATACAGATCTTCACATGGAAGCTGAAGCTTGTCTCACTTCAGCAAATGGCATTTATCATGTAGACAAGGTTAATACAAGGCACTTACTAATGTATTGCGATTACCCATATTGCTTCCTTTACTGGCTTAATACATTTTTCCATCCCATTACACACTGCTCGTTACTAGGGGTTATGACCACCCAGCAGCGGTGGCCGTGCTTGCACATTATAGGAAAGGCACCAGTCTCTTTGGTGGCTGAGATTGTGGGAGTGCACACAGGCCAGGCCTTTTTTTCCCCT
Source organism: Bufo gargarizans (assembly GCF_014858855.1). Classification (NCBI taxonomy): domain Eukaryota; kingdom Metazoa; phylum Chordata; class Amphibia; order Anura; family Bufonidae; genus Bufo; species Bufo gargarizans. Next base: position 508,770,047 of record NC_058080.1, read on the forward strand.
ATAGTGTGCAAGCACGGCCACCGATGCTGGACTGCAGAGTGGTCGTAACCATGGAAACAAGCAAAGTATAAGGCAATTGAAAAATAAATCAAGCCAGCAAAGGAGACGATATGAACAATAACAATACATTAGTAAGTGGCTTGTATTCACTTTCTCTACATGATAAATGCCATTTCCTTAAGTGAGACAACCCCTTTAAGTTTACTTTCTGTCTTACCTAATTACTTTGCAATCCTTGCAGGTCAAATGGAGCTGAAAGAGATCACGACATTCTACAGATTCTATCAGCTGCAGTGGAACCTATGAGAAATTAAACGTCACTACACTGTACAACACATAAAATGGCTGCACAGCAATTACAAAACTGTATACTTCTCATTCGGACTGCAATATACTTTGTGCATAGCTCGGGTACCATGACACTTTACAATGTATGTCTGTGATATCTGTGTGCTGGAATTACTTTTTTTAATTAGCACATCCCAAGCACAATAAAAACCCGTTTATTAGGATGACGTGAGACATCACATTTCTAGAGAGCCGGACCTCAGTCATGAGTCAGTCATGCTGATTGTTTCTGGAGATAGTCGGCAAGCATGTTGACAAACACCCAGCAATACAACAGGTTACTGGAGCTCTTAGAAATGCATGGACACGGCTTCTTTTCTGCTTCGATAGGTTACTGTGTAGCACCTGGTCTAAAGATGGCACTTTCAAGAACACAAATCACCAGAGCAAACTCTGGACAGACACTCAACCAGCAAGGATTGCTGAGACATTAGTTCCGAAGCCCGTAGACCTGTGAACTGTGTCTCTTAAAATATTCTGAATCTGTACATAGTAATGTATACACAAGGATATGGTGTAAGCCGTATGTGTAAAACGTACTCACATTGTTAGAGGACTCCTTAAATTTGATGTTCAGACGATAATTGGAGAGAGAAATGACGGCATCCTCTGCTCGACCCACAAATTCTGTGCTCTCTCCATGCAGCTCTTGGAAAGGAACCTGAGCAGGTACATTACGAAAACGAACCCCAAAAGGTCATTATACATAGACAAGAAGATGATATCTGGCATATTACCTATTCACAGTGTGACTATTTGTGGCATCATTACCTGAAGATTTTCATCTTCACGGATCAGCTGCTTGCGAGGAAAAATCTGATTTGCTTGGATACACTCAAGACTACTTTGACTTTCTTCATCCTAAGAAGGTATTCAGTGTGATTTTCCCCATCTTTATCATAATCTATTCATAACACACATCACATGTCTTACCATGTTTTATCCAGGACAGATATGGAAAGCAATGGTGGATGACTGCTCTTCCCTGAGGCCTCTCCACCACACAGAATTTCTCCTAAGATACAGGGGGAAAAAAAGTCAAACACCAAAATCAAAAGAGGCAGCATAGCAACACTATGCAATCAATGAAATAAAAGGCTTTTTCTTAATGTCTGTTAGCACAGTGCCACGTGGATCCACAAACCAGAATGAACAACGAACACGTAGTTCTCAAGTAGAAAAAAGGTCATTTGCAGGATTGGAGTATCTAGCATTACAATGTATGAGACCACCTAGACTTTACTGGGAGTGATAAAAGTTTTCATTACCACAAAAACCCCTACTGCTGGATATTCAACCAAATGTCCACAGCACTGATCTGAAACTTGTTACTCCTCCAGCCAAGGCTAGTTTCACACTAGCAGTCACAGATCGGGCAGGCTGTTCTGTTCGGGAACAGCATGCTGCATCAGTCACTGCCGGAATGCCGTCTGGCCCCATAAACTATAATGGAATCGGCTGAGACCCTGCTGAAATCCGGCAAATATGCTGAGAATCGGCCGGACAAATACTGCTGCTGGGGGCGATTCCTGTCATTCAATGCTGCGATGCTCTAACGGCAGTGAGAAACAGGCCTAACATGAAACTACAACTTCCCGCAGTTCAAGCATGCTGGGAGTTTTACATCAGAAGGAAAGCAACAGGTTGCAGGATATATCTTACAACTACAAACATTCATTTCCGAAAAAGCTAATGAAAAGCAAATGAAAACAATAAGAAATGATCGAGATACCATCTAAATCAAACACCAAATACCGCTACATGTGTCACATGTTCCACAAAAGGATAAATAAGCTGGTCCTAGTCTAAGATTCAGATACTAATATTTCATCCTCTAGTGTCATGAGGCAAAGACAAGAAAGAAATTAGTACTTGTAGAAAGGTAACCATTGCACCATACTACCCAAGGCTACTTATCCTCATCAGGCATAGTTTTAAGCCAAGAGCTTCCTTCAGAGATGTATTGAGGTTTTTGTTATTTTTAACACAAGACAGAGCAGGACATAGCACTGTACTTTATAAGTCAAAAGAATGCAGACCACCTGGATCACTGCACTGGTTATAGAGGTAAGCCATGGATGCCACACACAAAAAAAAAAAAAAAAATAGTGCCTTTAAAATAGAGCAGGAATGAATGTGTTTTAAGGGTTGTGGGGATTCGCTCTGGTAGTTAGGACTAGCGGATGCAGTATAGAGGCAAAGTACACAGTTCTTGAATCAAACAGCGGTGTTTATTCACACATTGGTGTATAACAAAATGCAGATAAGGCCTCGTTCACATCACCGTTTCTCCTTTCCGTTCTCCAGCTCCGTTGAGGAACAGGAGACCGGAAAGGACAGATTCTGCAGATAACTGAGACCTAACTGAGCGTAACCGAGCCTAAAGACCCCATAGACTATAATGGGGTCCGTTCAGTGTCTGCTCAGAACATGATTTTTGAGCGGAGACGAAAGTCCTCATAACTTTTTTTTTTTCCCCAGCAAGGCTGTGAGAGGGTTTGTTTTTTGCAGGACAAGCTGTAGTTCTAATTTTTATTGGTATAATTTTGGTATAATTTTGGGGTACATTTGGCTTTTAATCAGTTGACCAAAAACAGCAATTCCATAATTTTTTTTAAAATTATTTTTAAAGCATTCACCATGTGGGAGTCCTCTCCCATTGTAACCTATTTAGATGTCATTGTCACTACGGACTGTACTGCCTTTGAAGGAGTTAAACAGCAGGGATCAGAGCTAGCTCTGATCTAGGCCATTGCAGCAGGACCATGTTACAGCTGCTAGAGATGTGTGAATATCTTTCTTTCATTTTTTGTATGTAACTAGATTGATTTTCTTATGTAGTTACTTTGAGCTGCTTCTTCCTTATCTAAGCAGTGCCTTCCCATTTCCCCCTTTTCCTCCGAGCTGCCTGCATCTCAGCAGTGAGGAGGAGGAGCACGCAGCTGTGTGCCGAGCTCATCCTGACTTCTCCCACAGATGTGTGCAAAAGGATGTATAGACTGTAGAAGAATGTTCGAGCCAATTACTTAGCTAGATGATTCACATATATATTCAGTGCCTATAAAACAGCACCTCCTTGAAGTGTCATATGACCTGAGCAGTATTCATATTCTTACGCCGCCATTATAATATGGCGCTGATGCACAGATGTTTACATTAAATTCACATACCAAAGTTTATAAGATAGATAACACTTTGAGTCTGTTCGTTGTGCACTCTTTTCTTCTTAGGGTACTTTCACACTTGCGGCAGGACGGATCCAACAGGCTGTTCACCATGTCGGATCCGTCCTGCAGCTATTTCGCAGTGCCGCCGGACCGCCGCTCCGTCCCCATTGACTATAATGGGGACGGGGCGGAGCTCCGGCGCAGCACGGCAAAAGGCCGCCGGACTAAAATTACTGCATGTCAGGCTTTTTAGTCCGGCGGCTTTCGCCGTGCACCGCCGGAACTCCGCCCCGTCCCCATTATAGTCAATGGGGACCCAGCGGTGGTCCGGCGGCACGGCGAAATAGCCGCAGGACAGATCCGACATGGTGAACAGCCTGTCGGATCCGTCCTGCCGCAAGTGTGAAAGTAGCCTTATCTCTTTTTCCTTCTTAGCCAATTAAATAATGGCATGAGCAGATTTCTCAATTACATGAAGCTCACTTACCTGCAAAAATGTCCGCCTGATGGGAAACTATTTCCTTTAATACATTTTACCCCAGGACCTGTGAATATAAACCATTATGTTCACAAACCTAAGAGAATATTCTGATACAACAACGCAGCACACAACGTTTTTATCCTGCACAGTCAAGTAAAAAAAAAAAAACGTATGTTATTTTCACAAAACTATGGTGAACAGATGCCACTGTCTGGCATCAGTCTGAGGCATCCGTTTAAAGGGGTTGTGTCGCTTCAGCAAATGGCATTCATTATGTAGAGAAAGTTAATACAAGGCATTTACTAATGTATTGTGATTGTCCATATTGTCTCGAGTCATTTTTCAATCACATTATACGCGGCTCGTTTCCATGGTTACGGCCACCCTGTAATCCATCAGCAGTGCTTGCACACTATAGGAAAAAGCACCAACCTATGTGCGCTACCACAGTCCTGGTTATCAGAGAGGATGACGCTTTTTCCTATAGCAGTGATGGCTAACCTAGGCACTCCAGCTGTGGTAAAACTACAACTCCCAAGATGCCCCCCTTGCTTGGCTGCTCTCAGAACTCTATAGAAATAAATGGAGCATGCTGGGAGTCGTAGTTTCACCACAGCTGGAGTGCCAAGGTTAGCCATCACTGTCCTATAGTGTGCAAGCACGGCCACTGCTGATGGGTTGCAGGGTAGTCGTAACCATGGAAACGAGCAGTGTATAATGTGATGGAAAAAATGAATCCAGCTAGCAAAGGAGGCAGTATGGATAATAACAATACATTAGTAAGTGCTTGTATTAACTTCCTCTACCTTATAAATGCAACTTACTGAAGTGATACAACCCCCCTTAGGCCTCTTTGACACGGGCATGGCGTGTGAGAGCCGGATAGGATGCAGGTGCGTCGCGGGAAAAAGCAAAATTTTTCCGCACCAGTGCAAAGCGTTTTAATGCATTTTGCACACGCCTGAGAAAAATCGTCATGTTTGGAACCCAGACCCGAACTTCTTCACAGAAGTTCGTGTTTGGGTTGGGTGTTGTGTATATTTTATTATTATCCATTATAACATGGTTATAAGGGAAAATAATAACATTCTTAATACAGAATGCTTAGTAAAATAGGGATGGAGGGGTTAAAAATAAATTTAACTCACCTCACGCACTTGTTCGCGCAGCCCGGCTTGTCTTCTTTCTTCTTCTTTGATGACCTGGGAAGGAAAAGGACCTTTGGTGACGTCACTGCTCTCATCGCATGGTCCATGACATGGTACATCACCATGGTGATGGTCCATGCGATGAGCGCAGTGACGTCAAAGGTCCTTTTCCTCCCAGGTCAAAGAAGAAAGAAGGCGAGCCGGGCAGTGCGAACAAGTGAATGAGGAGAGTTTAAATATTTTTATTTTAACCCCTCCATCTCTAATTTACTTAGCATTCTGTATTAAGAATGCTATTATTTTCCCTTATTACCATGTTAGAAGTGAAAATAATAAAGATCGGGTCCCTATCCCGATCGTCTCCTAGCAGCCACGCGTTAAAAAAAAAAAAAATCTAAGGCCCCTTTCACACGGGCGAGTTTTCCGTGCGGGTGCGATCCGTGCGGCGAACGTATGGCACCCGCACTAAATCCTGACCCATTCATTTCTATGGGGCTGTGCACATGAGCGTTGTTTTTAACGCATCACTTGTGCGTTCAGTGGAAATCGCAGCATGCTCTATATTGTCTGATTTTGACGTGACGCAGGCCCCATAGAAGTGAATGGGGTGCGTGAAAATCGGATGGCATCCGCAAGCAAGTACGGATGCGGTGCGATTTGCACGCACGGTTGCTAGGAGACGATCGGGATGGAGACCCGATCATTATTATTTTCCCTTATAACATGGTTATAAGGGAAAATAATAGCATTCTGAATACAGAATGCATAGTAAAACAGCGCTAGAGGGGTTAAAAAAAACAACAAATAATTTAACTCACCTTAGTCCACTTGATCGCGAAGCCCGGCATCTCCTTGTGTTTCCTCTGCTGCTGAACAGGACCTGGGGTGAGCTGCTGCATTAGATAGAGGTTAAGGACCTGTGATGACGTCACTCCGGTCATCACATGGATCATGTGACGTACCATGTGATGACCGGAGTGACGTCATCGCAGGTCCTTAACCGGTATTTAATGGAGCAGCTCACCCCAGGTCCTGTTCAGCGCAGAGGAGACACAAGGAGATGCCGGGCTTCGTGATCAAGTGGACTAAGGTGAGTTAAATTATTTTTTAATTTTCTTTTAACCCCTCTAGCGCTGTTTTACTATGCATTCTGTATTCAGAATGCTATTATTTTCCCTTATAACCATGTTATAAGGGAAAATAATACAATCTTCATAACATCAATCCCAAACCCGAACTTCTGTGAAGAAGTTCGGGTTTGGGTACCAAACATGCGCGATTTTTCTCACGCGAGTGCAACGCATGACAATGTTTTGCACTCGCGCAGAAAAATCGTGCCTTCTCCCGCAACGCACACGCCTCTAATCCGGGCCAAAAATATGACGCCCGTGTGAAAGAGGCCTAACTGCTAAAGTTCTTGCAGATCCAGCAGTGACTATGTCCGATTCATTGCACATGCAAGCTCTTTAGCCAATAACTGGCTTCAGTGATCACATGCCATTCATGAACACTTGACCACTAAGGTCAGTGACTGGCTGCAGTAGTCATTTGAACACTGGGCCAGAGGGGACTGGAGCGGTGAAACACTTAGGCTGGTTTCACACGGGCGTTGCGGATTGGGGCCGGGTGCGTTCAGTGAAACTCGCACTATTTTGCAAGCAAGTTCAGTCAGTTTTGTCTGCAATTGCGTTTAGTTGTTCAGTTTTTTCCGCGCGGGTGCAATGCGTTTTGATTAGAGATGAGCGAACTTCTGTTTTAAGTTCGGCGTCTAAAGTTCGGGTTTGGATTAGCGGAGAATCCCGATCTGGATTCCGACTTCCGTTGTGGTCCGTGGTAGCGGAATCAATAATCGGCCATTATGGATTCCGCTACCACGGACCACAACGGAAGTCGGAATCCATATCGGGAACCATATCGGGATTCTCCGCTAACCGGAAGCCGAACTTTAGACGCCGAACTTAAAACAGAAGTTCGCTCATCTCTAGTTTTGATGCGTTTTTCACGCGCGTGATAAAAAACTGAATGTTTACAAACATCATCTCTTAGCAACCATCAGTGAAAAACGCATCGCACCCGCACTTGCTTGCGGATGCAATGCGTTATTTACGCAGCCCCATTCACTTCTATGGAGCCAGGGCTGCGTGAAAAATGCAGAATATAGAACATGCTGCAATTTTCACGCAACGCAGAACTGATGCGTGAAAAACAATGCTCATGTACACAGACCCATTGAAATGAATGGGTCAGGATTCAGTGCGGGTGCAATGCGTTCACGTCACGCATTCCACCCGCGCGGAAATCACGCTCGTGTGAAAGGGACCTTAGACTGTAGACACCTTTCCAAATCATTACATTCTACTCATTTTGGGCTAAAAATTGTTAAATATTTTGTTCTACACCTTTCAGTTTCAGTGCATTTTTAGCAGACTGCTTTCTGCTTCACAGTGAATCAGTCAGAGAGCTTCTGTGGTGGCTCGATCTATAGCCCACATTTGTACTTGTCGAATAGCTCAAACAATCAATAAAGCTAAAATGATCATTTTTATACAAATTTAGCTTATAAGAACTCATTTAACCCCTTAGTGACCACCCATACGTCTTTTTACGGCGGTCACTAAGGGGCCTTAGGCTGGGCCGCCGCGTTTTTACGGCGGCCCGGTCTAAGCGCTGCACGGCTCCCCCGTGCAGTGGGGAGCGCGGACCCGGCTCTCACATGAGAGCCGGGACCCTGCTCTAACAGCCCGGACCGGCAGGAGTGCCGATCCGGGCTGTTTAACCCTTTACATGCCGGGCGCAATGGCGCCCGCTGCATGTAAAGTGGTGACAGAGGGAGCGGACTCCCTCTGTCTCCCATCAGCACCCCGAAAATAAGATTGCGGGGTGCTGATGTGTTGGAAAGCTTACCTTGCTTCCGATCAGGGCCCCGAGCCTGTCTGTAGTTATCTCCAGCAGGCTGTGCCTCCCTGGCGCAGCCTGCTGGTCAAGGTTTGAATAGCATTGCTATTGAAATGTAATGCCTTATAGAGATAATGCATTACATTTTAAAAGCAATCAAAATACTGTATATTATAGTCCCCTTGTGGGACTTTTAAGTAGTAAAATAAAAAAAAATAAAAAAAAATTATTAAATAAAAAAATCCATAAAATAAAAAAATATGCTTTTTTTCCATTGAAAATACGCTTTTCAATGAAAAAAATTGCAAAAAGAAAATATCCTCCATATGTTTGGTATTGCCGCGTCCGTAACGACCCGGACTACATAAATATTACATAAATTATCCCCTATGGTGAACGCCGTAAAAAATAAAAATTAAAAAAAAGACAGAATTTCAAATTTATTCTTAGTTTCCACCGAAAAAAACCTAATAACAAGCGATCAAAAAGCGCCATTTAATCCAAAATGATACTAATGAAAAATACAAGTTGTCCCTCAAAAATAAAGCCCTCACACAACTCCATAGAAAAAGAAAAAAAAAAGTTATGGGTCTTGTGAAGTGGCAATGCAAAATCATTTTTTTGGTTAATAAAAGGGGTTTTATTGGAAAAAAAAAGTAGTAAAACGGAAAAAAAATTATAAGTATTTAGTATCACTGTAATCGTACTGACCCAGAGAATAAAGATATTATGTTATTTGTACCGAAAAATGAACGCCGTAAAATTTATAATGTAAAAACGCAGTGGCAGTATTGCTATTTTCCCCCATCTCCCTCCCAGAAAGAGTTAATAAAAGTTAATCAGAAAGTTATGTGTACCCCAAAATGGTGCCATTAAAAACTAGAACTTGCCCCGTAAAAAACAAGCCCTCATAAAGCTATATAGACTTGGTCACTAAGGGGTTAAGCTATCAGGAGTTCAGAGATGAGGGTTACAGATCAAACCATCTGAGCAGCTCTGTCATGGGTTCACTGAGAAGTCTGCCAGATACACAGAGTGAAAACTAGAGGAACAAAATGAAATACAGACCAACTGAAAAAAAAAAATTTGCCAAAAATAAATCGAATGCAATAATAACGCCCTTAATCCCTTAGGGACGCATGACGTACCGGTACGGCATGTTTCCCGAGTCCTTAAGGAACAATGACCTTCCGGTACGTCATGAGTTTAAAACGGGATTGCGGCAATGCAGGGGTTAATCGGAACAGGATGCCCGCTGAAATCATTCAGCGGGCATCCTGTCACAATGCCAGGAGGGGGGGGGGTTATATGTGTGTGTCAATTCAGACCTGCGGTTTGCTGCGCTTTCTGCAGTTTCTGATCCCCGCGATCAGAAACTTTAAAATGCCCAAAATAAAGATTTTTCACCCCCCGCACCACTGAATGATTTTATGCCGGCGGGTGGTGCAGGGAGGGGGAAGGGGAGTGGTTGCAGGCGGTGCTGGAGGTGCGGCAGGCAGGATCGCGATCCCCCGCCCGCCTCCTCTTGAATATTCATTGGTGTCCAGTGTGGTTATACCAGAGTGTCAGCACATTGCTGACACTCTGGTATAAACGGCAGACATCTGTGCTGTGATGTCAGCCGTTTAACTCTTTCCATACCGCGGTCCGTATGGACCGCTGTATGGAAACGGTTAACAGTCAGGGAGCTCACTCCCTCTCCCATCGGGGGGCTGCTGTGCCTTTGCAGCCCCCAGACAGGATGGGGTCACAGAGGGAGGGAGCCCCCCCTCCTTCCCCTTCCCCTTCCCCGTCTGCTCAGTTGTGGCAGACGGGTAAGGTTCCCATGGCAACAGGACGCCTTCTCAGGCATCCTGCTGTCCATGGTGCTGAACAGATCTGCGCTAAAGGCATAGATCTGTTCAGACAAAGTGTAAGTAAAATACAGTACACTATATAGTGTATTGTACTGTGTTATACAGACATCAGACCCACTGGATCTTCAAGAACCAAGTGGGTCTGGGTCAAAAAAACAAACCAAAAAAAAAAAAACACACATTTATCACTGAATAAAAATTAAAAAAATAAAATACACTACACATTAGGTATTGCTGCGTCCGTAACGACCTGATCTATAAAACGGTCATGTTACTTTCCCCGCACGGTGAACACCATAAAAATAAAAAAATAAAAACTATGAGGAAATAGAAATTTTGCCCACCTTACTTCCCAAAAAAAGGTAATAAAAGTGATCCAAAAAGTCGCACGTACGCCAAAATAGCACCAATCAAACCGTCATCTCATCCCGCAAAAATCATACCCTACCCAAGATAATCGCCCAAAAATATACATATTAGGTATTGCCGCGTCCGTATCGACCGGGTCTATAAATATATCACATGACCTAACCCCTCAGGTGAACACCGTAAAAAAAAAAAAAACAGTGTAAAAAAAAAAAAAAAGTGTAATAGCAAGCGATCAAAAATAGTGCCAATCAAACCGTCATCTTATCCCACAAAAAATGAGACCCTAATTAAGATAATCGCCGAAAAACTGAAAAAACTATGGCTCTCAGACTATGGAGACACTAAAACATGATTTTATTTTGTTTAAAAAATGAAATCATTGTGTAAAACATAAATAATTTTTGGATTTTTTTAAAATCTTTTTTTATAAATAAAAATGATTTTTTTTTAACTTCATTTTACCAGTGTCATGAAGTACAATATGTGACAAAAAAAAAAACAATCTCAGAATGGCCTGGATAAGTCAAAGCGTTTTAAAGTTATCAGCACTTAAAGTGACACTGGTCAGATTTGCAAAAAATGGACAAGTCCTTAAGGTGAAATAGGTCCGAGTCCTTAAGGGGTTAGGGCTCTTTCACACTTGCGTTGTCCGGATCCGTCGTGTACTCCATTTGCCGGAATTACACGCCGGATCCGGAAAAACGCAAGTGAACTGAAAGCATTTGAAGACGGATCAGTCTTCAAAATGCGTTCAGTGTTACTATGGCAGCCAGGACGCTATTAAAGTCCTTATTGCCATAGTAGTAGTGGGGAGCGGTATAATTACAGTCCGTGCGGCTCCCAGGGCGCTCCAGAATGACGTCAGAGCGCCCCATGCGCATGGATGACGTGTCCATGCAATCATGTCATCCATGCGCGTGGGGCGCCCTGACGTCACTCTGAAGCACCCCGGGAGCCGCACGGACGGTAAGTATACTGCTACCCCGCTCCCCACTACACTTTACCATGGCTGCCAGGACGCTATTCAGAAAAACTAAACGTCGGAGCCGGTAATGCGCCGAAACGACATTTAGCTTAAGGCCGGATCCGGATTAATGCCTTTCAATGGGCATTAATTCCGGATCCGGCCTTGCGGCAAGTGTTCAGGATTTTTGGCCGGAGCAAAAAGCGCAGCATGCTGCGGTATTTTCTCCGGCCAAAAAACATTCTGGTCCGGAACTGAAGACATCCTGATGCATCCTGAACATATTTCTCTCCATTCAGAATGCATGGGGATAATCCTGATCAGGATTCTTCCGGCATAGAGCCCCGACGACGGAACTCTATGCCAGAAAAGAACAACGCCAGTGTGAAAGAGCCCCTTAAACAACCCCTTTAAGTGTTTATTCTGAAAATCAGTGTAGGTCCAAGGTGCCCCTTTAATGTATGGATGATCCCCACAAGCAGTTAACGTACGTAGTTATGAATGTATGGCCTTTCTAAAGTACAGTATGTAAACGTGGGACTCTTGTGCTACTTTCACACTCGCGTTGCGTGCGAATCCGTCATGGATCTGCACAGACGGATCCGTTCAGATAATACAAATGTTTGCATCTGTTCAGAACGGATCCGTTTGTATTATCTGTAACATAGGCAACACGGATCCGTCTTGAACACCATTAAAAGTCAATGGAGGACTGATCCATTCTCGCCATTGCGTTTGGTGTCCGCCTCCAAAGCCGAATGAAGACTGAACTGATGCATTCTGAGCGGATCCTTTTCCGTTCAGAATGCATTAGAATGCAAATTGATCCGTTTTGGACCGCTTGTGAGAGCTCTGAACGGACCTCACAAACGGAAAGCCAAAACCTGAGTGTGAAAGTAGACTTACAAGCATTACCAAGTTGTCAAGACTTTACATATGTGCAAAGAGAGCTGCAAGAGTTGGTGCACACGTCCAAAAGCTCGAGAAAAGTAGTGTCAGATCCAAAGTCTAGCAATCCCAGTCCGGAAAATGTTTCACCCCTGTTCATCATTTAAGACACCCTCGCTCCTAGTTGAAGGTTCAGTGGTCCTTTAAGTGACTAAGCCCAAGAAAAACTAAACGGTAGAAATTGCAGATGACATTGGTATAGCAAAGCTCTTCCAGGTTCCTCACTTGTACTGAACTGATTGCACAACCAGTAAATGGAAACAGTTGCTCCATAAAGGTCTCGAGTTGCATGAAATGTACATATGTAGCACACAAAGTAAGGATGAACCTGTACATCTCTTAAAAATACCAGATCCCAACAGGGTAATTTATCAAACTGGTGTAGTTGCCCATAGCAACCAATCAGATTCCACCTTTCATTTTCCACTGGAGCTGTCAAACATGAAAGGAGGAATCTGATTGGTTGCTATGGGCAACTAAGCCAGTTCTACTTTACACCAGTTTGATAAATGACCCCACAAGTCTTTTCCATCCTTTCCTATACATCCTGCTAGTTAGGAGGTATACTGGTCCACACAAGCCGCACATTCACGGCGACGGATACGATATTTACAAGATTACTACTTTAGGACATATTGCCAACTACTACTTCATCATGTTCAAGAATTGCTGATTCAATCCTGAATACATCTTTATTCTACCCAAAAGGTACTGCATATAGCGGTAGAGGAAAGACATCGCTGCACCTATTCCATCTCCACTCCAGAAAGAGCTGCGTAACAATGAAGTCTCCAGTACTTGGCTGGTTAACCTAATACTATGCACATCACGCAATATGTTGCAATAAGTGGCCAGACCTGAACCCGTCTGTCTATAGGAGCCATGGGGAGCACAAAGCCCGCTCTGTATGTAATAAATACCTGTTCTGTCTCCAGAAAGCAGGGCTGGCAGATTTCATTTCAGCTTGAATTACGGACTTTCACTTTCCAACCAAGAAAATACACACTTTCTATTTCCACAGCGCTGGCCTCACTGGTCGGATCCCCTAATCCTGTCCTGTATCTCAGAAGGGGAAAAGATCCCAGCAATGTCAGTCAGGAAGACATAATTACCTGCCACCTCTTCCTATAGTCAGCGTCAGGCGCTCTGCCAGGGAATATAATGAGCGGGTACAGCTACTGCCCGAGGACAAAAACACGCCTGGCTTCTAAATGTCGGCTGCTAGATTTTAGGTAGGGGGCGACAGATTACGGGCAAGCCCCTGTTCATCCAAATGCTGTTATATCAGAAACTTTCACCCCTGATGAGGATTTACCACGGATTCTAACTGCACTGGTTTTAAAGGGGTTCTCCGGGTCTGAACAAATGGCGACATACCCTTTGGGTAGGTCGTCAATATCAGATTGGCAGAGGTCTGACTCCTGGCATCCTCAGCTGTTTGAAGAAGCTCTGGGTGCCTGAAACAGGAACCAGAACTGCACAGCAGTGGATGGAGCCGTTACTACAGAGCGGTTTCCATTCAAGTACATTAACGCTGGGTTCACACCTGAGCGTACTCTGTATGCGTGATTTTATCGGGCGTTTACATACGTGGCTCCGGAAACAAGCAAACGCCCATTGTCGCGCGTTCCCGGAAGTCTATGTGTGGGAACGCGCGACATTACGCCCCAAAGAAGCTCCTGTACTTCTTGGGGCGTAGGGCGTTTTACAGCGCGTTCGTACGCGCTGTAAAACGCTCAGATGAGAACCATGCCCATAGGGAATCATTGGTTCTTGCCTGTTGAGCGTTTTACAGCGCGTTCAACGCTCAGGTATGAACCCAGCCTTAGGGTATGGCAACACGGGATGGATTTTCCGATACAGATTTGGCAGTGAATCTGCAGATGTGAAATGTGGACGTGTGCTGGATTTTGCAGCAGATGTGCACTGGATTTCACTCAATGCGTTGAAAAAGGTGCAAATCTAAAGCCTTAAGGCCCCATTCACACAAATGTATTTTGGTTCCACATCCGATCTACTTTTTTTTTCGTGGATCGGATGCAGACCCATTCATTTCTATAGGGCCGCAAAAAAATGCGGACAGCACATCGTATGCCGTTTGCATCTGTATGTCCGTTCCAGAGGCCTGCAAAAAAAGAGAACAGGTCCTATTCTTGCGGATAAGAATAGGTATTGTTACAATGGAGCCGGAAAAAAAAAAAAAAAAAGGGATGTGATGCAATGTCATTTGTAGTTTTTGCAGATCTGCGTTTTGCAGACCATAAAAATATATTCGGTCGTATGAGGGTGCATTCACATGACCATATGTATTTTGAAGTCTGCAAAATGTGGATCTGCAAAAAAGACGGACGGCGTCCGTGTGGCATCCATTATTTTGTGTACCCATTGTAACAATGCCTATCCTTGTCAGCAAAACAGACAATAATAGGAAATGCTCTATTTTTTGCGGGGCTACGGAATGGACATATGGATGTGTACAGCACACGGTGTGCAGTCTGCATTTTATGGGGCCCCATGGAAATAAATGGGCCTGCATCAAATCCGCAAATCATGTGAATGGGGCCTTAGTTAACATGCTGCAGACCTTAAATCTTCACCCACTATTCCACAGCAAGGGCTCATTGACACAACCGCAAATTGCAGATCGTGTGCCTTCCGCAATTTACGAACGGAAAGCCCATTATAGAAACACCTATTCTTGTCCGCAAAACAGACAAGAATAGGACATGATCTATCATTTTTGCGGGGCCACGGAACGGAGCAGCGAACACACTAAGTGCTGTCCACATCTTTTGCGGCCCCGTTGAAGTGAATGGGTCCGCACCTGAGCCGCAAAAAAACGGCTCGGATGTGGAACCAAACCACGTTCGTATGAACGAGCCCTGAGACATCAGCGGCATATACCCCTGATGTGAACATCCCCTTCAGAGTACATATTCAGTAATGTGTCCAATTAAAGTTTTTTCAGCGTTCTGGTGCACATGCAGTCCCACTTGCAGTTCTATAAACCACAGCGTGGGACAAAAAAAAACGGACATGATTATTCTTTGTGTGGGTTCTGAGCTAAATCCATGTGCAAAACTGCCACAGAAAAGGGCAAGACCAAAAACTGTGCAAAGTTTTGATCCAAATTCCACGGGATGCAACTGACATGGGATGATTAGGAGCAGTTCATAGCAAAACCGGCAAGTAATTTGGCTTGTGCTTATGGTCTAGCTGCTCTTAACCCTTTAATAACCAGAAAAAAGGTTTTGATTTTTGCCTCTCTCCATTTCAGCAACCATAACTTTATATTTTTTTTTTTGTGGCTGCTGATGCTTTTCTATTACGTGGGCGAATTTTTTTTTTTTTTTTTTTATTTATAAAGACTTTGGAGGAAACATCCGAAGGCGATTCACATAAAACTTTGTTCTAATACTGTACGGAGCAGGAGCTCCGTACAGTATTAGAACGCATTGGCTCTGGTGAGTCGAAGCTATTGCTCCCCGAGGTCTCGCGAGACTTTGCGCAATAACTTCATAAATTAATTTGTACTGTAAAAAAACATTTCCCGAACTTGAGTTCTGTTCCAAGGTACCACTTGGAACCGAACAGAGTTCGGAATTTATTTTTTACTGTACAAATTAATTTATGAAGTTATTGCGCAAAGTCTCGCGAGACCTCGGGGAGCAATAACTTCGGCTCATCGGAGCCAATACATTCTAAGGCCTCTTTCACACGACCATATGGATTTTTCAGTGTTTTGCAGTCAGTTTTTCACAGATCCGTTGTTCCATTTTCTGTTTCCGTTCCGTTTTTTCCGTATGGCATTTACAGTAATTACATAGAAAAAATTGGGCTGGGCATAACATTTTCAATAGATGGTTCTGCAAAAACGGAACGGATACGGAAGACATACGGATGTTCAGTTTTTTTTCGGACCCATTGACTTCAATGGAGCCACGGAACGTGATTTACGGGCAATATTAGGACATGTTCTATCTTTCAACGGAACGGAAATACGGAAACAGAATGCATAAGGAATATATTCCATTTTTTTTGCGGAACAATTGAAATGAATGGTTCCATGTATGGGACGTAAAAAATGGCAAAAATAAAAAAAACTAAAACAAACAATCACATGAAAGAGGCCTAATACTATAAAGTAGGGAAATCACTTCCTCCTGTGCTGTACATGTACGATGCTGGTCAGGAAGGGGTTAAACAATTGTTAATTTTCTAATGACACAATTAAAATGTGTACATTAATTAGGGCACTTGTACGGTCACCTCTCCTGTCTGTTCAAATAATAATTGCATTCCACATTAATGCAGTTTTCCAGGATTTTCGTACCGACGGCCTAGCCTCAGCTGTATGAAGAGGCAACAGCGCTTCATGAACTCTTCCTAGCCCAGTGACGTCAAGAACATTGCTCACGTGGCCTAGGTAAAACTCAGTCCCATTCAAGTGAACGGGCCCGGGCTGTGATAACAAATATAGCCACTATACATCGTACAGCGCTGTGCTTGGTAATCCGCTCTCACTGGAGCGCCGTGGCCTTCTCAAACAGCTTATCGTGGGGTGCCGGGAGCTGGACCTCCGACAATCTCATATTAACGACCTACCCTAATCCCAGAAAGCCACTTTAAATGATAATTCTGGGGGAACTATTCTAATAACTGTATATTGAGCCGTTACTCTATTATTCCCATTTAGAGGAGACAAAGAGCAGTCTATTATACAGGATGAAACACTGCTCTCTCACTGTATGTGGAAAAAGAAGATATAAAGAGATAGGCTAATGCTAAGGACCTTTTTGGATTTGATGGTGGGAAATTGAGCCATTTCTTTTTTGGGCGTGCTGGCATCATCTGAGATTGACTGGGTCAGTCTGAAGATATGAATAAATCCCCAACCAATCTGGCCCTGGCAGCACTAACTGCATAGTGCAAGTCCGTGCAGTGACATTCCTCCCCTTCCCCCCCCCCCCCCCCTCCAAATGGTGATACCTAGATGGCCTTTATTCATAAACTGCTAATTGGAATAATAAAGGAATGAGACAATATAGATCATTACAGTCATCAGAAAATGACCTACTTAAATCCCAATATAATGCTCAACATATTTAAAAAAAAATAAAAAAATTTATATACAGTACAGACCAAAAGTTTGGACACACCTCCTCATTCAAAGAGTTGAAGGCACTGGGGGATAGTGGAGCTGATGGCACTGGGGGAATGAAGCGTGTTGGGGACTGATGGCAGGGGGTCTAATGAGTTTTTATAAAGGAAAACAGTCAATTTTTTCTTATTAGAGTACTCGATTAATCGTAAAAATAAATCAGTAGAATACTTGATTGCTAATATAATCGTTACATCAAGTGTCTGCCATCTACATGACTAGAGACTGAGTCAGCTGCATAGCAATTACCTCTTAGTACATCATGGATGTCAAACTCATGGCCCTCCAGATGTTGCAAAACTACAACTCCCATCATTCCCTGATAGCTGTAGTATGCCCAGGCATGATGGGAGTTGTAGTTTTGCAACAGCTGGAGGGCCGCGAGTTTGACATCCCTGTAGTACATAGATGTCAGTGGGCGGTGCACACGACTAAGCCCCTCCCCCAGAGGTGAAACTGGTAGTCAGAAATGATGCATCATGGAGCCCGAGAGACATAAACCTGAGGTCATTTTACATCAGGGTGGATTTGATTTAAATCACTAATCAGTAAGGCTTGATTTAAATCATAGTTTTCTACATAAAGACTAATTCTTGCTGGTATAACTTATAATATGCAAGTAGATGAAGATTTTTAGAATAACAGCTTTTTATATTAGTTTGATTAGGTTGATTCTGCATTCATAGGTTTGTAGAAGTTAGGATTAAGGTCTTTTTCTCAACTCTGTTCATGTTATAACATTTTTTGCTGTGAAGAAGAGGCATGTGATCTCTGCTGAGTCAAATTCAGTTTTGAGAACTTCAAAAGTAAACCAAGCATCTGTGACAATATCTTGTAGGCAGAGAAACTGCCCAATCTTACAAAAACCTCTGGAAGAGCATGACATTGTGAATGGATTAATGGAATTTATTTACCAAAAAAATGTAACATATACAGCCTTATTCTACATAATTAAAGAGTACCTTTCACTAGCGTAAAACTTCTAAACTAACTATCCCAGACATGTAGAGCGGCGCTCAGGGATCCCCCTGCACTTACTGTTATACCTGGGCGCCGCGCCATTCTCCCGTTATAGCCTCCGGTATCTTCACTCAGCTCATAGCCTGAGAGGCTTTTTTTCCCCTCAGGCTATGAGCTGAGCGCTGCGATTGGCCAGCGCTACAGCATGGGAGAAGGAGACGCCGGCAGGTTCCCCTGGGTGGAGCCTAACTATGAAGATACCGGAGGCTATAACGGGAGAACGGAGCGGCGCCCAGGTATAAAAGTAAGTGCAGGGGGATCCCTGGGCGCCGCTCTCCATGTCTGTATAGTTAGTTTAGAAGTTTTATTCTAGTGAAAGGTCCTCTTTAAAAAATGAATCTTTATTTCATGATGGAATAACCTTTGGATGGTAAGTATATATATATAACAGATTTTTTTTTATCCACCCTGTTTTACATCTTAAAGAGGCTCTGTCAGCATGATCAACCCTATTAATCCTTGCCTGGAATTACCCTTCTGCTACATTGACGCCCTATCCTAAGAATAAATAAGTACATTTATGACTAACAATGTTCTTGTTCTCAGCTTGCATGTATCTATGGCTTTAGGCTTGCAGCTCTGCCCAATGAATAATAAAGGGGTTCTCCCTTTAATATTGGAGTGTGGTGTAGACGGGGCCATCTGCCTCACCACCTTCACCATCATTTATGCCAGTTTAGGCTAGTTTCTGGATCTCTCTTCATTCTGGCGTTGCTATCAGGCCCATTCACTATAATGTGGACTGGCGGAGAACGTTCAGCCAATTCTCAACATTCTCAACAGACATCCCCGGCAGGCTGCTCCATGCCAGAGATGTCTAACGCTACTGTGAAACTAGCCTTAGGCACAAGACCCACTGGAGGTCCAGCACCTCATTATAAATGAAGCTCATCCTCCGGCGAGGCAGGGGATATTAAAAAACGGTCTTTGATAAATGACCCTCAGTGTGATATTTTACAAACTTTTTGGTTTGATAAACTCTGAAATTTACAGTATTTAAAGATAATCATACATATTTGTGTATTTGCAGTGGAACTTTAAAAAAAAAAGCTGCTGACTGCACATCTTTTGAAAAAAATAAATAAATATGTAAACTGCATGGGGGACAAACAATCGTACTAATGATCATTTGTTCCCCATACAGTTTGCATCGGCCTATGTAAAGCATGGGTCTCCAGGATGTATCCACAATGCGGCAGTAGCAGATTCGCCCGACCATGGCGAGCAACTTGCAGATTAACAGAGGTATTACCTCCAAATACATGTCAGGTCTAGGTTGGCAAGGTAGCGGGCACTGCATTTCAGCCAGCTCATGGAGACCCTGCCCAAAATGCTCCCTATTAACCTGATTGACTTGTTAAACTGTCGAGCATTGCTCATATTCCAGGTTGAAATCAGCCATGTAAATTGACTTTAACTCGTGGTGCTTGACAGAGCGTGCACCGACCCTCCTGTCTATCCCCACAACAAGACACGACATTGCTGTATGTAGCAACATCACTATGGTAGCCTGTCATTAGGAGTCGCATTGAAAATCCCAAAATTAGCTACTTCAATGCATTTTTATTCACTCCTTCGCCTCCTGAACTTGTCCTAGATGATCCCTCAAAACAGTTGAGTTCTGTGCCAAATCTACTTATGGGGCTTGATACGGACTCACAATCTAGCCAATTATCGGGGACGAGCGTTTGTAGAAAAGCTCATTCCCAATAAGCGCCTGGCGATCACTTGATGAACGAGCTGACTATTAGATGCTCTATGCTACATGTCACCATTTTATAGCGCACTAAGCCAGTTTATAGGCCTTGTAATGTAATAGGTACTGTATGTACATTGCTTCCAGATGAGCGCAGTCAGCTGACAGGCAGCGAGGAGAGAAGCAGGTGACAGTCACCCCCGGCGTGACGTAACACACAGGCACAGCACAGGTAGTAAACACTGTCAGGCATTCATCAGATGGCTAGGGAATGAATCATTTAACATCCCAGGAGGCGGATACAGCGAGGTAGTAAAAATCTACTAGCTACGGCTGGTCTGTGCTGTGCCAAAGCAGAAAATACGTTAGGGCACAGATACAAAGGGGCAAATTCAGTTTGTAGGCCTTTCTGAAATCTTCCCCACGTCTGTAATGTGAAGATAAAAATTGGAGGACAGTGTGACAACAACACGTGACAGGGATAGCTCAAAGTCCTACGAACCAGGAGATAAAGTGCTGACGGGGGCAGATCTTGAAATCTGTAAAATAAGTAACAAGGAAGGAGGTTTGGCCCTTTATTCAGCACTCTTACAGAAGAGGTTAATAATACACTGAAGGAGGAAGGGGCAGAGCCACTGGTCTGTGCAGGCATTCACACTTTATGTCTAGACAAACAGCAGCAAGAAGCTCCACCGCCTCAGCCATGTTGACAGCTGGTGCTGAGCGATAAGCGTCAAGTCTGACACTATTGCTCCATACGGTCATGCTATCACCCTGTGCACAGACCCTACTGGAACTGGCTGCAACAACACAGGGGCCACAGATCGGGGATCACAACACAAATGTAACTGCGGGTCCATCCCAGGACATTCCCAAATGGCCCGAGGGTCACAACCTGCCATGCTCGACTTGCTAGATCATCAATCAGCACTCTGCCCATGGAAAAGGACCCTAAACCTCAAGCACACCCAAAAAAAAAACACTAAGGCTACTTTCACATTAGCGTTTTTTGCGGATCCGTCATGGATCTGCATGGATCACACTTACAATAATACAACCGCGTGCATCCGTCATGAACGGATCCAGTTGTATTATGTCTTATATAGCCATGACTGATCTGTCATGAACACCATTGAAAGTCAATGGGGGAACGGATCCGTTTTCTATTGTGTCTTGCACCGCACCACATTGCGGACAGAAAAACGCTGTCTGTCCGCGATGGGGACACAACCAAACTAGGGGTGCACCGAAATTCCGGCGGCCGAAAATATCGGCCGAAAATGGGCCTAGTCCATTTCGGCCGATATTGGTACATATCGGCAGAAAATATGGTTCGGGCGGCCGGCGGCGCCCCTCATGCTGTGCCTCCTAAACGCTTGCGGCTCTAAAGAATCTCCGGCTCAGTGCTGCGCAGCCTGCTGTGTCTGCTCTGTGCTACTGCTGTTGATAGTGTAGCGTGGCCGAGCTCTGTTCGTTCCGCGGTACAGGAGCTTTTGTTTCCTGTACCCGGCCGGACTGACAGGAAGTGCTTACTTCGTGTGCACTTCCTTTCAGTCCGGCCGGGTACAAGAAACAAATGCTCCTGTACCGCGGACCGAACAGAGCTCGGCCACGCTACACAGGCTACACTAGAGGTGACAAGGGAGGGGGGGGGGGGGGGGGGTGTAGAATGAGAGTGACAAGGGAGGGGGGGGAAATGAGAGTGACAAGGGAGGGAGGGAGGGGGGGGGGGGGAGAGTGACAAGGGAGGGAGGGAGGGAGGGGGGGGGAGAGTGACAAGGGAGGGAGGGAGGGAGGGGGGGAGAGTGACAAGGGAGGGGAGGGAGGGAGGGGGGGAGAGTGACAAGGGAGGGAGGAGGGAGGGGGGAGAGTGACAAGGGAGGGAGGGAGGAGGGGGGTGAGAGTGACAAGGGAGGGGGGAGGGAGGGGGGAGAGTGACAAGGGAGGGAGGGAGGGAGGGGGGGAGAGTGACAATGAGGTGGAGGGAGGGAGGGGGGAGAGTGACAAGGGAGGGAGGGAGGGAGGGGGGGAGAGTGACAAGGGAGGGAGGGAGGGAGGGGGGGGTGAGAGTGACAAGGGAGGGAGGGAGGGAGGGGGGGAGAGTGACAAGGGAGGAGGGAGGGAGGGGGGGAGAGAGGGGGGAGAGTGACAAGGGAGGGAGGGAGGGAGGGGGGGAGAGTGACAGGGAGGGAGGGAGGGAGGGGGGGAGAGTGACAAGGGAGGGAGGGAGGGAGGGGGGGAGAGTGACAAGGGAGGGAGGGAGGGAGGGGGGAGAGTGACAGGGAGGGAGGGAGGGAGGGGGGGGAGAGTGACAAGGGAGGGAGGGAGGGAGGGGGGAGAGTGACAAGGGAGGGAGGGAGGGAGGGGGGGAGAGTGACAAGGGAGGGAGGGAGGGGGGGGGGAGAGTGACAAGGGAGGGAGGGAGGGAGGGGGGGAGAGTGGACAAGGGGGGAGGGGGGAGGGGGGGAGAGTGACAAGGGAGGGAGAGGAGGGAGGGGGGGAGAGTGACAGGAGGGAGGGAGGGGGGGGAGAGTGACAAGGGAGGGAGGGAGGGAGGGGGGGAGAGTGACAAGGGAGGAGGGAGGGAGGGGGGGAGAGTGAAGGGAGGGAGGGAGGGAGGGGGGGAGAGTGACAAGGGGAGGGAGGGGGAGAGTGACAAGGGAGGGGGGAGGGGGGAGAGTGACAAGGGAGGGGGGAGGGGGGGGAGAGTGACAAGGGAGGGAGGGGGGGGGGAGGGGAGAGTGAAAGGGAGGGGGGAGGGGGGGAGAGAGTGACAAGGGGAGGGAGGGAGGGGGGGAGAGTGGACAAGGGAGGGAGGGGGGGGAGAGGTGACAAGGGGGGAGGGAGGGGGGAGAGTGACAAGGGAGGGAGGGGGGGGGAGAGTGACAAGGGAGGGAGGGGGGGGAGAGTGACAAGGGAGGGAGGGGGGGGAGAGTGAGGACAAGGGAGGAGGGGGGAAGGAGTGACAAGGGAGGGAGGGGGGGGGGAGAGTGACAAGGGAGGGGGGGGGGAGGACAAGGGAGGGAGGGGGGGAGAGTGACAAGGGAGGGAGGGGGGGAGAGTGACAAGGGGGAGGGGGGGGGGAGAGTGACAAGGGAGGGAGGGGGGGGGAGAGTGACAAGGGAGGGAGGGTGGGGGAGAGTGACAAGGAGGGAGGTGGGGGAGAGTGACAAGGGAGGGAGGGGGGGGAGAGTGACAAGGGAGGGAGGGGGGGGAGAGTGAACAAGGGAGGGAGGGGGGGGAGAGAGTGACAAGGGAGGGAGGGGGGGGGAGAGTGACAAGGGAGGGAGGGGGGGAGAGTGACAAGGGCGGGAGGGGGGGGAGAGTGACAAGGGAGGGGGGGGGGAGAGTGACAAGGGAGGGAGGGGGGAGAGTGACAAGGGAGGGAGGGGGGGAGAGTGACAAGGGAGGAGGGGGGGAGAGTGACAAGGGAGGGAGGGGGGGGAGTGACAAGGGAGGGAGGGGGGGGAGAGTGACAAGGGAGGGAGGGGGGGGAGAGTGACAAGGGAGGGAGGGGAGGGAGAGTGACAAGGGAAGGGAGGGGAGGGAGAGTGACAAGGGAGGGAGGGGAGGGAGAGTGACAAGGGAGGGAGGGGGGGGGAGAGTGACAAGGGAGGGGGGGGGGGAGAGTGACAAGGGAGGGAGGGGGGGGGAGAGTGACAAGGGAGGGAGGGGGGGGGGGAGAGGTGACAAGGGAGGGAGGGGGGAGGAGAGTGACAAGGGAGGGAGGGGGGGGGAGAGTGACAAGGGAGGGAGGGGGGGGGGGGGGAGAGTGACAAGGGAGGGAGGGGGGGAGAGTGGACAAGGGAGGGAGGGGGGGAGAGTGACAAGGGAGGGAGGGGGGGAGAGTGACAAGGGAGGGAGGGGGGAGAGGAGAGTGACAAGGGAGGGAGGGGGGGAGAGTGACAAGGGAGGGAGGGGGGGAGAGTGACAAGGGAGGGAGGGGGGGAGAGACTTTTTTTTAAATAACCACTTTGGGTGGCATTGTGTGTATAATATCTATGTATCTGTTTAACTTTATATTTTAATTCACTTTCCTTTTTTTTTACTTAAAAAAAGTATTTTAAAAGTATTTGGGCAAAAAGGCAGTTTCGGTTTTCGGTCAAGGGCATCCTGAATTTTCGGTTTCGGACCAGAATTTTCATTTCGGTGTAGGGATCGACCGATTATCGGATTTACCGATATTATCGGCCGATATTCAGGATTTTGAACACTATCGGTATCGGCATTTATTTTGCCGATATTCCGATAGTGTATGGGGAACACAGATCGCGCTGCTGACAGCGCTCTCCGTGTTCCCCTTAGCAGCACAGGGGAGAAGGAGCAGTGTCTCCTCCCACTGTGCTGCTCCTGCCGCTGCCGCCAATGTAAGGACAGGGGACAGGAGGAGGGGAGGAGCTATGGCCACTGCTCCACCAATGAAGATTAATCTATCATTCATTCATATACAGGAGGCGGGAGCTGCAGGATCACATAGCCGGCTCCCGGCCTCTATGAGCTGTAGCTGCGATCTGCGGTAGTTAACTCCTCAGGTGCCGCAGATCGCAGCTACTGCTCATAGAGGTCGGGAGCCGGCTATGTGATCCTGCAGCTCCCGCCTCCTGTATATGAATAAATGTGAGATTAAGCTTCATTGGTGGCGCAGTGCGCCCCCCCAAGCCCCCCAGTATCAGACATTGGTGGCGCAGTGCGCCCCCCCCCCCCCCCCAGTGGTGGCGCATAGGGCCCCCCCACCCCAGTCGCAGTGCGCCCCTCCACAGGATCCCCTCTCCCTTGCTCCTCCGATCGGAGCCCCAGCAGTGTAATGCTGGGGCTCCGATCGGTTACCATGGCAGCCAGGACGCTATTGAAGCCCTGGCTGCCATGATAAGCTCCATGTTGCTGTGTGCACAAAGCACACAGCAGCAGGGACAGTGTGAGCTCCTATTCACCCTGATAGATCTCTATCAGGGTGAATAGGACAAGGGTTCTAGTCCCTAAGGGGGCTAAAAGTTAGTTAAAAAAAAAGTTACAAAAAAATAATAAAAACACCAAAATATTAAATATAAATGAAAAAGAAAGATTTACAAAAAAAAATAAAAATACACATTAATTTTCAGCAGATTTGTGGGAATTTTTATTTTTTTTTCAAAAATGAAAATTCCCAGAATATCGGTATAAATTATCGGCTATCGGCCTGAAAGTTCACAAATTATCGGTATCGGCCCTAAAAAATCAATATCGGTCGATCCCTATTTCGGTGCACCCCTAAACCAAACGGAACGGATCTCAATAGCGGAATTGAAAACGCAGATGTGAAAGTAGCCTAATGAAAGCGAAAATTGGGAGGTGTTAGGGTATGTTCATGTAGACTTTATTCGACATGGGTTTTGGCACCGATTCTGTGCAAAACACCTGCAATTCAGCTTAATTGAATGAAATAGGGAAACCATTTATTAATTTATATAGCGCTTTTTTTTTTTTACCCGCTTGCGGTTTCAAAAACTATGCTGCAGAAAAAAAGAAGTGACAAGTCTACACAAGAAATCCCATAGCAGACTCCACATCAGGATTTTCAGCATAGATAAAAACTGTGTGAACATGCCCTTATCCATAGCAAATGGTTATTCTTCAAACTGGTTTTCTCATCTCAGACATCCCTATAGATTATGCCTTAAGGGGATAATCCACTCCTAGTATACTGATGGCCTATCCTCATGACAGGCCATTGATATCCAATCGGTGGGGGTCCAACACCACGGACCTCCACTGATCAGTTTGGGAGTAGCTCTGTCCATGGTGTAGTGGACGGAGCTGGTTACTGCACTGCTGCTCCAAATTAAGTGAATGGAGCAGCGTTGCAGAAAACCAGTTCCATCCACTACACAATGGACAGAGCTGGGTAATTCCAGTACTGCAGAACATCGGACTGGCGGAGTATAGGATCCCCACAGATCAGATACTGATGGCCTATCCTGAGGATAGGCCATCACTTTAAGGCTGGGTTCACACCTGAGCATTTTACAGCGCGTTCAAACGCGCTGTAAAACGCTCAACACATGAAAACCAATGCTTCCCTATGGCCCTGGTTCACACTTGAGCGTTTTACAGCGCGTTTGAACGCGCTGAAAAACACCCTACGCTCAAAAAAGTTCTTGAGCTTCTTTGGGGCGTTTTGTCGCGCATTCCCGTACATAGACTTTCGGGAATGCGCGACAGTGGGCGTTCGCTTGTCTCTGTATGCACGATTGTAAACGCCCGTACAATCGCGCATACAGAGCGCTCCTTTCAGAACGCTCAGGTGTGAACCCAGCGTAAAAGGAGTGGACAACCCCCTGACGCTGGTTTCAGACCTGAGCGTTCGCGATGGAGCGCTCTGTATGCGCGATTGTACGGGCGTTTGCAATCGCGCATACAGAGACAAGCGAACGCTCATTGTCGCACGCTCCCGAAAGTCTATGTACAGGAACGTGCGACAAGACACCCCAAAGAAGCTCATGTACTTCTTGAGCGTCGGGCGTTTTACAGCGCGTACATCGTACACACTGTAAAACGCCCAGGTGAGAACCATTCCCATAGGGAAGCATTGGTTTCTCGTTGTTGAGCGTTTTTACAGCACGTAGGAACACGCTGTAAAACGCTCAGGTGTGGGCTGGGTTCACACCTGAGCGTTTTACAGCGCGTTTCTACAGCTTTTTACAGCTTGTCGCGCGTTCCCGTACATAGACTTTCGGGAACGCGAGACAATGGGCGTTCGCTTGTCTCTGTATGCGCGATTGTAAACGCCCGTACAATCACGCATACAGAGCGCTCCTTTCAGAACGCTCAGGTGTGAACCCAGCGTTAAAGTGAATGTCTCTCCAGTGATTTGCTGCCCTAGCTAAGGGCATCATTACCCGGTGACAGATACCTTTAGCAAAACACTGTTCAATACACAGTGCAAATACCATATTAATGAAGTACCTGCCATTCCCCCTACAGAGGACGGACATTTGTGTCTCCAGTAATCAGAGGGCGGGGGGGAGGCAGGAGCTCATGAATATGAGGACTCAGCAGCGCGCAGTATGTACTGAACAGTTCCTGCGCAGGATTATATACGTATTAGCAAAATGTCCGGGTCAGCTCCAAAAAAGTGACCCAACCTTTTGCTAAGGGGATCTGTCACCAGTTTATGCTGCTCATAGGTAGGGCACCATAAAACTGATGACAGATTCCCTTTAACTATCTGTGAGTTTCACCTACGTCAAGAACAGGGATCCTGACACCTGTCCCACCAGGTGAGGTGGTAGTCAGCTGCTGCACTGAGGTGGAGAACAAATGTAGAAGTGGCTGCATATACCAGCGCACTCTGACATCACTTCTATAGGAGTTATGTAAAAGCCAAGTAAATGTGAGCTTTATATACACGGCAGTATATATGACAGAGCTATATAAAAATATAAAGTAAAAAGGAGCAGTCACTTCTCCTGACACGTCTGTTTTAGTAACAACACTTATGAATGAATTGCCAGAAGTCTGCAATCCAGGACCAGGACATTATCCAGTCAGTGCTGCCAGTCAGACTGTACAGGGGCACACCCCAAACTGGTAACACCCGGCTTTATTGCAGACTGCTGGCAATTCATTCAGAAGCTTCTAGTAGGAACCACAGTGCAAAGGCACAACATAGAGTTACATGTAAAGATGCTCCAGGATTGTTATTACTAAAACAGACATGTCAGGAGAGATGGCAGCTCCTATAACAAAATAACAATCTTTCACTAGCAAAACCAACTGTTTCTGAGACAACCAATTTTTATGGTGCATTTCTTTGCAAAGAAAATCTACAGCATCCAGACAATACATACAATGTGAATGAGATCTGTAATGAACATGGGATAAAACAGTCATCACCAGGGGCGGACTAGCCATAGACCTTACAGGCAAATTTCCCCGTGAGTCGATGCCCACAGGGCTGCCAGAGCCCTCCTTTCACACTGGCGTTTCTGGGTCCACTTGTGAGATCCGTTTCAGGGCTCTCACAAGCGGGCCCCAAAACGGATCAGTTCAGCCCCAATGCATTCTGAATGGATAAGGATCCGTTCAGAATGCATCAATTTGGCTGCGTTTGGTCTCCATTGCGTTTTTTAGACGGTCACAAAAACGCAGCTTGCAGTGTTTTGGTGACAGCCTGACGATGTGGAGCCAAACTGATCCATTCTGACTTACAATGTAAGTCAATGGGGACGGATCCGTTTTTCACTGACACAATATAATGCAATTGAAAACGTTTTGACTTAGACTTTTTATTTTTATAAATAATGCAAACAGATCTGTTATTAACGGATACAAGCGTTTGCATTATTGGTGCGGATCCGTCTGTGCAGATACAAGACGGTTACATCGCTGGGCAGGCACATAATCTGATGCTCTCAGCATTAGTGAACACTAGGAGCATCAGGTACTTATGTAGGCGGCTGCAGGTGCCCTCCTGAAGTCCTCAGGACAAGGACAATGATACAGTTGAACACTGCAGCGAGTGTGCTGCACTGTGACATCCGGTTCTGCTGGGGCGGTATATTGTGCTGCACTGTGGCATCCGGTTCTGCTGGGGCGGTATATTGTGCTGCACTGTGGCATCCGGTTCTGCTGGGGCGGTATATTGTGCTGCACTGTGGCATCCGGTTCTGCTGGGGCGGTATATTGTGCTGCACTGTGGCATCCGGTTCTGCTGGGGCGGTATATTGTGCTGCACTGTGGCATCCGGTTCTGCTGGGGCGGTATATTGTGCTGCACTGTGGCATCCGGTTCTGCTGGGGCGGTATATTGTGCTGCACTGTGGCATCCGGTTCTGCTGGGGCGGTATATTGTGCTGCACTGTGGCATCCGGTTCTGCTGGGGCGGTATATTGTGCTGCACTGTGGTATCCGGTTCTGCTGGGGCGGTATATTGTGCTGCACTGTGGTATCCGGTTCTGCTGGGGCGGTATATTGTGCTGCACTGTGGTATCCGGTTCTGCTGGGGCGGTATATTGTGCTGCACTGTGGTATCCGGTTCTGCTGGGGCGGTATATTGTGCTGCACTGTGGTATCCGGTTCTGCTGGGGGGTATATTGTGCTGCACTGTGGTATCCGGTTCTGCTGGGGCAGTATATTGTGCTGCACTGTGGTATTTGGCCTATTTGTATTGCCTCACATTCTTTAAGTTTAGACCCACCTACAACATGGGGCTACTTCTAGTTTTTTTCCAGGGCCACTTAAGCTACTTTCACACTTGCGTTCATATAATGCAGACGGTGGCTCCGTTCAGTACGGATCCGTCTGCATTATAATGTTAAAAAAATTCTAAGTGTGAAAGTAGCCTCAGACGGATCCATCCAGACTTTCAATGTAAAGTCAATGGGGGACGGATCCGTTTGAAGATTGAGCCATAGTGTGTCATCTTCAAACGGATCCGTCCCCATTGACTTACATTGTAAGTCTGGACGGATCCGCACGGCCAGGCGGTCATCCGAACGCTGCAAGCAGCGTTCGGGTGTCCGCCTGCTGAGCGGAGCGGAGGCCAAACGCTGCCAGACTGATGCATTCTGAGCGGATCCGCATCCACTCAGAATGCATTAGGGCAGTACGGATGCGGTCGGGTCCGCTTGTGAGCCCCTTCAAACGGAGCTCACAAGCGGACACCCAAACGCTAGTGTGAAAGTAGCCTTAGAGTTCTCAGTCCGCCCCTGGTGACCACAGTCAACAGCACTTTTCCTGCAATGGTTGCTGATTACATAAGTTTTAAGCCTCATTCACACGTCCGTGCTTAAATCTGTGAAAAGGTAGTCCGTGATGCCTCCGTGAAGATGTCTGTGATTGATCCGTGTTGGATCCATGTTGGGTGTGTGTGCCATCTGTTTTTCACCGACACTGAACAGCTGAAAAATAATTTTCAAAGCAGCTCTTCCTAATGATCCATAAAACATCAACGGCATCTGTGGCTTTCACGGACGCATAGACTATAATGGGCGTAATGGATTTGTGAACACGGAAAAAATATAGCATGCTTCTGTCCTAAAAACATGGACCGTGGAAAAAAAAATGGTGTGAATACATACATTAAAATTAACGAGAATGTGTGCTGTCCGTGGAGAATGCGCACAGGACGCATACGTGGAACACTGACGTGTGAATGAGGTTTTACAAGGATGTTTTTGGGTTGTAGAGGAGGTAAATCCGCCCGGTGAGGACCACTGTTCTAGAGATGCTTCACCCTCCACCACATGTAATAGAAATACCACACACATGATAAAAAGACAGCAGAGAGAATCCGGAGGACTGGAGGCTTCTGCCGCTGTGCTGATGTGTGACATTTACACAGACTATGTCCATGGAAAGAATGGCTGAGAACAATATGCAGTCTAATCCCTAGGGCTGATATCAGCAGAACCAGCCAGCAAGGCAATGAACCTGGCACAAGGACAGTAAAATGTGGATGGCCCAGAAGGAAAGCCTGGGGGGACGGGGGCAGATATGTGTAATGATCAGCATCAGCATTCAGGGGGCGGAAAAAGGAATTGTTAAGACATCGCTCGTCATGCACCTTACAGGTGACAGATGAGACTGGTGGCCATTCACAGATCGCCCTGCTTTACTGCACGCTTGTACATACGTTAAGAGCTCTGCTTCAGTCTTCATACGGTCAGCAGAAGACAGCTAGTAAGTTGGAGGAAAAGCTAGTCTTCTGGTGCCAGATGTACTGCAGATACCAGGATGTAATTTACACCTCGTCTCCTTCCTAGTCACAAGCCGAGATGTTAGTGTGGATTCTAGTGCCAAGGCTTCTGGATTTTTGTCTTTACTAACATACACTAGCCTCTCTTCTCTCTAGTACTACGTTTCGGTCACATTCACACAGCCGTATCCGTTTTGCAGTCCGGGGTGCATTCTGCACTTTGACGGCCCCATTTTCAAAATACCTATTCTTGTCCGGACAAGAATAAGACATGTTCTGTAATTTGCAGGACGGAAGCGGGGATGACATCTGTGTGCTGTCGGCATATTTTTTTTTGCGGCCCCATATAAATGAATGGGCCTGCATGCAATTCGCCAATAATATGGTCATATGAATGTGGCCCTATAGTGATTACAGACTTGTAACCATAGTAGTCACGCATATGACATCTCCCAGGAGCAGTGTCACACAGATCCTTAAAGGGATTCTCTGGGCTATAGATATTGATGACCTATCCTCTGGATAATTTATCGATATCAAAATCGGTGAGGGTCCAACATACGGCATCTCCACAAACATCGGGTTCAAGCTGTCACGGCGCTCTGTATACCGTGTAGTGGTAGCAGTTCATGGTAGCAGATATTCAGTACGTTGGCGCCGCAAACTACACAGCGGACGGAGCCTTCTGCTTCCACTCCATACACTGCTAGGTTCAGGTGCTGGGTGTGGGACCCCCACTGATCTGATACTGATTACTTTTCAACATCTGGAGCCCAGAAACCCCTTAAAATATTGTGCCCACAATGTATTCACTTTTCACACTGAGGTCTTTTGGCTCTCCATCTCATGCCATATTATAGATGTATTCTGCTCGGAGAGGAAAATACTGTAGATGTCATGCACCACCACTGCAGTGCCTCCAATCATTTAAAGCCCATACATAAGAGGCTTCTATAATGCCTCACTCACACGTCAGTGTTTAGTCAGTGATTTCCATCAGCGATTTTGAGACAAAACCAGGACTGGAACCTCTACAGATATAGGGTATAAGGGAAAGATCTGCTCCTGTTCTGTGTTTCGAGCCGCACCTGGTTTTGGCTCACAATCACTGATTGAAATCACTGACCGAACACTGACGTGTGAATGAGGCATAATACTGCTGTAATGCTACGGTACATTTCATCTACCATTAAAAGGTGTTTTCCAGGATTTTTTAATTGATGACCTATCCTCAGGATAGGTCATTAATATCAGATCGGCCGGGGTCTGACACCATCGCCGATCAGCTGTACGAAGAGAAGACCACGCTCTGTGCCAGTCCTACCTTCCCTTTATAGTTTACCTGCTCGCTGTCGACATTGCAGCGCTGAGCAGTTGTAATTACAAGAAGCCGTCCTATTCACTTCTATAGGACAGCTCTGTAGTTGAATAGGAAGGAGCCGTGCCATAGAAGTGAATGGGACGGCTTGTAATTACACCTGCTCACTGCTGCGATGTTGAGGGCGGGTAGGAGAACAATGAAGGGAAGGCTGCGCTGGCACAAAGTGCGGCCTACTCTTCAACCAGCCCCCACCATTGCCAAGTATAACCACAAAAATTCTCTCAACCCAAACACATGGACACCCATGTCAGAAAACATCCCCTACTATCTGTCTGGTCAGACGGCCGCAGGCTGGCACGCCGTAAATATTGATCGGGGCACTAAATTGCTGGGTCTAGCTACACATAATGCAGACAGTCTCAAGGACAAGGATTTGCTGAATTTCCCACCATGAGATAACGTGCCAAACTAGCAAATTGTTCCATCATTTACCTGACAGCTACGTAAAACACACTGACTGTTTATGCCCCGTCTGAATTGTACAATCTGCAGTGATTTATCCAATTAGAATCACGTTACACATGGTCATCAATGCTTGCAGTTCTGAGAAAAGATCAGAGGTTTTCCCAGCAACTAAAACCGATGTGAAGCATGGCTGGCACACCAGGCTCTGCCCAGTACTGTGACATGTTATCTGCATGGCCCATACATCATCATGGCAGCCAGCACACAGAAACACATCCAAAGCATCAGACATGTAGTTCACTGTTCTGGCTTCAGCTACCTTGATATGAATGAAGTCTTAAAGGGAACCCATCACCCGGATTTTGTGTATAGAGCTGAGGACATGGGTTGCTAGATGGCCGCTAGCACATCCGCAATATCCAGTCCCCATAGCTCTGTGTGCTTTTATTGTTAATTTGCATATGTATCAAATCGTAGTTTTTTACACAATAAAAGCACACAGAGCTATGGGGACTGGATATTGCGGATGTGCTAGCGGCCATCTAGCAACCCATGCCCTCAGCTCTATACACAAAATCCCGGTGACAGGTTCCCTTTAAAGGGGTTGTACAGTGGCATGTAATACTGAAGAATCTTAGACCTAACTTCAGGATATGTTATCAATATCAGAACAATGGGGTCCAACTCCCAGCACCCCCGCCGATCAGATGTCTGAAAGGGTCGTGTCTTCACTATTTACCTGCACGCCGTCTCCCTTACAACTACTCACCCCATTGTGTCTTCTCTTATACCCTCTATAGTCTGTGCTCTTGAGGGTATAATAGAAGATCTGCATTTTTTGTGGACAGCACACTGACCCATTCATTTCTATGTGGCCGTGCAAACAACCGTGTGAATGTGGATCCGTGTGTCAGTCCAGCAGAACACAGAACCAGTCCTAGTGTGGTCTGCTTTGCCGGTGGGAATAGTCCTTTCTCTAGATGGAAGCTAGAGAAATATGGAGCGCACACGGGTATCTGTATTTTGTGGGTCTGTTGTTTGCGGACACGGTAACGGCGTGGTCAGACCAACTCGGCCAAGCACAATGTATTTTATTTTTTATCTTAAACTAACTCCCTGACATTCGTACAAACACCCCATGGAGGCGTGAATGGCCGCATTCTGGACTCCTGCGGCCCCCTACAAACACACACCAAGCAATAGACAGAGGTCCTTCTACCTAGACCAATCATTGGGTCAGTTATCGAGGAGCAACAGCTCGTCCTGTGTACATAATGAATGTGTAAGAGATCAACCAATAACGGTAGCGATCGCTCGTCCCCCTGCAGGAGATGCTGCATGTCAATATGTGATCAGGCAATTATTGGGAACATTTGGTTCATTTCTGATACTTGCCTAAAACATCGGTCCATGTAAAAGAACCATTAATAACTCCATACAGGGAGAAGCAGGCAGGAGTGACAGATCTGTACATGGCAAACCCTAGAAGAAGATACAACCCCAAGTTCTGGGCCTCCCTGGCTATTCATTGACGACGGACGTCATCAGAAATGGGCTCGACAGATGCTCTTTATATATGGAGCTCTCACTACATCAGGACTGCAAACTGAGTGATCAGGTTCAGACTATAAAACGCTATACACATTTTGGCAAAAGAACAAAAACACCCAATAGGTAGTAAAGCAAGTTTACCTCAGCAGGCCTTCAGAAGCAGAAAGCTGGCTGCTGCAGATCATTGCTCTTTGTACTATATAATAAAAATGGGCGGATAAATAGGAGCGCCTCCACAGAGACGTACAGACAGGTCTCTGGAGATTTACAGCAGGCAATGTATTCTCGTCTATACCTATAAAATCATTGCTCTGGGAAAGTTCTGCCTATTGAAACGCGTAGAAAGCTGAGCTGACCCCAATATCCATTGCACCTAGTTCCAGTAAAGCTGACAATGCAAAGAAGCGGCGCCCGATCGTACGGAGCGCAAACGGGGCTATACACAGGTACTGGAAAACTAAAGTGCAGCGCCAACATTCCTGACACGAAAGGCATTTCTTTCTATGACACAGTAAGGAGATGTGCCAGAGAGTGCGTGGTTCACCCCGATGGAATTCGGATTTTGCATCTCACCTCAGTCACATGACTACTTACTGAACTAATGGAGTTTGCAATTAAAGGGACTTGTACTGCAGCAGGGAAATGCCGTGTAGCAGAGAGAAATGGTGCCAAATATCAGAATAGCGTGGAAGCAGAACGAGTGCATAGTGAGGCACATTCCAGTTACACGTTGTTCTTGTCAGAAATGGGAACAGACCCCATCCAAGGACCTGTCATCTCTCCTGACATGTCCGTTTCAGGCTTCATGCACTGCCATAAGGCTGCCAGTGTTATCCAATATGTTCCAGAACTGTAATGGTTACATAGCATCATAAATCAATACAATGCTATGTGACACCCGGCAGCGCTGGGAGCTGCAATGTGGTCTCACTGTGGGAGGAAAGCTGGTCTGCAAGGGGCCTTAGTCTTGGCTGCAGAATGCGGTCCACTGACCCATTGAAGTCAGTGGGTCTGCAAAAAAAGGATGCAACACGGACGTCATCCATAATACATACGATCATGTGCATGAGGCCTGAAACAGACATGTCAGGAGAGATGACTGGTCCTCGGATGGGGTCTGTTGCCATTTTCGACAAGAACTATACATTCCTCCCATGAAGTGTAATCGGAATGTCCCCCACCATGCACTCGTTATTCTCGACATGGTCTATCTTTCGCGGAATGGACATACAGATGTGAAAAGCGCACAGATGATCCGTATGTCCGTTGACGTCAATTGGTCCGGAAAAAAAAATAAAAAATGCAACACGGACATCATTCGTATTATGCAGACCACAAAATAGATAGTCGTGTGCACGCTTAGTCACTACTTGCATTCTCCATATAATAATTATATTCTATCTATTCTGATGACCATGTTGTACCATTACTCTATTAGTCCTGCTGGAAGCTACGAATGAATTGCTAGGAGTTTGCAATGAAGATCCAACCAGTCGGGAGAATGTCACTGCAGTCTGACACTATCCAATCAGTGCTGCCATTGGACACCCCTCAACAGGTAACACTCATCTGGACCTTCACTGCAAACCTCCAGCAATTCATTCATAACCTCCAACAGGAATAATAAAGAAACGGTACATCACAGGGCCATAAGAATAGCTGATCCAGAATTGTTCTCACGTGGGGAATGCAAGTAGCTGCTAAAACAGACATGTCAGGAGAGGCGACAGCTCCTCTTTAATGGGCAGATTGTCCTGGTTTCCTCCGATAGGATCTGGCCTCAAATAAAAAGTGACTCTCTGAAGAGATCACCTCCCAATTTCTGGGGGAAAAAAAAGAAAAAAAGAAAAGGAGACCTCCCATGGACTGGATGTATTTAGAGCCACAGACAGGAATGGATCCCTGCTCTTGGAAGGGCTATCCTGAGTGCACAGGATCTGATCCCATCCTCGGCTCGCTCTACATATAATATGAATGGATGTGTGCACGCCCCAATAACAACTACTGGTAAAGTAGGACCCTACACTGACACCACAACTTGGTTTTCTCCTTACGGCGATGTCTGATAAAACGGGAGCAACCGCTTCCCTTAGTTGAGTTTGGCATCATGCACAGTCCCTTAGGCCTCACGCGCACGACCATATCCATTTTGCGGCCCGCAGCTGCAGATCCGCAGACTACAGATGTCGCATTTTTTCTACTAGAACTGCCTATTCTTGTCCTGACACCCCTGTGCGGTCCTCATTTTTTGCAAACCCACAGAAATGAATGGGTCTGGGTGCAAAGCGCAAAAAAAAAAAAAGCAGATCTTACGCAGACCAAAATTAAGGTTCTAGGGTAGGAATCAGCAACCTTCAGCATTCCAGCTGCTGTGAAACTACAACTCCCAGCATGCATACCTATTTGGCTGTTCTTGTAACTCTCAAAAAAGTAAAAGGAGGATTCTGGGAGTTGTAGTTTCAGAACAGCTGGAGTGCCGGAGGTTGCTGATCCCTGTTCTAGAGTATGTTCAAACAGCACGTATTGACTGTGTGTGAATGTATTGAGGATTTTTCACAAAACTGGCATCAGAAATCTAAAGCGGTAACTAACTTCTGACGTGCATTGGCCCTGGGATTAACCCCGTCATAACCTGTGGCAATATGAACATGCAGCGGAAAATCTGCAGCCCGTTCATTTTTTTTTTCCAGCATGGGGTAAAATAGTGCCCATTCACATCCACTGAAGGCGAGAAGTCAATGGATTCTGGCAGGATTGACACACCTACGTCCTGACACAATCCTGCACGTGTGAACATGGCCCAATAACAGGTCCTGGTGTCAATTCCACTATAAGCAGCGTTTGAGGAACTCACACCGCGGCCATATTCTGTAACGTACGTCCTGTCGCAACCGTCCTCTCAATGCAACCTAAGAGAGCAAATCTAGGGGTCAGGATGAGAAAGCAGACGCCCAGCACGGCAGCGGTTAATGGTGCGGCACTGTTTGCTCAGGATATAATACTGTGTGCATAGGTAGCGCTGTATACACACACATTAAGTCAATGCATACTCCCTCCTGTAACAAACCGAGCACAGCGAATACGCAAACCAGAGGACGGCGTATACCGTAGCGGAGTACAAGAAAGGGCAAATGCAGCAGAACATTACACAAGTCTATACATTGTAGTGACAGCTCATCAGAATACACCACACAGAGGGTCTGGGGGGTGACAAAGGCTACCCAAATTACCTCAATATACAAAGCCTAGCCAGGGCTGAGGAAGGCAAAAATGAATTAAACATGAGAGTATAATGGCACACCACGTGACCACACCACATCCAGTGTATACACACACACACACTAAACAGGCAGAAGCTGCCTCTGTGCATTTCCACCACATATGTACAGGACATGTATGAGAAGGCGGCAGTGACATGCTACAAACCGGCTGTCTCGTTACCGTGCGGCTCTGAGGGATAATGTCCCCGGTGTCAGCTGTCTCGCCCCCCCCTCCCCGTTGTCGGTTGCTGTCAGTCCGAGCTCAGGGTTCTTCCTTCCTCCTCACAACCACAACAACATGGCGGAAGCGCGGGCACGCAAGGAAGGGGAGGGAGGGAGGGGGGCCAACGTCACGGACACGCTCACGCACACAGACACACCCACCGACGACAGACGCGGGAACGCGCAGACACGCCCCCTTTGTCCTGTAGACGCAGCTGTGACGACCCTCAGCCAAAGGCAGAAGAAGCTGGAGTGGGTGTGTCGCCAGAGGGCGGAGCTTAGCGTGTTATGACATCTACCTGTGACAAGCATTATTCCCGGTGGTGGGCGGAGCTGGGGGTTGGAGTGGGCGTGCACAACTAAGACCCAAACATACCATTTAAAGGGACAACGCACCTGCCGCGTCTGGTTGCCAGTCAGCTTGTATGCTGTTTGGCTGTGACAGTTTATTGTAATGGACCATACGAAATAATGTTCTGAATGTGATATATGAGAATCTTGTTATGGTTTGTAAAAGTTATATGGTGTCAGGTGATTTATGTGAGGTTTCTTCATTAGCTTCCATACACCATAGGTCCTCTCTGGGCCTAGGCTCAATACAGGGCCCCTGTTCTAGCAGAAGATAGTTTGGAACTAACCTCCGAACCGATAACCAGCAAATATCCTATTACACCTTATATATCAGGGATCAGCAACCTTTGGCAATCCAGCTGCTGTGCAACTACAACTCCCAGCAAGCAAGCATGTTTGGCAGTTCTTTTAACTCCCATAGAAGTGAATGAAGCATTCTGGGAGTTGTAGTTTTTGAAAAGATGGAGTGCCAGAGGTTGCTGATCCCTGTTATAGATGAGCAATGGTGACAAAAATAAAGGGGTTCTGCAGTTTTTTTAAACTGATGATCTATCCTCTGTAGTGCCGTGGCCGTCTCGCTGTTTACCGCAGGCCCAGTGACGTCACGACGAGTATCAATGGCCTGGGCGGGGCTAAGCTGCATTCAAGTGAACAGAGCTTAGCCCCGCCCAGGCCATCGATACTAGTCGTGACGTCACTGGGCCTGCGATAAACAGCAAGAAAGCGTCGCTGCCTTCTCAAACAGCTGATCGGCAGGGGTCTCAGGTGTTGGACCCCCGCCAATAAGATGCTGATGATTTATCCGGAGGATAGCTCATCAGTTTAAAAAAACTGCAGAACCCCTTCAAAGGGAACCTGTCACCTGGATTTTGGGTATAGAGCTGAGGACATGGGCTGCTAGATGGCCGCTAGAACATCTGCAATACCCAGTCCCCATAGCTCTGTGTGCTTTTATTGTGTAAAAAAAAACGATTTCATAGATATGTAAATTAATCTTAGATGAGTCCTGTCCCTGAGATGAATCCATCGTTCTCTGACTCTGAGCCCAGCCACGCCCACTGTGAAGGAGCCCAGCACCGCCCCGAATCCTCCGAATCTCCTCCTTGCTCCCCGACGTCACAAAGCTAGAGCGCCATAATCTCGCGATGCACAAGCTAGCGCATGCGCAGTTCGTTCCCTGAGGCTAATGCCAGCACGGGGAAGGAACACTATGCCGACACTGCGCAAGCGCTAGCTCGCACATTGCAAGAGATTACGGCGCTCTAGCTTTGTGACGTCGGGGAGCAAAGAGGAGATTCGGAGGATGCGGGGCGGTTCTGGGCTCCTTCTCAGTGGGCGTGGCTGGGCTCCGGAAATGTTAGTAGCCTAATTTACATATATAAAATCTTTTTTTGACACAATAAAAGCACACAGAGCTATGGGGACTGGATATTGCGGATGTGCTAGCGGCCATCTAGCAACCCATGTCCTCAGCTCTATACACAAAATCCCGGTGACAGGTTCCCTTTAAAGGAGTTTTCAAACATGAGGCCTCTTTCACACGGGTGTCATGTTTTTTGCCCGGATAAGATGCTGGTGCGTTGCGGGAAAATGCACGATTTTCCCGCACGAGTGCAAAACATTGTAATGCGTTTTGCACGCACGTGAGAAAAATCGGCATGTTTGGTATACAGACCCGAACTTCTTCACAGAAGTTCGGGTTTGGGTTAGGTGTTCTGTAGATTGTATTATTTTCCCTTATAACATAGGGCTGGAGGGGTTAAAAAATAATAATAATTTGCCTCACCTTCATCCACTTGATCGCGCAGCCGGCATCTCTTCTGTTTTCTTCTTTGCTGTGCACAGGAATAGGACCTTTGATGACATCACTGTGCTCATCACATGGTCCAATCACATGGTTCATCACCATGGTGAGGGATCATGTGATTGGACCATGTGATGTGACATCACTACAGGTCCTTAGCCGGCAGCTCAACATTACAGAAGAAGACAGAGATCCGCAACTACGCGATCAAGTGGACTCGGTGAGTTAATTTATTTTTATTTTTAACCGCTCCATCACAATTTTACTTTGCATTCTGTATTCAGAATGCTATTATTTTTCCTTATAACCATGTTATAAGGGAAAATAATAATGATCGGGTCTCCATCCCGATCGTCTCCTAGCAACCATGAGTGAAAATCGCACCGCATCCGCACTTGCTTGCGGATGCTTGCGATTTTCACGCGGCCCTATTCACTTCTATGGGGCCTGCGTTATGTGAAAAATGCAGAATATAGAGCATGCTGCAATTTTCACGCAACGCACAAATGATGCGTGAAAATCACTGCTCGTGTGCACAGCCCCATAGAAATAAATGGGTCCGGATTCAGTGCGGGTGCAATGCATTCATCTCACGCATTGCACCCGCGCGGAATACTCGCCCGTGTGAAAGGGGCCTTAGGCCCTTAGGTCTGTCACATGATCCATGGTGAGGGATCATGTGACGGACCATGTGATGAGCGTAGTGATGTCATCAAAGGTCCTATTCCTCAAATAAGAAGACAGAAGAGATGCCGGCTGCGCGAACAAGTGGATTAAGGTGAGTTAAATTATTTTTATTTTTTAACCCCTCCAGCCCTATTGTACTAAGCATTCTGTATTCAGAATGCTATTATTTTCCCTTATAACCATGTTATAAGGGAAAATAATACAATCTACACAACCTTGAACCCAAACCTGAACTTCTGTGAAGAAGTTCAGGTCTGGGTACCACATTCAGTTTTTGATCACCCGCGCCATAAAAACTGAACAACGGAACGCAATCGCAGTCAAAACTGGTTGCAATTGCGTACCTACTCGCGCGGGTTTGCCGCAACGCATCCGGACCTTATCAGGACCTTATCCGGACACGCTCGTGTGAAAGAGGCCTTATATACTGATGACCTATCCACCATCAGATACTCATTTTTTGCAAACCCACAGAAATGAATGGGTCTGGGTGCGAAGCGCAAAAAAACGCAGATCTTACACGGACCAAAATTAAGGTTCTAGGGTATGTTCAAACAGCACGTATTGACTGTGTGTGAATGTATTGAGGATTTTTCACAAAACTGGCATCAGAAATCTAAAGCGGTAACTAACTTCTGACGTGCATTGGCCCTGGGATTAACCCCGTCATAACCTGTGGCAATATGAACATGCAGCAGAAAATCTGCAGCCCGTTCATTGTTTTCCAGCATGGGGTAAAATACCCCCATTCACATCCACTGAAGGCGAGAAGTCAATGGATTCTGGCAGGATTGACACACCTACGTCCTGATACAATCCTGCACGTGTGACCATGTCCCAATAAGGTTCCATTCACACGTCCGCAAAATGGGTCCACATCCGTTCTGCAATTTTGCGGAACAGATGCGGACCAATTCATTTTTAATGGTGCAGGAATGTGCTGTCCGCATCCGCTGATCCGCACTTCCGTTCCACAAAAAAATAGAACATGTCCTATTTTTGTCCGCAATTAGGAAAAGGCAAGAAACTGAATTTTCTATGAGAGTGCTGGCAATTTGCAGATCCGCAAAACACATACGGACGTGTAAATGGACCCTAACAGGTCCTGATGTCAATTCCACTTTAAGCAGCGTTTGAGGAACTCACACCGCGGCCATATTCTGTAATGTACGTCCTGTCGCAACCTAACAGAGCAGAGAAATGTGTCTAACGTGTATACACTGGATGTGATGTGGTAACGCGGTGTGGTAATGTGCCATTATACTCTTATGTTTAATTCATTTTTGCCTTCCTCAGCCCTGGCTAGGCTTTGTATATTGAGGTAATTTGCCTTTGTCCCTCCCCCCGGACCCTCTGTGTGGTGTATTCCGATAAGGCTACTTTCACACCTGCGTTTAGGTGTGGATCCGTCTGGTATCTGCACAGACGGATCCGCACCTATAATGCAAACGATTGTATTCGTTCAGAACGGATCCGTTTGCATTACCATCCGTTTTGTTCATGATAATGCAAACGGATACGTTTTGAGTTACATTGAAAGTCAATGGGAGGCGGATCCGTTTTCAATTGCACCATATTGTGTCAGTAAAAACGGATCCGTCCCCATTGACTTACATTTGGCTGCTTTCACTCTGGCGTTTCTGGGTCCGCCTGTGAGATCCGTT
The DNA here is from genome assembly GCF_014858855.1 of Bufo gargarizans. Classification (NCBI taxonomy): domain Eukaryota; kingdom Metazoa; phylum Chordata; class Amphibia; order Anura; family Bufonidae; genus Bufo; species Bufo gargarizans. The sequence continues at coordinate 508,812,099 of NC_058080.1, forward strand.
TCAGGGCTCTCACAAGCGGCCCAAATCGGACCAGTTCAGCTCCAATGCATTCTGAATGGATAAGGAGCCATTCAGAATGCATCAGTTTGCCTCCGATCAGCCTCCATTCCGCTCTGGAGGCGGACACCAAAATGCTGCTTGCAGCGTTTTGATGTCCATCTGACGAAACTGAGCCAAACGGATCCGTCCTGACTTACAATGTTAGTCAATAGGGATGGATCCGTTTTTACTGACACAATATGGTGCAATTAAAAACGGATTCGCCTCCCATTGACTTTCAATGTAACTCAAAACTGATCCGTTTGCATTATCATGAACAAAAAAAAAAATAATATATATATATATATATATTTTTTTTTTGTTCATGGTAATGCAAACGGATCCGTTCTGAACGAATACAAGCGTTTGTATTATAGGTGCGGATCCGTCTGTGCAGATACCAGACAGATCCGCACCTAAACGCAGGTGTGAAAGTAGCCTTAGTCAGGACGGATCCGTTTGGCTCAGTTTCGTCAGACGGACATCAAAACGCTGCAAGCAGCGTTTTGGTGTCCGCCTCCAGAGTGGAATGGAGGCTGATCGGAGGCAAACTGATGCATTCTGAACGGATCCTTATCCATTCAGAATGCATTGGGGCTGAACTGATCCGTTTGGGGCCGCTTGTGAGAGCCTTGAAACGGATCTCACAGGCGGACCCAGAAACCGCAGTGTGAAAGTAGCCTAAGGTGTAGATTCCCCCCCCCCCCCCCCCTCCATGGACTGTCACCACAATGTATAGGATCAGTGTATAGACTTGTGTAATGTTGTGCTGTATTTGCCCTTCCTTGTACTCCGCTATGGTATATGCCGTCCTCTGGATTTGGGTTTTTTCTTCTGCTATACCTCAGTAGATGTATACAGCAGCACCACCAAGCTGATACAGAACCAAGCTTAGTACATGCACAAGAACCAAGCTCATATGTGCTGGCATTACTCACCGCTCCCTGGTCCTCTTCTGCGGGTACCGGCGCTGCCCTATGTCCTGACAGCGTACAGCTCCAGGACATAGTGCACGTAGGTGCGCACTGCGACCTGGCGCTGTGCGACATCAGGACATAACGCAGCACTGGCACTATGACACAATGCTGAGCTGAAGACGCAGAGAGGTGGCAGCGCCCAGAGGAGGAGAGCTTTGTTTTTTGTCTGCTCTGAGATATGCATTTATCAGAGTGGTTAGGTGGGGGTTACCGGGCTCTGTATAAATTGGGGGTTTGATCTTTGGTCTGTATAAATTTGGGGGCTTATCTGGGGTTTGTATAAATTTGGGGTCGGATCTTGGGTCTGTATGAATTTGGGTGTAATCTGGGGTCTGTATAAATTTGGGGTCTGATCTGGGTTTTATATGAATTTGGAGGCTGATATGGGATGCAATTTGGGGTCTGTATGAATTTGGGGTCTGGGGTCTGTATGAATTTGGGGCCTCATCTGGGGGTCTGCATTAAGAAGGGGTTGTCTAGTCATGTGAAATTTATTTTTGAAAACTGATTAGAATGCCACCAAAAAGTAGTGACACCTCTCTCATCCCACTGTTCTCATCACTAGGGGAGCTCTTGGTGTCATTCCCAGCTAAGGTGAAGCTCTGGTGAGTGTGACACACGTGGCCTATCAACTGGAATTTTTTTCTGTGCACAGCCCATATGGTCAATTGAGTTTTAGACCCCTGCTGTAGACAATTAAAGTAACTACAGCACTGATAAGACGCAGTCAGTGTCGCAATATACATTTATATATATTTAATGACTTCTCTGAAGTTATTCTTTTCCTTTCATTCCAATCGTTTCAGACCACCATCATCATTTCTCCTAGCTAGGACTTATCTATGATACCCAGAGTGCTGTGCGCTCCTTGTCACTGCGCAATCCTGTTTCCGGCTCCCGCACTCAGCCGGCCACTTTTCTCCCTCTGCGCGCACGATGGAAAAGCAAGGCGCGGAGAGAGGAAAGCGGCTGAGTGCGGGAGCTGGAGACGGGATCGCGCAGTGACAAGGAGCGCACCGTGCATGCGTGAGACTTGCACGATCCCAGCCTCACAGCAGGATGTCAATCACAGTGAAGGGAGGACAGGTAAGGGGCGGACTTAGCTTGACTTGAAGCGAGGAGGCTGCTGCCCCCTTGACTTCAAACTCTGCTGTTACATAGCACGTTCAGGGGATTAAAGTTTTTTTTTCAAGATATTGGTGCATCTGGCCGGAGGAAAAAAAGGATCTTTAGGAACATACTGCTGGCTACTTTAAGGTAATGCTGGCGGCTTGGGAGGTGTTTTTTAGGTGACAGGTTCCCTTTAAGATATAGCGGGCACTACATACACACGTGGACAAAATGTTACCATATGGACATGTTAGGTGTGTCCTGTAATTAGCATCATAGGTGTCTTCAAACTTGTAATCAGTCAGTCTCCCAATTTAGAAGGTGTAGTCACTGTGCCGTTTGGTATCATGGTGTGTACCACACTGAAGATGGACCAAAGAAAGCTAAGGAGAGAGTTGTCTCAGGAGAGGAGATTAGAAAGAAAATTATAGACAAACATGTTAAAGGTAAAGGCTTCAAGACCATCTCCAAACAGCTTGGTGTTCCTGTTACTACAGTTGCACATACTACTGTATTTAAGGTCTACGGGACTGTAGCCAACCTCCCTGAATGTGGCAACACAAGGAAAATTGATGAAAAATTGAAGGGACAGATAAAGATCCCAGATCAACTTCGAAAGAGATAAGAGGTGAACTCCAAGGTCATGGTACATCAGTGTCAGATCGTACCATCCATCGCTGTCCTAGTCAAAGTGGACTTAAAGGAAGATAACCAAGGACGAAATCACTGTTGAAAGCAAATCATAAAAAGCGAGACTGGAATTTGTCAAAATGCATTATAACAACTCACAGAGATTCTGGGAGAATGTCCTTTGGACAGATCAGAGTAAACTGGAGCTTTTTGGCAAGTCACATCAGCTCTATGTTCACAGACACAAAAAAGAAGCATACAAAGAAAAGAACATTGTACCTACTGTGAAACATGGGGGAGGCTCAGTTATGTTTTGGGGCTGCTTTGCTGTATCTGGCACAGAGTGTCTTGAATCTGTGCGGGGTATAATGAAATCTCAAGACTATCAAGGCATTCTGGAGCAAAATGTGCTGCCAAGTCTCAGAAGGCTTGGTCTCAGTTACAGGTCATGGGTTCTCCAACAGGATAATTACCCAAAACACACAGCTAAAACCATCCAAGAAGCATTGGACTATTCTGAAGTGGCCTTCTATGAGCCCTGATCTAAATCATATTGAACATCTGTGGATGAGATAGAACATGCAATCTGGAGAAGGTACCCTTCAAACCTGAGACAGCTGGGGCAGTTTGCTCAGAATAAGTGGGTCAAAATACCTGTGGACAGATGCAGAAGTCTCATTGAGAGTTACAGATATGGCTTGATTGCCGTAATTGCCTCAACAGGTTGTGAAAAATAAATAAATATTAAAGTGTAACTGTCATGTTTTTATAAAAAAAAATCTTTAGTTTCTTCACTTACCACTGTTTCCTTGAGTTTTTCCCTTAGTTGCTGCTGTGTAAACCTCTGCAATATGTGGATCTTCTCAAGATAGCTTCTCTGCCAGTTCTCTGAGGCCAAAACTGCCTTCCCTCACTTCCCATACACACTTGCTGTAGCCAGCAGCTTCCTGCCAGCCAATCAGATTGGATTACTGAGACACGCCTCCTCACTCTGAAACCTAATGCAGACATGCAGTGTGAAAGACCGCCCCTCTGTCTTCTGTTTACACTAAAGGGAAGAAAGACAACCCATAGCAAACAGCCTTTTAACCCTTAGGATACCAGAGTTTTTTTTCATTTTTATGTTTTTATTTTTCTTCCTTATTTTCCGTGAGCCATAACTTTTTTTTATATTTCTGGTCACATAGCTATATGAGGGTTTCTTTTTTGTGGGACAGGTTGTACTTTCTTGCCATCAATTAATGCATAAAATGTAGTGGGAAGCGGTTCTTGTTCCCACAGCGTTTTGTTTATGGCAAAACTGACCAATCCTTTTCATTCTCTGGGTCAGTATGATTACAACTTTTTTTTATGTGTAAAAATAAATTTAAACTTTGATAAATACCGTATATATATATATATTTTTTTTTTACATCACCATATTCTAACCCCTATAACTTTTTTATACTTATGTCTAAATTGGTAAGAGAAGCAATAAAGCAATAAAAAAAATGGCAAATTGGCCATTTTGACCCTTTTTTCTGTTACGCCATTCGCTGTATTGGAAATATTTTTAATGTTTTAATAGTATGGACGTTTTCAGTCCCGATGATACCCATGATGTTCATATTTATTGTTATTTAGGTATTTTTAATTACCGTATTCTTCGCCCTATAAGACGCACCGGCCCATAAGACGCACCTAGGTTTTCGAGGAGGAAAATAAGAAAAATATTTTTTAACCAAAAGGTGTGCTTTTAGTGGGTTTTCAAATAATGGTGGTCTGTGCATGACACTACTATGGGGGATCTGTGGATGGCACTGTTATGGGGGGATCTGTGGGTGGCACTGTTATGGGGGGGATCTGTGGGTGGCACTGTTATGGGGGATCTGTGGATGGCACTGTTATAGGGGGATCTGTGGATGGCACTGTTATTGGGGGGATCTGAGGGGGGCACTGTTATGGGGGTGATCTGTGGATGGCACTGTTATGGAAGGGGATCTGTGGATGGCACTGTTATGGGGGGTGGATCTGTGGATGGCACTGTTATATATGTGTCACCCACAGATCCCCCACCCCATAATAGTGCCATCCACAGATCCCCCACCCTTATAATAGTGCCATCCACATATCCCCCACCCCATAATAGTGGCATTTACTTATGCCCTAGTATACCGTAGCTAAACCTGTGGGAGGGTGGAGGGGCCAGTGGCATGCAAATGCGGCGGGCCCGATGCGGTCACTGTACTCCGGCCCAGCCGCTCACTCACTGCTTTATCAGCATTATTGTCGGTCACGGTAATTAGCCACAGGTCTCTGCTATATGAAACAGCAGAGATCTGAGGGCCATGAATTCCGCTGCACGTGCGAGCAGGCGCCATGCTTATACATCGCTCCAGCGCCATACATGTACAGCACTGGTAGCGAAGGGGTTAGGGGACATTGAAAGCTGTTAATATAAAGTCGATATGTAACGCCCCAGAGTGGCATTACCACTTCTGCACCCTGTTACTATCTCAAATGGGCTAACATCATGTCATCATATGTATTTATTGCAGGTCCTTCACAATGTGCATACTTTTTTTTATTTTTTATGTTGTAATGTAATGTAGCTGGTCCATCAGTAGGTGGCAGCAAGCATGGCAGAGCTACAGTTAAAGAGAATTGAACCCTTCTTTCCATTCTAATTCTTCCTCTAAGGAGAGGAGGGGACTAGTTAATTAGATGTCAGTCTAGTACTGCCCCAGTTAGGGGAAGGATGTGCAGCAGGTGCACATCCCTGCTGGACGTGCCTTGCCTATGTCAGCCAGAGCACCTTCAGCTCTGCCACAGCTTGGAGCCTCTGAAGCCAGGAGAAAAAGTTCCCTGGTACTACTTAAGAGACAGACTACAGAGAGAAGTTGCAGCATAGAGAAGAAGAAAAGATTCCATTTAAGCCTGTCAGCACAGCAGAGCCAGAGAGCAACAAATGTAGCAGAAAGGAGTTTGCCTGCCACAGTTTTAATGTTAAAGCCTGCTGGGACCAAGACAAAGTCTGTAAATCGTTTGGAGAAACGTTTATTGAAAGTAAAGCTGCTTTCCAACTTCATCACAAGGTCTGGACTCAATTTATTCTTCATCCCCAAGTTAACTTTTCCCCCTTTTCTGCTGCGAAAGACAATGCCTAGGGTCCAGCGTATCCAGGTAGGAGCACAGTGATACGTACACAAAACATTAAGGGACATTATAGGCGACCCTATACCACTCTGCAATTCCTACACCTGGGTACCACCACCAACACCATTTTTTAACACCTTAAGGACCCGGCTCATTTTCACCTTAACCACTTCAACCCCCCTAGCTGAAACACCCTTAATGACCAGGCCACTTTTTACACTTCTGCACTACACTACTTTCACTGTTTATTGCTCAGTCATGCAACTTACCACCCAAATGAATTTTACCTCCTTTTCTTCTCACTAATAGAGCTTTCATTTGGTGGTATTTCATTGCTGCTGACATTTTTACTTTTTTTGTTATTAATCGAAATGTAACAAAATGTTTGCAAAAAAATGACATTTTTCACTTTCAGTTGTAAATTTAAAAAAAAAACGATATCCATATATAAATTTTTCGCAAAATTTATTGTTCTACATGTCTTTGATAAAAAAAAAATGTTTGGGTAAAAAAAAAATGGTTTGGGTAAAAGTTATAGCATTTACAAACTATGGTACAAAAATGTGAATTTCCGCTTTTTGAAGCAGCTCTGACTTTCTGAGCACCTGTCATGTTTCCTGAGGTTCTACAATGCCCAGACAGTAGAAAACCCCCACAAATGACCCCATTTTGGAAAGTAGACACCCTAAGGTATTCGCTGATGGGCATAGTGAGTTCATAGAACTTTTTATTTTTTGTCACAAGTTAGCGGAAAATGATGATTTTTTTTTTCTTTTTTTTTTTTTCCTTACAAAGTCTCATATTCCACTCACTTGTGATAAAAAATAAAAACTTCCATGAACTCACTATGCCCATCATAAAATACCTTGGGCTGTCTTCTTTCCAAAATGGGGTCCTGCCCTGGCATTTTAGGGGCCCATATGCGTGAGAAGTAGTTTGCAATCAAAATCTGTAAAAAATGCCCTGTGAAATCCGAAAGGTGCTCTTTGGAAAGTGGGCCCATTTGCCCACCTAGGCTGAAAAAAAAGTGTCACACATGTGGGATCGCCGTACTCAGGAGAAGTTGGGGAATGTGTTTTGGGGTGTCATTTTACATATACCCATGCTGGGTGAGAGAAATATCTCGGCAAAAGACAACTTTTCCAATTTTTTTTTTATACAAAGTTGCCATTTGACCAAGATATTTATCTCACCCAGCATGGGTATATGTAAAATGACACCCCAAAACACATTCCCCAACTTCTCCTGAGTACGGCGATACCACATGTGTGACACTTTTTTGCAGCCTAGATGCGCAAAGGTGCCCAAATTCCTTTTAGGAGGGCATTTTTAGACATTTGGATCCCAGACTTCTTTTCACGCTTTAGGGCCCCTAAAAGCCAGGGCAATATAAATACCCCACATGTGACCCCATTTTGAAAAGAAGACACCCCAAGGTTTTCAATGAGGGGCCTGGCGAATTCATAGAATTTTCTTTTTTTTGGCATAAGTTAGCGGAAATTGATTTATTTATTTTTTTCTCACAAAGTCTCACTTTCCGCTAACTTGGGACAAAACTTTCAATCTTTCATGGACTCAATGTGACCCTCAGCGAATACCTTGGGGTCTCTTCTTTCCAAAATGGGGTCATTTGTGGGGTGTTTGTACTGCCCTGGCATTTGAAGGTCTCCGCAATCATTACATGTATGGCCAACATTAGGAGTTTCTGCTATTCTCCTTATATTGAGTATACAGGTAATGAGATTATTTTTTTTTGTTCAGCCTCTGGGCTGAAAGAAAAAAATGAACGGCACAGATTTCTTCATTCGCATCGATCAATGTGGATGAAAAAATCTCTGCCCCAAAAAAAAAGGAGGGGAAAGGCGTCTGCCAGGAGATTGGAGCTCCGCCCAACATCCATACCCACTTAGCTCGTATGCCCTGGCAAACCCGATTTCTCCATTCACATGAATCGATGTGGATGAAAAAATCATTGCCGGGATTTTTTTTTATATACAAAGTGTTTGCCAAAGCATATGAACACCGCCACCTCCTCAGCTCATATGCCTCCGCAAACGTATCTTTTACTGCAGAGGAGAAATCTCGTCTTGCAGCGCCGCATACACCGACTTGTGTGTAATCTGACAGCAGCGCAATGCTTCTGTCAGAATGCACATCAGTGCTGCAGCTAGTCGATCGGTTGGTCCACCTGGAAGGTAAAAAAATTAAATAAAAAAATAAAAAACCAGGCCGCAACACAATAAATTTTATTAACTTTATAATAACCTTTGAACAGAACATATAAACTTTATTTAACTTTTGGAACTGAACGTTAACTTTTTTGCTTACTGGTATTTTTTTTTCTCTCCTTCCCCATGGGACAATGTGCAAAGCGCAAATCGCCCAAAGATGTGACGAAGTACATTATGCACTTTGTCCCAGGTGAAAGGAGAGGTTTGCAGCAGCTCTGTGTGTATAGGCCCTAATAGCCCTGTGTGCCTGTCCTGTGAGATGTGATCCCTATGCTAAGTGTACCTGTGTGTGGTACTTCCGGAAACACTCCCCTAAGCATAGGGCAGGGTGGTCAGGGCAGTCAGGACAGAAATAGCGGGTGTCACACCTTATTCCACTCCTGCTACAGATACGACATCTATTTCGGGGTGACGGTTGGGTTGAGGTACCAGCAACGACATTGGGGAAATGTCGCTCGTGTAGACGGCTAACTACACTGGTGGATGGGGCCACGGAACCTCCTGGATACAGGAGGTTCTCGATGATCTCTTCCTGAAATTTGAGGAAGGATCCTGTTCTCCCAGCCTTACTGTAGAGAACAAAACTATTATACAGAGCCAATTGAATTAAATATACAGACACCTTCTTATACCAGCGTCTGGTGCATCAGGAAATACGGAGCCAACATCTGGTCATTGAAGTCCACCCCTCCCATGTGAAGGTTATAGTCGTGGACTGAGAGGGGCTTTTCAATGACACTGGTTGCTTGCTCAATTTGGATTGTAGTGTCTGCGTGAATGGAGGAGAGCATGTAAACGTCACACAGCAGCCAATCTGTTCTAGGAACAAATGCCTGAAGAGGGCCACACTTGTGTAGAAATTGTCCACATAAAGATGGTACCCCTTGCCAAATAAGGGTGACACCAAGTCCCAGACTGTCTTCCCACTGCTCCCCAGGTAGTCAGGGCAACCGACCGGCTCCAGGGTCTGATCTTTTCCCTCATAGAGCCGAAATTTGTGGGTATAGCCTGTGGCCCTTTCACAGAGCTTATACAATTTGACCCCATACAGGGCGCGCTTGCTTGGGATGTATTGTTTGAAGCCAAGGCGCCCGGTAAAATGTATTAGGGACTCGTCTACGCAGATGTTTTGCTCAGGGGTATACAAATCTGCAAATTTCTGGTTGAAGTGATCTATGAGGGGCCGAATTTTGTGGAGCCGGTCAAAAGCTGGGTGGCCTCTGGCACGGGAGGTGGTGTTGTCGCTAAAGTGCAGGAAACGCAGGATGGCCTCAAATCGTGCCCTGGACATGGCAGCAGAGAACATGGGCATGTGATGAATTGGGTTCGTGGACCAATATGACCGCATTTCATGCTTTTTGGTTAGATTTTGCCAGCACCTCAGGGATTCTAGGGGGTCTACGGGCCTGTCTGTGCGGTGGCTGCGACGGGGTAACTACTGCACGTGCCACGTACCAGCTTCAACTGCCCTTCTGGTGCTCGCCACTTCACAATGTTGTACGGCAGTGCTGGTACTAGGTCCAGGATGGGCTGCGCTGCTAGTGTATGCCTCACCACGTAATCCGATAGCGCCAGCCCCACTCTGCTGCCCTTGAAGCGGATCCTGCGCAACCTGTGGTCTAGCGACACGGTGCCGGGTACGCCTGGTGGTATCAGGGACCTCAACCTCCTCGTCCGAACTTTGGGTCAGACTGCCACTGCTTTCTACGGGTTCATATTCTGACCCGCTAGATTCATCAGATGAGGGTTCCCATTCCTCATCCGACTGGGTCAGAAGCCTGTAGGCCTCTTCAGAAGAATACCCCCTGTTTGACATTTGGGCAACTAAATTTAGGGGGTATACCCTGAGACTAGCCAAGAAAAAAAAGCAAGCCTGTCTTACAAATGGGAGGCTAGCGAAGTACCGGAGGCCGCTGCGGTTGATAAAAAAAATATCAAAACAGATTTTTTTTATCGCCGCAGCGCTTGTAAAGTGATTGTGCAGTGATAAAAAAAAGATATATTTAAGTGTGCTGTTTGGTGCTACTCACTGTGATGCCTGCTCCTCTGCTGAGACCAACCGACCAAAAGGACCAGCAGAGGAGCAGGGAAGCCATTTAACACATTATATTTACAAATATAATGTGTTAGATGGCTTGTGATTGTTTTTTTTTTAAATCATTAGCTTGCCAGCCACGATCATTGGCTGGCAAGCTGATGACGTGACCCCCCTCGAACTATTGCCGGCCCGCGATGCGCCTGACACTGCCGCCTCCGGACCGCGATCCTGCGTTTTGCAAATCTGACTAGTGTCACTTTAAGTGGTGATAACTTTAAAACGCTTTAACTTATCCAGGCCATTCTGAGATTGTTTTTCCGGCACATATTGTACTTCATGACACTGGTAAAATGAAGTAAAATAAATACATTTTTATTTATAAAAAAATACCAAATTTCCCAAGTTTTTTTTACAAATTTAAAATTTCCAAGTTTCAATTTCTCTACTTCTAGAATACATAGTAATACCTCCAAACATATGTATTACTTTACATTACCCATATGTCTACTTCATGTTTGCATCATTTTGGGAATGATATTTTATATTTTGGGGATGTTACAAGGCTTAGAAGTTTGGAAGCAAATCTTGAAATTGTTCTGAACTTTTCAAAAACACAATTTTTAGGGACCAGTTCAGGTCTGAAGTCACTTTGTGAGGCTTATATAATAGAAACCACCCAAAAATGACACCATTCTAGAAACTACACCCCTCAAGGCATTCAAAACTGATTTTACAAACTTTGTTAACCCTTTAAGGTGTTCCACAAGAATTAATAGAAAATGCAGATACAATTTCAAAATTTCACTTTTTGGGCATATTTTCCATTAATAATTTTTTTTTTCCTGTTACAAAGCAAGGGTTAACAGCCAAACAAGACTAAATATTTATGGCTCTGATTCTGTAGTTTACAGAAACAACCCATATGTGGCCATAAACCACTGTACGGGCACACGGCAGGGCGCAGAAGGAAAGGAATGCCATACGGTTTTGGAAAGGCAGATTTTGCTAGACAGTTTTTTTTTGACACCATGTCCCATTTGAAGCCCCCCTGATGCACCCCTAGAGTAGAAACTCCATAAAAGTGACTCCATCTAAGAAACTACACCCCTCAAGGTATTCAAAACTGATTTTTACAAACGGTTAACCCTTTAGGTGTTCCACAAGAGTCATTGGCAAATAGAGATGACATTTCAGAATTTCAATTTTTGGGCAAATTTTCCATTTTACTATTTTTTTTCCAGTTACAAAGCAAGGGTTAACAGCCAAACAAAACTCATTATTTATGGCCCTGATTCTGTAGTTTACAGAAACACCCGTAAACCACTGTACGGGCACACGGCAGGGCGCAGAAGGAAAGGAATGCCATACGGTTTTGGAAAGGCAGATTTTGCTAGACAGTTTTTTTTTGACACCATGTCCCATTTGAAGCCCCCCTGATGCACCCCTAGAGTAGAAACTCCATAAAAGTGACTCCATCTAAGAAACTACACCCCTCAAGGTATTCAAAACTGATTTTTACAAACGGTTAACCCTTTAGGTGTTCCACAAGAGTCATTGGCAAATAGAGATGACATTTCAGAATTTCAATTTTTGGGCAAATTTTCCATTTTACTATTTTTTTTCCAGTTACAAAGCAAGGGTTAACAGCCAAACAAAACTCATTATTTATGGCCCTGATTCTGTAGTTTACAGAAACACCCGTAAACCACTGTACGGGCACACGGCAGGGCGCAGAAGGAAAGGAATGCCATATGGTTTTTGGAAGGCAGATTTTGATAGACAGTTTTTTTTGGACACCATGTCCTATTTGAAGCCCCCCTTATGCACCCCTAGAAAAGAAACTCCATAAAAGTGACTCCATCTAAGAAACTACACACCTCAAGGTATTCAAAACTGATTTTACAAACGTTGTTAACCCTTTAGGTGTTCCACAAGAGTTATTGGCAAATAGAGATGAAATTTCAGAATTTAAATTTTTGGGCAAATTTTCCATTTTACTATTTTTTTTTCCAGTTACAAAGCAAGGGTTAACAGCCAAACAAAACTCATTATTTATGGCCCTGATTCTGTAGTTTACAGAAACACCCCATATGTGGTCGTAAACCACTGTACGGGCACACGGCAGGGCGCAGAAGGAAAGGAATGCCATACGGCTTTTGGAAGGCAGATTTTGCTAGACAGTTTTTTTGGACACCATGTCCCATTTGAAGCCCCCCTGATGCACCCCTAGAGTAAAAACTCCAAAAAAGTGACCCCATTTTAGAAACTACGGGATAGGGTGAAAGTTTTGTTGGTACTAGTTTAGAGTACATATGATTTTTGGTTGCTCTATATTACACTTTTTGTGAGGCAAGGTAACAAGAAATAGCTTTTTTGGCACCGTTTTTTTTTGTTATTTACAAAATTCATCTGACAGGTTGACAGGTTAGATCATGTGGTATTTTTATAGAGCAGGTTGTCACAGACGCGGCGATACCTAATATGTATACAATTTTTTTATTTATGTAAGTTTTACACAATAATTTCATTTTTGAAACAAAAAAAATATGTTTTAGTGTCGCCTTAGTCTGAGAGCAATGATTTTTCAGTTTTTGGGCGAATATCTAAAGTAGGGTCTAATTTTTTGTGGGATGAGATGACGGTTTTATTGGCACTATTTTGGGTTGCTTATGACTTTTTGATCGCTTGCTATTACACTTTTTGTGACATAAGATGACAAAAAAATGGCATTTTTTACACCGTTTTTATTTTTCTACGGTGTTCACCTGAGTGGTTAGGTCATGTGTTATTTTTATAGAGCCGGTCGATACGGATGCGGCGATACCTAATATGTATACTTTTTTTTATTTATGTAAGTTTAACACAATGATTTCATTTTTGAAACTAAAAAAATCATGTTTTAGTGTTTCCATAGTCTAAGAGCCATAGTTTTTTCAGTTTTTGGGCGATTATCTTGGGTAGGGTATGATTTTTGCGGGATAAAATGACGGTTTGATTGGCGCTATTTTGGGGTGCATATGACTTTTTGATCGCTTGCTATTACACTTTTTGTGATGTAAGGTGACAAAAAATTGTTTATTTAGCACAGTTTTTATTTTTTATGATGTTTATCTGAGGGGTTAGCTCATGTGATATTATTATAGAGCTGGTCGATGCGGACGCGGCGATACCTAATATGTATACTTTTTTTATTTATGTAAGTTTTACACAATAATATCATTTTTGAAACAAAAAAGAAAATCATGTTATAGTGTCCTCATAGTTTTTTTTTATTTTTTGGGCCATTGTCTCATGTAGGGGCTCATTTTTTGCGGGATGAGGTGACGGTTTGATTGGTACTATTTCGGCGTACATGCGACTCTTTTGATCACTTTTATTACCTTTTTTGGGAAGTAAGGTGGGCAAAATTTCAATTTGCTGATAGTTTTTATTTTTTTATTTTTATGGCGTTCACCGTGCGGGGAAAGTAACATGACCGTTTTATAGATCAGGTCGTTACGGACGCGGCGATACCTAATATGTGTAGTGTATTTTATTTTTTTAATTTTTATTCAGTGATAAATGTGTTTTTATTATCTTTACATTTTTGGGACCCAGACCCACTTGGTTCTTGAAGATCCACTTGGTCTGATGTCTGCATAATACAGTACAGTACAATATATATTGTACTGTACTGTATTTTACTTACACTGAACAGATCTATGCTTTTAGCATAGATCTGTTCAGCACCATGGACAGCAGGACACCTGAGAAGGCGTCCTGTTGCCATGGGAACCTTCCCCGTCTGCCACAACTGAGCAGACGGGGAAGGGGAAGGAGGGGAGCTCCCTCCCTCTGTCCCCCCTTCCATCTGGGGGCTGCAAAGGCACAGCAGCCCCCCGATGGCAGAGGGGGGAGCTCCCTGACTTAACCCTTTCCATACCGCGGTCCGTACGGACCACGGTATGGAAAGGGTGAAACGGCTAAACGGCTGACATCGCAGCGATGTCAGCCGTTTATACCAGAGTGTCAGCAATGTGCTGACACTCTGGTACCACTGACCACCAATGAAAATTTAGCGGGAGGTGGGCGGGGGATCGCGATCCCGCCTGCCGCACCGCCCCCAAAAAAACACCCACAAACCGCCCCCCTGCACCCCGCCGTCATAAATGCATTTAGGGGTGCAGGGGGGGGGGGGTTAAAAAAATTTGACTATGGCCATTTTTACGTTTCTGATCCCGCATCAGAAACTACATAAAGCGCTGCAAACCGCAGGTCTGAATTGACCTGCGGTTTGCAGCGATCGCCGATATGGGGGGGTCACAGGACCCCCCTCGGCATTGACCCTGGGTGCCTGGCTGTGTGTAACAGCTGGCACTCAGCGCTGTCACCATGTCTGCAGACATGGTGACAGTTTAATGCCAGGACGAGTATACTCATCCTGGAGCGCTAAGTACCCTTGCTCCAGGACGAGTATACTCGTCCAAGGTCTTGAAGGGGTTAAAGGAACTCTGTTCTGTTGTTGCTTCATTGCAACTGGCGTCATGAAGCACTTATCTCATCTTAAAGGGACCCCTTGCGGAACGTGCCTCTATTTCAGATGCAGATCTTTTGACAATCATTGACAGACTAACTTTGGTATACATGCCTTACTCGAATAAACTAGAAAATAAAATAAAAATATGACAGTTACACTTTAAGTTAAGGGTACCATCATATTTGTCCATTTCATTAGTTTGTTTTATAAATTATTCTGTTGGACTACAATTCAAAAGCAATGTCTGATTTTCATTAGTTCTGCCTCTGGATTGTTCAGTTATTTTCTTTTTTTTGTTTTGCAGTTAGTTTATTGGTTCTGTCTTATTTAGTTAGTGTAGGGACATGCAAGAGAATGAAGAACCCTGACACGGGTTGGAAGCTTAAATGGTCATTATACTTTCAGAAAATATGCAAAACTTCAGTACTGGTAAATATAAGAAACCTGCAATGCTTCTTTCTCCTCCCCCCATGGTAAACTAAGGCTACTTTCACACTCACGTTTTGGGCGGATCCTTCATGGTTTTGCAAATACGGATCCGTTACAATAATACCACCGCATGCATCCGTCATGAACGGATCAGTTTGTATTATCTGTAACATAGCCAAGACGGATCCATCATGAACTCCATTGAAAGTCAATGGGAGACGGATCAATTTTCTATTCGTCCCCATTGACTTACATTGTGTGCCAGGACGGATCCGTTTGGCAGCGTTTTGGTGTCCGCCTCCAAAGCGGAATGGAGACAGAACGGAGGCAAACTGATGCATTCTGAGCGGATCCTTTTCCATTCAGAATGCATTAGGGCAAAACTGATCCGTTTTGGACCGCTTGTGAGAGCCCTGAACGGATCTCACAAACGGAAAGCCAAAATGTGAGTGTGAAAGTAGCCTTACATTCTCAGCTGAATCAATCTTGAGAGACAAGCCATCAGTTCACTCAAGGATCAGAATACTTGTTGCTCGTAAAAGTCTATGGAGAAGGGAGAGGTGAGGTACAGTGAGCTGCTGATATGATATATTACAAAGTTTCTTATAATCCCCCGTACTGTTGATTTAGGGTCCATTCACATGTCCATAGTACATTACGGATCCGCAATACACCCTGCCGACACCCCCATAGAAATGCCTATTCTTGTCCGCAATTGCGGACAGGAATAGGACATGTTCTATTTTTTTCCGGAGCTGCGGACCAGAAGATCAGCGCCGCGCTCCGGAAATGCAAATGTGAAGAGCATATAGTGTGCTCTCCACATCCATTCAGTCCCCATAGAGAATGAATTGCGGAACGGATGCGGACCACAATTGCGGACGTGTGAATGGAGCTTTATATGAAGTTTGTTGAAAGTACAGTGCCAGTTTAAGCATTTTAGCCAAAGTACCCTTTTTTTTTTCAATTTTTTGGGGTGTGGGATGGGGTGGTTGGAATGTGGGTCTGAATATTGTCAGATTAGAAAGGGCCAGCGGCTGGAGGGCCTTAATATTCTGGCCTGGAGTATCCAGGCCAGCCTTGAGAAACAGCGAGGCAAACTCTCAAATTGATTGTAATGTGATGACTGTGAAGACGGAGGTCAGGGGTGTACCAGGTAGCAATAATAGTGTATCTCTTGGTACATCTCCTGGGTTCATTTTGAGGCACAGCTGCCTCCAAAATGCTGATAATGGCAGCAGAGCTGTCATTCCTGTGTGGTCCTCCTGAGGTGGGGCGCTAAACTGTTCTGGTTTAGATAATCCAGGATCCTTTAGTCCAGGCATGGCCAACCTGAGGCTCTCCAGCTGTTGTAAAACTACAATTCCCACCATGCCCTGCTGTAGGCTGATAGCTGTTGGCAGTCTGGGCATGCTGGGAGTTGTAGTTTTGCAACATCTGGAGAGCCTCAGGTTGGCCACCCCTGCTTTAGTCGATCAGAGCCCTCTTCTCCTCGGCTGGAACAACAGCGCCACCACAACCTCTTCAACATGTGGGAAGGAGTTTTTTCTCAAGAAGATTTTTCTAGTCACATGCTACATGAGATACCAACTGCATGTGCCGCTGATGTCTGGGTACAACTGGAAGTAGAGGCAGCACTCCTCCTTCTGGAGCTGCCTCCTCCACTTCCATGTGGACGCACATGGACAGGGCCAAGAAAGATGTCTGGCCCTGTCAATCAAAGGGGAGTTTCTTGAGTAGAGGGCCAGCCTCTTGGTATTCCAGAAGGCTGATTTTTAAGGAGTATATTTTTGTTAGAATCGATTTGCTCATCTCTAATTACTGCAGAAGTAGGCAACTTTGATGTTTAGGAATCTGGGAGAGCCACAGGGTAGTAATCTTTGTATGAGCTGTAATAGTCATATTGATTGTAACCCAGCTATCCCAAAACTCACTAAAGATGTACACCTTTTAAGGCTTTTGTATTGTTAATATTTTAGACAGAAATGATCTTTTCCATGTTTAGTATTGTAAGCTTGTTGACAGAAAAGTGGGACAGAAGCATCTGCAATCTTGGTGGTATTATATACACTGATTCTGCTCCTGATACTCAACTCCATTACTGACAGACAGACAGTAAGATTCCTTATTGATACAGTGCCTCATCTGGTGATGTTGCTCCTGGCAGGTCCTCCCTATAGCAACTCTACTCTACACAGTTCACTAGTCAGCTGACTACAATGGAGCTTCTGGAGGTAGGATCTACCAGGAGCAACTCCCTTCTAGACAGCTGACTAGTGAGGACACTAGAATGGAGTTGCTGGAGGAAGGATCTACCAGGAGCAACTCCATTCTAGACAGTTCACTAGTGAGGATACTAGAATGGAGTTGCTGGAGGTACGATCTACCAGGAGCAACTCCCTTCTAGACAGTTTACTAGTAAGGAGACTAGAATGGAGTGTCTGGAAGCAGGATCTACCAGGAGCAACTCCCTTCTAGACAGCTGACTAGTGAGGACACTAGAATGGAGTTGCTGGAGGAAGGATCTACCAGGAGCAACTCGATTCTAGACAGTTCACTAGTGAGGAGACCAGAATGGAGTTGCTAGAGGTAGGATCTACCAGTTGCAACTCCCTTCTAGACAGTTCACTAGTGAGAAGACTAGAATGGAGTTGTTGGAGGTAGGATCTACCAGGAGCAACTCCATTCTAGACAGTTCACTAGTGAGGATACTAGAATGGAATTGCTGGAGGTGCGATCTACCAGGAGCAACTCCCTTCTAGACAGTTCACTAGTGAGGAGACTAGAATGGAGTAGCTGGAGGTACGATCTACCAGGAGCAACTCCCTTCTAGACAGTTCACTAGTGAGGACACTAGAATGGAGTTGCTGGAGGTACGATCTACCAGGAGCAACTCTATTCTAGATAGTTCAGTAGTGAGGAGGCTACAATGGAGTTGCTCAAGGAAGGACCTGCCAGAAGCAACTCAATTCTATCCCATTGCTGAACTGACAAGAATGGAGTTGATACAGGGAGGTTCTATATGCAGTAGCATGCAGCTCTTAATCATCCATTGAATAGTTTGGCCTCATATTATGGATGTATAGGATTGTGGGATTGTCTGGAGCTTTTGTCTATAGTGTGTAAGCATGACAACCGCTGCTGGATAGTAGGGTGGTCATAACCCCTGGATACAAGCAGTGTATAATGTGATGGAAAAATTAATCAAGCCAGCAGAGGAAGCAATATGGACAATCACAATACATTAGTAAGTGGCTTGTATTTAAGAGGACCTTTCACTCATCCTGACATTACAATATAAGTACC
The DNA here is from genome assembly GCF_014858855.1 of Bufo gargarizans. Taxonomy (NCBI): domain Eukaryota; kingdom Metazoa; phylum Chordata; class Amphibia; order Anura; family Bufonidae; genus Bufo; species Bufo gargarizans. The sequence continues at coordinate 508,830,510 of NC_058080.1, forward strand.
TGACACTGTATGGCATTATTAGTAGATGTCATTGCTGTCAGTTTTTTCAGATTGCCTGCTCTGTTGCCCCGCTGTGCCCCCTGTTCTGGTTTTTGTGCCCTGTATGCTAATAGATAGCATTGGTACAGGGAGGAGGAGACACCAGCTTTTCTCAGGGGGCGTCTGTCTCTCTGGAAAAAAAGCTTCCCTTCTCCCTGGCTGTGACTGGACACCTCACAGCCAGGAATCTGAGCTGCTCCTAGGCCACATGATTGATGAACAGCCTAGGAAAAGCTGCAAAATCTGGGCTACACACCGACATGTGTTGCACAACAGAAAGTTGCGCTACAAAAAAAAAAGTGTGCAGCTACACAGCAACATTTTTTTGTACTGATAATCAATAATGTTGCACAAAAATCCAACTTGGATTTCACAATGCGTCACCATTGACTATCATTATATGACTTTTCTGCGATACATGTCGCAATGTAGCTCTAGCCTTTATCTTGTACATATGAGGTGCTTGGAGCACTGGAGGGCTGGCCTAGCCCCTCAGAGTACTGCTTCACCTCCTCCTCTCACCTGTCGTCATTCCCCTCATGGCCTCATTGACAAGGCCAAGCATCCTCACTGCTCAGATACCTGAAATCTCACATTTGTGCTAGAAAGACTGGATGATGTTAGTCTCCTCCCAGAAGCATCTTCTCTTTTAGGAGGAGCAGGGGCTTAGCTATAGGGGGTGCAGAGGTAGTAGTCGCTACCAGGCCCAGGAGCCTGAGGGAGCCCAAAGACCCTTGTGCCAACAAGAAGACACCAGTATTATAGAAAGTGCATGTCTGGCTGGAGGGAAGGAGTTATATCAAGAATTTGGCATGGGGGGGGGGTCTATGTGCTTCCCTGCCAATTGCCACAAAGCACTGCAGGAAAGGGGCCCAAGCTGAACTATTGCACCGGGGCCCATGAGCCTTTAGCTACACCCCTGGGGAGGAGAGTGATGTCATCAGCACCTACGCAGTGCAGATCTCAGTGGGAAAATCCTTGTGAGATCAACTGCGCATGCACCACTGAAGTCTCAATTACACAAGCACACGATTTCAGGGCCATGTATCCAAACAGTGAACCATGAGAAGAAGTTGGCGACGGGGGGAGGGGAGGAGGTGAAGCGGGGCGGTAAGCACCTCATTTACATAAGAATAAAAGTAATAATTATACTTAAGCAGTACATCTAAATACAGCAATAGAGGGCTCATTTAATTCATCATCATCAAGGTTACTAGGCAGCATGTAGGAATAGGGTACATCATGGTGACGGATGCTCTTTAGCAACATAAATCTTTAGAAATTAGTGACATTGAAAAACCATTACTTCTACATAGTGGGGTACAATATTGTAATTCCAAGTGGTCACAGCAGTCAACGGTAGCCTAGCCTGGGTGCATGTCAGGGTTATGTTCCTTGCTCCACCTCAGGAACCACACTTGTGTGTGGTCAGATCCTGGCCTGATGAAGGGCTACCATTCAGCCCGAAACGTTGTGTGGGGATGTGCTCGTGGTAGGCTACGGTAGCGGCGGCAGTATTGAGGCAATCATAGACAGTCTTTGTGATACACTGTGACTTTATTTACACCAAAGGCATAACAGGCAATGTGCAGACCAGACAGGTGCATATCCACATAGTGCATAAAACAAAAGTCCTTCCATAGAAAATAAACAGCAGGTTTGAGTCACCTTGTTTTGGACAGACCACAGCAGTTCTGCAGGCTTCTAGGCTACCTGCCTTTGTCTCCCTCAGGCCAGAGCCCCTTCGGCTCGTAGCACCACAGGTCCCAGGGCTATCCTTCAATGTGTGCTGCGCCCAGACTCTCCTTCACCAGCACTGACTCTGTCTGTGGAAATCTCCAGCACAGCAAGACACATCCCACCCCCATCATCAGCAGGCTGGGTTCTTTAAAGGCCCAGCTCCACCAAAAACCTGGGCTGGCCGTGGGGAACAGGCACCCCCCCAGCTCTTTACCTGTTCCCAATAAGAACCGGCCCGGACACGCTGCGCCAGCAGCATTCGCCGCTTTAACCGCAATGATCCGGTTCTTACTCCACCAAGGCCAGGACCTCTGGTGGCACGTATCGTCCGTCCATTATTATTCCGGGGACTCTCCTACAGTTGCCATAATTGTACATTGTGCATCATTATGTCCAGCTGAATAAAATTCACTAATTATCATATCAACCAATTGGAGTGCTGTCTATTAGTATAAATAATACAAGCTGGGGGACAGTGCTGGCCTTAAAACAATCGAGGAGGGAAACTGGGGGCTACTGATCAGTGAATACACACGTTGGGGGAAGGGTTTAAAACAGTAATTAATAAATAATAAAGAGGTTGTCTCACTTCAGCAAATAGCATGTATTATGTAGGGGACGTTAACCACCCGCCCTCCAAGTCTCTTGCCTCATCGATAGGGCAAAGGCAGAGGCTGGGGAGGAGTAAAGTGAAAAGAAGGCAGAGCAGCCTGGGCACCTACACACTGAACACCGCCCCTGGGCACTTGCGAGTGCTCATTTGCATATGAATTAAACTTAGTTTTTTCCTGCTGGTGCAAGTCTAAAGAAAAGAACAAAGGTACCGTTACAATCCTGTATAGGTGTGCTACAGAGCCATGTAAGAACTGTATATGGCTATATGGAGGTGACAGACTCCCTTTAAAGGGAGTCTTTCACCTAATCTGAGCGTTTTAGACCGCTCAGATCAGGTTATAGACTCTTTAACCCTCATTACGATCATACCTTTCTCTTATGTGTCCCTCGCCTAGATAATGAAAATAACACTTTTTAAACTTATGCAAATTACCTTCTGAAGGTGCCCAGGGGCGGCGTTACTGGGCGATGTGCCCAGAAAAACACACCTCCAGCCGGCGTACGTCGCGAGCGGCACCAGAGGACGGCGGGCTGGGAACTGGCCCGCACCTGCGCACTGCTCTGCCCATTATGGGCAGATGAACAGCTTTTCATATTGCGCATGCGCCGGCCAACTAAAGACAGCCGGCCGGCGCATGCGCAATATGAAAGGATGTTCCTCTGCCCATAATGGGCAGAGCAGAGCGCAGGTGCGGGCCAGTTCCCAGCCCGCCGTCCTCTGGTGCCGCTCGTGACGTCCGCCGGCTGGAGGTGTGTTTTTCTGGGCACATCGCCCAGTAACGCCGCCCCTGGGCACATTCAGAAGGTAATTTGCATAAGTTTAAAAAGTGTTATTTTCATTATCTGGGCGAGGGACACATAAGAGAAAGGTATGATCGTAATGAGGGTTAAAGAGTCTATAACCTGATCTGAGCGGTCTAAAACGCTCAGATTAGGTGAAAGACTCCCTTTAAGGACCCTGCCATTTTTCACCTTAACCACTACAGGACCGCCGCACGCAGGATTGCGTCCTGGCGGCGGCCCTGTTATTCTTCCTGGACGCGCCGGCGCGTCCTCTCGCAAGACGCAAGATTTCCTGTGAACGCGCGCACACAGGCGCGCGCGTTCACAGGATCGGCAGGTAAACGAGTGCATCTACAGCCTGCCAGCGGCGATCATTCGCTGGCAGGCTGTAGATGCGATTTTTTAACCCCTAAAAGGTATATTAGACGCAGAATTTTTTTTTCTGATCACTGCAAATCGCTGGGGAGCTATAAAAAGATCACTTTTGAGGGGCATGGCGAGTTCATCGAATTTTTTTTTTTGGGGCACAAGTTAGCTGAAATGGATTTTTTTTTCTTACAAAGTCTCATATTCCACTAACTTGTGACAAAAAATAAAATCTCACATGAACTCACCATACCCCTTTTTAGACATTTATATTCCAGACTTCGTCTCACGCTTTAGGGCCCCTAAAATTCCAGGGCAGTATAAATATCCCACAAATGACCCCATTTCGGAAAGAAGACACCCCAAGGTATTTGCTGAGGGGCATAGTGAGTCCATGAAAGATTTAATTTTTTGTCACAAGTTAGCAGAAAGGGAGACTTTGTGAGAAAAAACTAAAAAAAAATCAATTTCCGCTAATTTGTGCCAAAAAAAAAAAAACTTCTATGAACTCACCATGCCCCTCACGGAATACCTTGGGGGGTCTTCTTTCCAAAATGGGGTCACATGTGGGGCATTTATACTGCCCTGGCATTTTAGGGGCCCTAAAGCGTGAGAAGAAGTCTGGAATCCAAATGTCTAAAAATGCCCTCCTAAAAGGAAATTGGGCCCCTTTGCCCACCTAGGCTGCAAAAAAGTGTCACACATGTGGTATCGCCGTACTCAGGAGAAGTTGGGGAATGTGTTTTGGGGTGTCATTTTACATATACCCATGCTGGGTGAGAGAAATATCTTGGTCAAGTGCCAACTTTGTATAAAAAAATGGGAAAAGTTGTCTTTTGCCGAGATATTTACCTCACCCAGCATGGGTATATGTAAAATGACACCCCATAACACATTCTCCAACTTCTCCTGAGTACGGTGATACCACATGTGTGACACTTTTTTGCAGCCTAGGTGGGCAAAGGGGCCCACATTCCAAAGAGCACCTTTCGGATTTCACAGGCCATTTTTTACAGACTTTGATTGCAAACTACTTCGCACGCATTTGGGCCCCTAAAATGCCAGGGCAGTATAACTACCCCACAAGTGACCCCATTTTGGAAAGAAGACACCCCAAGGTATTCTGTGAGGGGCATGGCGAGTTCCTAGAATATTTTATTTTTTGTCACAAGTTAGCGGAAAATTATGATTTTTAAAAAAAAAAATTTCCTTAAAAAGTCTCATATTCCACTAACTTGTGACAAAAAATTAAAACTTCCATGAACTCACTGTGCCCATCATGAAATACCTTGGGGTGTCTTCTTTCCAAAATGGGGTCACTTGTAGGGTAGTTATACTGCCCTGGCATTTAAGGGCCCAAATGCGTGCAAAGTAGTTTGCAATCAAAATGTGTAAAAAATGGCCTGTGAAATTCGAAAGGTGCTCTTTGGAATGTGGGCCCCTTTGCCCACCTAGGCTGCAAAAAAGTGTCACACATGTGGTATCGCCGTACTCAGGAGAAGTTGGGGAATGTGTTTTGGGGTGTCTTTTTACATATACCCATGCTGGGTGAGATAAATATCTTGGTCAAATGCCAACTTTGTGTCACGGAATGTGTACAGAAAACAAGACAATGCAAAATGAATATATGACTCACTGGATCCGAAACTAAGGAACAAAAGGGGAACCCCTGCATAAGACCTGGCACTCTCCCTGACTGCTCAGCCTATGCGAACACCCCAATGGTGGATGATCGCATATCCTCGTACCTCGACTATATAACACCTGAACACCCTACAATAGTGAGGGGACACGACCACTGGCTCCCTACACTAGACACGGAGGGAGTCAGGGTCACCTGGGATCCAGCAAACATAAAGTCACAAATGAATGTACAACACTTATATTGTAGAAGACTGGGAAATAGGATCAGCATGCACACACACTCCAGGAAGTTGTATAAACCGCACACTAATGCATTATGGGGAGGAATTTAAAGGGATGCAATCAGTCCAACTACAAGGCAGCTGAGAGAGGCTAACGAGATGAGGAACTGAAAACCAAAACAAAGAAAGCTCAAGGAGGAGGTTCTGAAAGGCATCTGTCAGAGCTTCTCAGATGTCTGGTTGTGACAGTACCCCTCCCTCTACGAGTGGACTCCGGACACTCAGAGCCCACCTTTTTAGGATGGGACCTATGGAAAGCCCTGATGAGACGAGTGGCCTTAATGTCCGTCACTGGGACCCACATCCTCTCCTCAGGACCATAACCCTCCCAATGAACGAGGTACTGGACAGAACCGCGGACAACACGAGAATCCACAATCCTAGAGACCTGAAATTCAAGATTACCATCAACCATAATCGGAGGAGGAGGCAAAGGCGAGGGTACAATGGGTTGAACATAAGGTTTTAATAAGGACTTATGAAAAACATTATGGATCTTCCAAGTCTGAGGAAGATCAAGACGGTAGGCAACAGGATTGATGACAGACAGGATTTTGTAAGGCCCAATAAAATTAGGACCCAACTTCCAGGAGGGAACCTTCAATTTGATATTCTTGGTAGACAACCACACCAGATCACCAACATTCAGGTCCGGACCAGGCACACGTCTCTTATCTGCCACACGCTTATATCTCTCACTCATGCTCTTTAGATTATCCTGAATCTTTTGCCAAATCGATGACAAAGATGAGGAGAATCTGTCCTCATCTGGTAAACCAGAAGACCCCTCTCCCGAGAATGTCCCAAACTGCGGATGAAACCCATATTCACCAAAAAATGGTGACTTATCAGAGGACTCCTGACGACGGTTATTTAAAGCAAACTCGGCAAGGGACAAAAAAGAACACCAATCCTCCTGATTCTCCGACACAAAACAGCGCAGATATGTCTCCAGATTCTGATTGACGCGCTCTGTCTGGCCATTCGACTGCGGATGGAAAGCAGAAGAGAATGACAACTGAACCCCCAAGCGAGAACAGAAAGCCTTCCAGAATCTGGAAACAAACTGCGTGCCCCTATCAGAGACTATGTCTGAAGGAATACCATGCAATTTGACAATGTGATCAATAAATGCCTGCGCCAGCGTCTTAGCATTGGGCAAACCAGGAAAAGGGATGAAATGCACCATTTTGCTAAAACAGTCCACCACCACCAGAATCACAGTCTTCCCCGAGGAACGAGGCAGGTCCGTAATGAAGTCCATGGACAGATGTGTCCAAGGACGGGAAGGAATGGGTAAGGGAAGGAGAGGACCTGATGGCCGTGAATGAGGGACTTTGGCACGAGCGCAAGTCTCGCAGGCTGTCACAAAACCCTCAACCGACTTACGAAGCGCAGGCCACCAGAATCTTCGAGCGATGAGATCCACTGTGGCTCTTGCCCCCGGGTGCCCAGCAAGGACCGCATCGTGGTGTTCCTTAAAAATCTTGTGTCTTAAAGCGAGAGGCACAAACAACCTCCCAGGAGGACAAAGATCAGGAGCCTCTGACTGGGCTGCCTGCACCTCTGCCTCCAATTCAGGAAAAAGAGCAAAGACCACCACACCTTCAGCCAAAATGGGACCCGGGTCTTCAAAATTCCCACCTCCAGGAAAACAACGTGACAGGGCATCTGCCTTCACATTCTTAACCCCAGGGCGGAACTTGACCACAAAATTAAACCTTGAAAAGAACAAAGACCATCTGGCCTGTCTCGGGTAGGCCAGATTTTTATTGTCAGTAAACACGGTAATAGGGTGTCTGGCTCCCTCTAGCCAATGGCGCCATTCCTCAAAAGCCAACTTGATGGCCAACAATTCCCTATCCCCCACATCGTCATTTCTCTCTGCGGAGGAGAGTTTCTTCGAGAAAAAGGCACACGGTCGCCATTTGGCAGGAGAGGAACCCTGAGACAAAACCGCACCCACACCCACCTCAGAAGCATCAACCTCAACTATGAAGGGTAGAGAAATATCAGGTTGTACCAAGATGGGAGCGGAAGCAAAACTCCCCTTGATATTAGAAAAGGCCTTACACGCCTCTACCGACCAGGAAGAAAAATCTACCCCCTTTCTGGTCATATCAGTGAGTGGTTTAACAATAGAGGAATAATTCAAAATAAACTTCCTGTAATAATTGGCAAAGCCCAAAAAAACGCATCAGCGCCTTCTGATTCTCAGGAAGCTCCCACTCAAGCACAGCGCGGACCTTCTCGGGGTCCATGCGAAAACCAGAAGCGGAGAGAAGAAACCCCAGAAATTGAATTTCTGGAACCGCAAACACACATTTTTCCAGTTTCGCGTATAATTTATTCTCCCGCAGGATGAGCAAGACCTGACGTAAGTGTTCCTTATGAGTTTTGAAATCAGGAGAAAAAATCAAAATGTCATCCAAATACACTAATACAAATTTTCCCATTAAATGATAAAAAATGCTATTCACGAAATGCTGAAAAACGGCTGGGGCATTCATCAAACCAAAAGGCATAACCAAATTCTTAAAATGGCCCTCAGGGATATTGAAGGCCGTCTTCCATTCGTCTCCTTCTCTGACCCTGACCAGGTTGTATGCCCCTCTTAGATCGAATTTGGAAAAGACTTTAGCCCCAACAATCTGGTTAAACAGGTCCGGGATCAGAGGAAACGGATAAGGGTCACGAATAGTGATACTGTTCAGCTCCCTGAAATCCAGACAAGGTCTTAAAGAACCATCTTTTTTCTTAACAAAGAAAAAACCAGCGGCAACAGGTGACTTTGAGGGTCGTATGTGTCCTTTTCTCAGACTCTCAGAGATATAAGCACGCATAGCGACCCTTTCAGGTTGGGAAAGATTGTATAAACAAGATTTAGGCAGCTTGGCGCCTGGGATGAGATTAATAGGGCAATCGTACTCCCTGTGCGGGGGCAAATCCTGGACTCCACTCTCAGAGAACACATCCAAAAATTCAGAGAGAAAAGGTGGTACAGTCTTAGTAGAAACCTCAGAAACAGATGTCGTGAGGCAATTCTCTCTGCAAAAGTCACTCCAACCATTTATTTGCCTCGCTTGCCAATCAATGGTGGGGTTATGTTTAGTGAGCCAGGGTAGCCCCAACACAAGAGGAGTAGGTAATCCGCTAAGGACGAAACATGACACATCCTCAACATGAGCATCACTCACAATTAAATGAATTTTATGAACTATGCCCTTTAATGATTTCTGAGAAAGTGGAGCGGAATCAATAGCAAAAACAGGAATATCCTTTCCCAAAGTGCATACCCGGAAACCATGAGTTATCGCAAAATGATTATCAATGAGATTGACAGCTGCTCCACTATCTACAAAAATCTCACAAAAAATGTTCTTGCTCTCTAGCGCCACCCTGGCAGGCAGGACAAAACTGGAACTACAAGCAAAAGGAAAACCTTCAATTTCCGCCTCAACCCTGCCAATAGTAACAGATGGAATATTTTTAAAAGATTTTTTCCTTTTTGTTTCTTTATTACTCCCAGAAAACTGCCTGAATCTCCTAGAGGGACAAACATTCGCCAAATGATTTATACCCCCACAACAAAAACAAACCTTCCCATGCGGGCTGAATCTTCTATTGTCAGGGGCAATCAACCCCAGCTGCATGGGCTCCTGCTCAGAAGGGGCTGACAGCGACTGAGACCCCTGTGCACAGAATGAGACCGCTGCACTGTCCTGGGACTGAGTATGACAGGAAGGAGAGGTCTCTCCTCTCTCTCTAAGACGCCTGTCAATACGAACGGCCTGAGACATAGCAGCGTCCAAGGAGATAGGCCTCTCATGAAAGGCAAATGCATCTTTCAATCCCTCTGAAAGACCATGGCAAAATTGACTTCGGAGTGCAGCATCATTCCAACCAGTATCAGCTGCCTATCTCCGAAATTCTGAGCAGTATATCTCTGCGGATTGTTTACCCTGGCATAAGAGACGTAGTCTAGACTCAGCCAAAGCAACACGATCCGGATCATCATATATCTGACCCAGGGCTAACAAGAGTTCATCCACTGAACGGAGGGGCCGTGCCCCCACCGGCAGCGAAAAGGCCCACGACTGAGCGTTACCCCTGAGCAGCGATATAATGATCCCCACCCTCCGTTCCTCATCACCAGAGGAATGGGGAAGAAGGCGAAAATGGAGTTTGCAAGCCTCTCTGAAACGCACAAAATTCTCACTACCCCCGGAGAACGTATCCGGGAGTGAGATCTTAGGCTCAGAACAAACTCCTTGAACGCAGGCTGAACCGGTCACTAGAAACTGAGAAAGAGTCTTACGGAGATCAGCTTCCTCCAATGAAAGACCCTGGAAGTGTTCAGTCAAAAGTGAAACCAGATCCATGCTTGAGACGGTTTTGGGCGGTTTATAATGTCACGGAATGTGTACAGGAAACAAGACAATGCAAAATGAATATATGACTCACTGGATCCGAAACTAAGGAACAAAAGGGGAACCCCTGCATAAGACCTGGCACTCTCCCTGACTGCTCAGCCTATGCGAACACCCCAATGGTGGATGATCGCATATCCTCGTACCTCAACTATAAACCACCTGAACACCCTACAATAGTGAGGGGACACGACCACTGGCTCCCTACACTAGACACGGAGGGAGTCAGGGTCACCTGGGATCCAGCAAACATAAAATCACAAATGAATGTACAACACTTATCTTGTAGAAGACTGGGAAATAGGATCAGCATGCACACACACTCCAGGAAGTTGTATAAACCGCACACTAATGCATTATGGGGAGGAATTTAAAGGGATGCAATCAGTCCAACTACAAGGCAGCTGAGAGAGGCTAACGAGATGAGGAACTGAAAACCAAAACAAAGAAAGCTCAAGGAGGAGGTTCTGAAAGGCATCTGTCAGAGCTTCTCAGATGTCTGGTTGTGACACTTTTTTTTTTTAAAAAATGGGAAAAGTTGTCTTTTGCCGAAATATTTCTCTCACCCAGCATGGGTATATGTAAAAAGACACCCCAAAACACATTGCCCTACTTCTTCTGAGTACGGCGTTACCAGATGTGTGACACTTTTTTGCAGCCTAGGTGGGCAAAGGGGCCCACATTCCAAAGAGCACCTTTTGGATTTCACAAGCCATTTTTTACAGATTTTGATTTCAAACTACTTTGCACGGTTTAGGGCCCCTAAAATGCCAGGGCAGTATAAATACCGCACATGTGACCCCATTTTGGAAAGAAGACACCCCAAGGTATTCCGCAAGGGGTATGATTAGTTCATGTAAAAATTTTTTTTTTTGTCACAAGTTAGTGGAATATGAGACTTTGTAAAAAAAAAATATAATAATAATTTTCAGCTAACTTGTGACAATAAATAATACCTTAGGGTGTCTACTTTCCGAAATGGGGTCATTTGTGGGGTGTTTCTACTGTCTGGGAATTGTAGAACCTCAGGAAACATGACAGGTGCTCAGAAAGTCAGAGCTGCTTCAAAATGCGGAAATTCACATTTTTGCACCATAGTTTGTAAACGCTATAACTTTTACCCAAACCAATAAATATATACTTATTGCATTTTTTATCAAAGACATGTAGAACAATACATTTAGAGAAAAATTTATATAGAAATGTAGTTTTAATTGAAAAATATTACAACCGAAAGTGAAAAAAGAATTTTTTTGCAAAAATTTCGGTCAATTTCGAATTATATCAAAAAAAGTAAAAATGTCAGCAGCAATGAAATACCACCAAATGAAAGCTCCATAAGTGAGAAGAAAAGGAGGTAAAATTCATTTGGGTGGTAAGTTGTATGACCGAGCAATAAACCGTGAAAGTAGTGTAGTGCAGAATTGTAAAAAGTGGTCTGGTCATTAAGGGGGTTTAGGCTAGGGAAGCCGAGCTGGTTAAGGCCAGGCCATTTTTTGCAAATCTGACATGTGTTTCTTTAAGTGGTGATAACTTTAAAATGCTTTTACTTATCCAGGCCATTCGGGAGATTGTTTTCTCATCACATATTGTACTTCATGACAGTGGTAAATTTAAGTCAAAATATTTCATTTTTATTTATAAAAAAATTAGCAGTTTTAAAAAATGTGATTTCTCTGCTTTTAAAACAGATAGTGATACCTCATATAATAGTTATTACTTTACAATTCCCATATGTCTACTTCATGTCTGGATCATTTTGTAAATTACATTTTCTTTTTTTGAGACGTTAGAAGGCTTAGAAGTTTAGCAGCAAATCTTGAAATTTGGCAGATTTTCCATTTTAATCCATTTTTTCCAATAACAAAGCAGGGGTTAAGGGCCAAACAAAACTCAATATTTATTACCCTGATTCTGTAGTTTACAGAAACACCCCATATGTTGCTGTAAACTTCTGTACAGGCACACGGCAGGGCGCAGAAGGAATGGAATGATGCCCTAGCTGCCTAGCACATGCTGGAGATGTGGCCGTGAGGAGGGCAATATGTCCCATATCTGGTGGTTCTGTAACATCATTTTGGGAAGCTAGTAATGATTTATATGTTATGGTCAGTGGCAGTTCTTCCAGGTGGACACCAGAGGGCGCTTTGCTTTCTATGTTTCCTAGCTCTACCTCCACTTTGAAAAAAGGTCTCCTAAGATTCTTTGTACAGGCCGCCCGCCTGGTCATACCTAGGTTCTGGAAATCCACATCCGCCCCTCTCCTTAGGGACTGGCTCATTACCTTCAAGAAAATCTATAGAATGGAGGAGCTCTGGGCGGAGGACACGGGCAACTCCACTAAGTTCTTAAAAATTTGGACTCCCTGGATCCTGTTTAAGGGATCTACTGATTATCTCAACTGGTTAAATAGAGATGTTGCCATTTCCTAGGGAGATCGCATCCCCTTACGGGGTTTCATTCTCTCAGGCATCACTAATAGTCCCATCTAAACTAAGGAGTATTTTAATTAAGGTCCGGGCAACTTGGGATTGATTCCACCTTGTTTAATATACCATAAATTTTCTTCCCAGGAAACCCTTTCCCCTCTCCCTCTTTTCCCTACGTGTCCTTGTCTTAGTCATTTATTCCTGTGGTGTGTAGTATATGTTAGAGCTTTCTGTCTCTCTATACTTGTAATTGAGATTTCGATATGTCTTTTCAATGGAAGATGTGATCACGGGATATACTCCTATTTTCATTTTTCTATATTATATGTACTTATTCTATTTGTGACCATCTGATTGTATACACTTATATGTACATGGCCTCGACTTGTAATCGGGCTGTTTCTCGATGTGTTGTTCTTCTATTGGCTCTTTCTAATAAAATAATTTGAACAGAAGGAATGGAATGCCATATGGTTTTTGGAGGGACAATCTTAAGCTGCCATGTCACTTTTGAAGACCCCCTCATGCACCCCTAGAGTAGAAACTCCAAAATAATTACCCCATTTTGGAAACTACGGGATAAGGTGGCAGTTTTTTTGGTACTATTTTAGGGTATATATGATTTTTGGTTGCTCTATATTACACTTTTTATGTTCATCTGACAGGTTAGATCATGTGGTATTTTTACAGAGCAGGTTGTTACTTACGTGACAATACCAAATATGACATAATAAAGCATTTAAAAAAAAATATATTTTTTATTGTCTCCATATTCTGAAAGCCATAGCTTTTATTTATTTTTTGGGCGACTGTCTTATGTAGGGGCTAATTTGTTTCGGCATGAGATGACGGTTTTATTGGTACTATTTTAGGGTGCATATGACTGTTTGTTGTTCAATTATTTTTATTACGGAAGTCGTAAATAAAGCAGCATCATATCTGACATACAATATTTCTAACATATTGATAACAGCATACATATAGACTACTGTATATGACATAGAAATTGTACCGCATGACTCTGCAATAACTTCTTATGAAATAGATAATGAAGAGATAACTATCCCATAAAACAGTAACACTGAAGACGACGACAAAAACAAGACGACAAGGGAAGGGAGACACAAGAGGAGAGGTAACACTATGTTAAGGTGGATAACTGACAAATTTACCCGCAACTAACTGCCTGAGCTAACCAACTAAAGAATGCCGGAGTGTCCCTGAAAAAGATCCAGGGGGTCTAAGTCTTAAGATACTTCCTATCGGAACCATCATCTTCAGCTATTAGTTCCTCCATTCTACGTATGCTTTCAAAAGTGTCTAACCATTCTTTTATGTTTGGAGCTTCCTGAGACTTCCAATGTTTAGGTACAATCAAACGTGCAGCCTGCACAAAAAATCTCAGAAGGCCTTTCTTTAAAGTTTGAATGGAACCAGAGAGCATATATAGCAGACTCCCCTCCAGGGACCACTTTGCTGAGGTACCTGTGAACTGGTTATATAGACCATTCAAAGCCTCCCAAAATGGGGATACTTTAGGGCAGTGCCACCAAATGTGGGATATGGTACCCTTCTCCATTCCGCATCTCCAACATAAGTCTGAGCAGGAAGGGTAGAAGGAATGAAAGACGGCTGGCGTCCTGTACCATCTGGATATGATCTTGAAGTTTTTCTCTTGCAAACCACAACTAACAGGGGACTTATGGGAAAGGGTAAATGCTTTTATCCACTGCTCCTCAGAGAAATTTTTCCCCAGTTTCCTCTCCCAAACCTTAACATATGGCAGAGAGGATAGAGGTCCCCCACTCTCCTGCAGCAGCCCGCAGACCAAAGACAGCAAATGGGTAGGGGGAGACTTCTGGAGACACAGAGATTCAAAGGCTGTAAAGTCCCTAGATAGATTGGAAATGGGCCCTAGAGAGGATATGAATTCCTTAATGTACATATATTGGAACCCGGCCCCCCTGTCATTCTTGTTGTGCCTTTTCATAGGTAAATGCATTGATATCCAATTTATTTTAGTCAAGATGAATGTTCATTACCTTTAAGAGCCATGCTCGACTATAGTTACAACTTTGTATGTCTTGAGTAGGCCAAATTAAGGTCGTACAAAGGTTTCTGCTTTTTAGTGTTATTCTTCTCATGAATGTACCAGTCTGAGAAGAATACTCCTTGTCTACTCTTAAATTTATGACAGGAGGTAAAGATAAGCTCTATGCAGCTGGTGATAATTACCTATACAATTAGGCATTTATCAATGAAGCAAATATATAATATGTATGTATTCATTTAATGAGCCTTAGTCCTTAGCATAAGATAATCAGTAAAACATATAATATATATTATACTGTTAGATGTGATGAAGACAACATGTATCCAGTATATTATATATATTTCTCATTAGGAGAATATTTGTCTCTAAAAGAGTGTCTGTGAAGATGTGTGTTTTGTAACAATTATTCACCTCTTTGGTATGAGAGGAGGTACTGATATCCCTGAGTAAACAAAGCCATTGAAGTTATTTACGATACACAAATAAACAGTGTGAGAAACATTCAGAGATACGCCTAGAGGTCTGTCTCTAATTGCTACAAGTGTCAAATCTAATCCCTATAGCCTTGAATTAAAGCTTTTAAGGTCAAAATGTATATTATACCTTTATTCAGACTTACAGAAGTTAACCCTTTATACTAGGATGCAAATAGCTTACACAGCAGTGCCACCTAGGTATGAGTAGGTGACATTACAACAGTAGCAAAAGTGCATTCTGGGTAAGGTTATGATGTCATTTCTTATCAATAGTCACGCCCATCCGATTATGATTGGAAACTTCCAAACTAGGAAGGTGTGTCTAACTGATAAGTTTGTGTTCATAAACCATACACAGGGGGGAGAAGAGAAAAGACACACACAAGAAAGAGGAGAGGAGAGAGGAGAAGTTGAGCTCTCTAGAGGGGTCTATCAGGATGAAAGCCATGGTTAGATGCGCTATGATGGACCACCCAGCTTTCCTAGGAGCAGAAGTGAGATTTCTACTAGGACTTGGTAAGAGACACAGAAAATTAT
This sequence comes from Bufo gargarizans, assembly GCF_014858855.1. NCBI lineage: Eukaryota > Metazoa > Chordata > Amphibia > Anura > Bufonidae > Bufo > Bufo gargarizans. The sequence goes on from NC_058080.1 coordinate 508,845,903, forward strand.
ATTTCCTTTTATTAAGACTAATTTGATAGTGTGGGTGAAATTATACCATCTAGATTGGCGAATAAATACATTAATTAATTGATCATCTCCATATTGAGATGTAGTTTTAGGATATTGTGAGGCTTCATTCTACCTGCAAAGGAATCAAGACTCATAATCTAGCAAAGCATTAAATAATTGCTTTTATATATATACATATATATATATATATATATACAGGGAGTGCAGAATTATTAGGCAAGTTGTATTTTTGAGGATTAATTTTATTATTGAACAACAACCATGTTCTCAATGAACCCAAAAAACTCATTAATATCAAAGCTGAATATTTTTGGAAGTAGTTTTTAGTTTGTTTTTAGTTTTAGCTATTTTAGGGGGATATCTGTGTGTGCAGGTGACTATTACTGTGCATAATTATTAGGCAACTTAACAAAAAACAAATATATACCCATTTCAATTATTTATTTTTACCAGTGAAACCAATATAACATCTCAACATTCACAAATATACATTTCTGACATTCAAAAACAAAACAAAAACAAATCAGTGACCAATATAGCCACCTTTCTTTGCAAGGACACTCAAAAGCCTGCCATCCATGGATTCTGTCAGTGTTTTGATCTGTTCACCATCAACATTGCGTGCAGCAGCAACCACAGCCTCCCAGACACTGTTCAGAGAGGTGTACTGTTTTCCCTCCTTGTAAATCTCACATTTGATGATGGACCACAGGTTCTCAATGGGGTTCAGATCAGGTGAACAAGGAGGCCATGTCATTAGATTTTCTTCTTTTATACCCTTTCTTGCCAGCCACGCTGTGGAGTACTTGGACGCGTGTGATGGAGCATTGTCCTGCATGAAAATCATGTTTTTCTTGAAGGATGCAGACTTCTTCCTGTACCACTGCTTGAAGAAGGTGTCTTCCAGAAACTGGCAGTAGGACTGGGAGTTGAGCTTGACTCCATCCTCAACCCGAAAAGGCCCCACAAGCTCATCTTTGATGATACCAGCCCAAACCAGTACTCCACCTCCACCTTGCTGGCGTCTGAGTCGGACTGGAGCTCTCTGCCCTTTACCAATCCAGCCATCTGGCCCATCAAGACTCACTCTCATTTCATCAGTCCATAAAACCTTAGAAAAATCAGTCTTGAGATATTTCTTGGCCCAGTCTTGACGTTTCAGCTTGTGTGTCTTGTTCAGTGGAGGTCGTCTTTCAGCCTTTCTTACCTTGGCCATGTCTCTGAGTATTGCACACTTTGTGCTTTTGGGCACTCCAGTGATGTTGCAGCTCTGAAATATGGCCAAACTGGTGGCAAGTGGCATCTTGGCAGCTGCACGCTTGACTTTTCTCAGTTCATGGGCAGTTATTTTGCGCCTTGGTTTTTCCACACGCTTCTTGCGACCCTGTTGACTATTTTGAATGAAACGCTTGATTGTTCGATGATCACGCTTCAGAAGCTTTGCAATTTTAAGAGTGCTGCATCCCTCTGCAAGATATCTCACTATTTTTGGCTTTTCTGAGCCTGTCAAGTCCTTCTTTTGACCCATTTTGCCAAAGGAAAGGAAGTTGCCTAATAATTATGCACACCTGATATAGGGTGTTGATGTCATTAGACCACACCCCTTCTCATTACAGAGATGCACATCACCTAATATACTTAATTGGTAGTAGGCGTTCGAGCCTATACAGCTTGGAGTAAGACAACATGCATAAAGAGGATGATTTTGTCAAAATACTCATTTGCCTAATAATTCTGCACGTAGTGTATATATATATATATATATTATTGATAGAACATTCTTCGCCAAGCTACAGTCATGTGAAAAAATTAGGACACCCTTTGAAAGCATGTGGTTTTTTGTAACATTTTTAATAAAAGGTTATTTCATCTCCGTTTCAACAATACAGAGAGATTAAAGTAATCCAACTAAACAAAGAAAACTGAAGAAAAGTCTTTTCAAGATCTTCTGTAAATGTCATTCTACAAAAATGCCTATTCTAACTGAGGAAAAAGATAGGACACCCTCACATGTATTCCCTCTTAAATTGGCTCAGATCTCACACAGGTATATCACACCAGGTGCACATAATTAGTAGATCGTTACTCTGCATGTTGAATGAGGCTTGCCCTATTTAAACCTCAGACATTTAGTTTGGTGTGCTCCTGACTGTTGAAGTGAGAGTGAGCACCATGGTGAGAGCAAAAGAGCTGTCAGAGGACTTCAGAAAAAAGATTGTAGCAGCCTATGAGTCTGGGAAGGGATTTAAAAAGATCTCAAAAGATTTTGAAATCAGCCATTCCACTGTCCGGAAGATAGTCTACAAGTGGAGGGCTTTCAAAACAACTGCCAACATGCCCAGGACTGGTCGCCCCAGCAAGTTCACCCCAAGAGCAGACCGCAAGATGCTAAAAGAGGTCTCCAAAAACCCTAAAGTGTCATCTCGAGAACTACAGCAGGCTCTGGCTACTGTTGATGTAGAAGTACATGCCTCTACAATCAGAAAGAGACTGTACAAGTTTAACTTGCATGGGAGGTGTGCAAGGAGGAAACCTTTGCTTTCCAAGAGAAACATCGAGGCCAGACTGACATTTGCCAGAGATAAAGTTGACAAAGACCAGGACTTCTGGAATAATGTTCTTTGGACAGATGAGTCCAAAATTGAATTATTTGGACACAACAGCAGAGGACATGTTTGGCGTAAACCAAACACAGCATTCCAAGAAAAGAACCTCATACCAACTGTGAAGCATGGAGGTGGAAGTGTCATGGTTTGGGGCTGCTTTGCTGCAGCAGGACCTGGTCAGCTCACCATCATAGAATCCACGATGAATTCTACTGTGTATCAGAAGGTGCTTGAAGAACATGTGAGACCATCAGTTAGAAAATTAAAGCTGAAGCGGAACTGGACCATGCAACATGACAATGACCCAAAACATACTAGTAAATCAACCAAAGATTGGCTGAAAAAGAAGAAATGGAGAGTCCTGGAATGGCCAAGTCAAAGTCCAGATTTGAATCCCATTGAGATGCTGTGGGGTGACTTGAAAAGGGCTGTACGTGCAAGAAACCCCTCAAACATCTCACAGCTGAAAAAGTTCTGCATTGAGGAGTGGGGTAAAATTTCCTCAGACCGATGTCGAAGACTGGTAGATGGCTACAAGAACCGTCTCACTGCAGTTATTTCAGCCAAAGGAGGTAACACTCGCTATTAGGGGCAAGGGTGTCCTATCTTTTTCCTCAGTTAGAATAGGCATTTTTGTAGAATGACATTTACAGAAGATCTTGAAAAGACTTTTCTTCAGTTTTCTTTGTTTAGTTGGATTACTTTAATCTCTCTGTATTGTTGAAACGGAGATGAAATAACCTTTTATTAAAAATGTTACAAAAAACCACATGCTTTCAAAGGGTGTCCTAATTTTTTCACATGACTGTAAGTGATGGATTCCCACAGGAAAGACTTATTTCAAGTCCTTCCCATTTAAGATATGGTCTAGCAAAGATCCTATAGCCCTGTTATTTGTCTTAATAGTCTTACCAAAGTTATATGTGTGAAAATAGTCCAGGATGGGGCGGAAGGATACAGTTATCTCTTCTAAGTTATATCCTTGGATGGATTTGCCCATCTTGAGGTCATGTGATGTGTAGTTGGTTAGAGGGGGGTGGAATGTATTTAGCATTCCATATTGATGTCTAGGATTAGACATGCCCGTCCTGATATCATGAGGCTTTCTCTGAACAGAAGTAATGTATATAAATTATGTTTATATTTTGATATCCGAACCTAATAATGGCTTGGTTATAATGTGACAAGTTATTTCCACTCACATGTATTGTTAAGCTTGTAATGCTTTATATCAATGCTATATATATTCATTTGCATGTATCATTGTGTTTATTTACGTATATATGTTTGTAACCTTGTAACCAATAAATTATATTTTTATAAACCTGTGTATTATTGTATAATGCAGAACTACATGTTATATCATTAACATCATCTCACGTCAAAAAGAACTTATTTATCTGAGGAAATAGTCAGCCTCAGATGTGAATTGTATCAATTAGGTTGTCTACGATTCACCAGGTCATGATTTTAAGAATTTATGACAAATTTTATAAATTTTATTTTTTTATGGTTAATTATTTTTATGACCATAATTAATAATTCTTGAATTATTACCACCCGACATTCTGCCCAGGGAAAAAGTTTAGGGGACGGATTACTGTTTTATGTACAAAGTCGCGTACTTTTACGCTCTCCTCCCTATGCAGACCCAACAGCGTCTGTTGACACATTCCCAACGGAAAGCTAGGATTGTAGAAAAGTGGTTTTAGAGATCCGCTTACCTCTGTTCCCCCACGGTAGGTGCACCAACCACAATTTGAGTACACCCCTCAAAATTGTAGTTTAAAATAGAAAAATATGTGGATGGGCACTCTATATGAAGGTAAATAGGACGTATTTTATTAATATAATTTCATAAAATGCAAACAATATATAAACCAATATAAAATAGATATACACTCTGTATAAAAATCTGTAAAAATTTGGAAACAGGTCAAATTCTTATGTTACTTCATGAAACTGGGGCTGATACCTAATACAAACCCCACTTTATATCACAGGACCAATTTGTCCTGGAAATGAGGTTTTGTATTCGATGGGAATGGTCAGGCACTCAGTCCCCGTTGCATGTGATAGTATCTGTCCAAATGTACATAAACAGGTTAAAATGACATATATAATTTCACTGATAAAAGTAAATGGTCCTATTTAATATAGCCACTTGAATTTCTTATTTAGAATCGTTGGTGTGCTTTAAATACTATATGTAGCAAGTTCCTGCTCAGATTGAAACTCTTTGTGAATAATGAACAGTCTCCTTTTATATCCGCATGGAGTTCGCTACAAATGTAACCAGTCTTTCTAGTGTTGATCTTTAGAATATTCTAATAACGGCATCCAGATCAAATCGCTATGGCGAAAATCCTTGATGGTACAGTGGATAGTTCTTTTTCAGTTGGTGCTATATATTGCGTCAAGAAAAGTTTTTACCCACTATGTGGGCTTACCTTTGCCTATAGTTTGCGGGAACTTGCGAGTAAGTTCGTCCTCCACATAGCACGCCGGCGTCCCGGCTGCAGAGTTGATCGCGTCCCACGTGTCTCTGCTGCTGATTAGCAGAAGCTGGTTTGGTATAGAGACCACGTCTTTTTTCGGCGCAGGTAAATGACGTCTTTCCAATCTGTTCAAATGGATTAAAGATGTTCCTTTTTCTTCTTAGTGCACTTAAGTTCTTTAAGATCGGGGTATCTTTCAAGGTCCTACGCCAGACGCGTTTCGGGGAGATGCTGTCCCCTTCCTCAGTGGCATACCCCAATCCTCTAAATCCTCGTCTTTTATACCAATTTCAGGTGTTTCTCAAAATCCGTTCTGGATTTGTATTGTATGCCAAAAGACGGACTGGATCTACTTTTTTGTAAGATTCTGGCCTAGTTGCGATTTCGATGCGTTTTTTTGGTAAGGATGTGTTTTTTTCAATATAGATGCGTTTTTTTCACTATATTTGCAGTTTATTGTATGTTATTAAATCCAGTTAGAGGAACTGCTTTTTGATGTTTTGTTTTCATATTATTTGTAAAAATACATCTCTATCTTATTTATAAGTAGTTTTTCCAGCAATTTTTTGTGGCAAATGTCCACAATATTGAAAACATATAAGTATTATATTGCAATATAAAAGAGTGAATTCAAAAATAGGGTTAAAACATACAAAAAATATAAATATAAATTTTCATATAAGTTTTCATACAAATATTCACAGCTTTCATGGTTGAGATCATTTCTCCCTATAGTGGGGTCTAATATGGGGTTATGTGCGGATTCTATGCATTTTATTCATACATATAATTTCATTATTCACAAAGAGTTTCAATCTGAGCAGGAACTTGCTACATATAGTATTTAAAGCACACCAACGATTCTAAATAAGAAATTCAAGTGGCTATATTAAATAGGACCATTTACTTTTATCAGTGAAATTATATATGTCATTTTAACCTGTTTATGTACATTTGGACAGATACTATCACATGCAACGGGGACTGAGTGCCTGACCATTCCCATCTAATACAAAACCTCATTTCCAGGACAAATTGGTCCTGTGATATAAAGTGGGGTTTGTATTAGGTATCAGCCCCAGTTTCATGAAGTAACATAAGAATTTGACCTGTTTCCAAATTTTTACAGATTTTTATACAGAGTGTATATCTATTTTATATTGGTTTATATATTGTTTGCATTTTATGAAATTATATTAATAAAATACGTCCTATTTACCTTCATATAGAGTGCCCATCCACATATTTTTCTATTGAAAGCTAGGATTGTTGAATATGGGAGTCATGGGACCCGGAAAAGTAGTGCAACTCAGGTATACGGCATATTTGACCCAGACATGCAGCACCCCATCCGTGAGAAATTGGATGTGTTTAGGTCTATGTGACTTGGAAGTCCACAATAGGTCCTGAACCGGGAAGCCCATCTCCTGCCTCTCAAACTGGACCCACCTCTTAGAAGAGATATTGTGAAACCAGTCCAACACATAGGAGAGGATCAACGCTCTATGGTACAGCTGCATATCTGGGACTCCAATCCCCCCCCCCCCTCAATTTGGATCTAGTTAGAAAACGCATCCCCGATCTAGGAGACGAGCCGGCCCAGATGAAATCCAAGAACCGCGTTCTGAGGGACCTGAAGAAGGCACATGACACAGGTATGGGGATGGTTCTGAAGAGGTACAAGATTCTAGGCAGCATGTTCATCTTTAAAGTGTGCAATCTCCCAAACCACGACAGAGGAAGTTTCCTCCAGGATGCCAAGTCTTTCTTAATGTCCTCCAGCAGCGGAACAAAATTCCTCTGATGCAGGCTGGCCAAGTGAGACGGGATGGCAGTCCCTAGGTATGAAATGTAGTCCTTTTTCCATTGAAAAGAGAATGACGCTCTTAAGGAAGAGACTGTAGCGGGTGGTATATTAACATTCAGTATCTCGGACTTGTGGAGGTTTACTTTGAAATTGCTTAAGTCCCCGAAGAGTGAGAACTCTTTCAGGATGTTGGGGAGACCAACTACCGGATCGGAACAGTATATTAAGAGGTCATCAGCGTAAATGGCTATTTTAGATTCTAAGGCTCCAATGTTAAGACCCTTAATGGAAGGATTGGCCCTTTGGGCCCTGGCCAAGAATTCCATGACCATAATATACAGTAGAGGGGATAGAGGGCACCCCTGTCTCGTACCGTTAAGAGTCGGAAATGAGTCAGAAAGAGCCCCGTTCACCCGTACTTGCACTCTGGGATTGTGGTATAAGGAAGGATCCAATATGTCATATTGGGACGTAGACCAAAAGCCACCAACGCCTCCTGTAAAAGTACCCAATCTACCCGATCAAAGGCTTTTTCGGCGTCAACCGAGAGGTGGCAAAGGGGGGATCCGGAAGAGGTGGACCGCGTGATATGGGCTAAAGTTCTAATAGTGTTGTCTCTTGCTTCCCGCCCAGGGACAAAGCACACCTGATCTGCATGAATCAAAGACGGCATATGAACTTTCAGCCTGTCGGCGAGGATTTTGGCATATATCTTCACGTCGATATTGATCAATGAGATTGGGCGGTAGTTGCTACACACCAAAGGGTCCTTCCCCTGTTTGGGAAGCACGCAAATATGAGCCGTCAAAGCCTGGGCTGGGAAGCAAGAGCCTTTTGTTATAGAATTGCACATATCTATAAGGGGGTGAGATATATCGTCTAGAAATGTCTTATAAAAGCGAGGAGTAAAGCCATCCGGACCCGGGCATTTACTAACCACTAATCTTTTAACAACCCCCTGGATCTCCTGAAGGGAGAAATCTCTCTCTAAATCGTCCCTCTCTTCCACCAATAGCTTACATATGACTTTTTGATCACTTGGTATTACACTTATTGTGATGTAAGGTGACAAAAATTGCTATTTTTTACACACTTTTTATTTTTTTACGATGTTCACTTGAGGGTTTAGGTCTTGTGATATTTTTATACAGCAGGTGCTTACGGACGTGGCAATGCCTAATATGTATACTTTTTTTATTTATTTAAGTTTTACACCAAAACAGCATTTTTAAAACAAAAACAATCATGTTTTAGTGTCTCCATATTCTGAGAGCCATCGTTTTTTGTTTTTTTTTGGCGATTATCTTAGGTAGGGTCTCATTTTTTGCGGGATGAGATGACGGTTTGATTGGTATGAATTTGGGGTGCGTATGACTTTTTGATCGCTTGGTATTTTTGTGATGTAAGGTGACAAAAAAATTGCTTTTTTGACAGTTTTTATTTCATTTTTTTTACGGTGTTCACCTGAGGAGTTAGGTCATGTGATACTTTTATAGAGCAGGTCCTTTTATAGAGCATCCGTCACCATGATGTACCTTATACCCTGCATGCTGCCTGGTAACCTTGATGATGATGAATTAAATGAGCCCTCTATTGCTGTATTTAGATGTACTGCTTAAGTATAATTATTACTTTTATTCTTATGTAAATGAGGTGCTTACCGCCCCGCTTCACCTCCTCCCCTCCCCGTCGCCGACTCCTTCTCATGGTTCACTGTTTGGATACATGGCCCTGAAATCTTGTGCTTGTGTAATTGAGACTTCAGTGGTGCATGCGCAGTTGATCTCACAAGGATTTTCCCACTGAGATCTGCACTGCGTAGGTGCTGATTACATCACTCTCCTCCCCAGGGGTGTAGCAAAAGGCTCATGGGCCCAGGTGCAATAATTCAGCTAGGGCCCCTTTCCTGCAGTGCTTTGTGGCAATTGGCAGGGAAGCACATAGACCCCCCCATGCCAAATTCTTTATATAACTCCTTCCCTCCAGCCAGACATGCACTTTCTATAATACTGGTGTCTTCTTGTTGGCACAAGGGTCTTTGGGCCATTCAGGCTTCTATGCCCGGTTGCAACTGCTACCTCTGCTCCCCCTATAGCTAAGCCCCTGCTCCTCCTAAAAGAGAAGATGCTTCTGGGAGGAGACTAACATCATCCAGTCAGGGCCAGCGCCACCCATAAGCAAGGTACGCCACCGCGTAGAGCGCACTGTTGCTGGAGGCGCCGTCCCCCGGCGCCGCCTCCTAGCTAATTTATTCACTTCACTTGCCTCTGTGTAATCTTGCACAGGCGCACTGGCAGAGGCATCGTCGAGCGAAGTGCGCATGCGCCGTCTTCCAGCACACCTTGTTCGACGATGCCTCTGCCAGTGGATCTGTGGATGACACTTATGGGGGGGATCTGTGGATGACACTTATGGGGGGGGATCTGTGGATGACACTTATGGGGGGGATCTGTGGATGACACTTATGGGGGGGATCTGTGGATGACACTTATGGGGGGGATCTGTGGATGACACTTATGGGGGGGATCTGTGGATGACACTTATGGGGGGGATCTGTGGATGACACTTATGGGGGGGATCTGTGGATGACACTTATGGGGGGGATCTGTGGATGACACTTATGGGGGGATCTGTGGATGACACTTATGGGGGGGATCTGTGGATGACACTTATGGGGGGGGATCTGTGGATGACACTTATGGGGGGGATCTGTGGATGACACTTATGGGGGGGATCTGTGGATGACACTTATGGGGGGGATCTGTGGATGACACTTATGGGGGGGATCTGTGGATGACACTTATGGGGGGTTCTGTGGATGACACTTATGGGGGGTTCTGTGGATGACACTTATGGGGGGATCTGTTGATGACACTTATGGGGGGGATATGTGGGTGACACTTATGGGGGGGATCTGTGGATGACACTTATGGGGGGGATCTGTGGATGACACTTATGGGGGGGATCTGTGGATGACACTTATGGGGGGGATCTGTGGATGACACTTATGGGGGGGATCTGTGGATGACACTTATGGGGGGGATCTGTGGATGACACTTATGGGGGGGATCTGTGGATGACACTTATGGGGGGGATCTGTGGATGACACTTATGGGGGGATCTGTGGATGACACTTATGGGGGGGACCTGTGGATGACAAGGTATGTAGCTGGAGGAAGAAAACGTGGCCTTACCACAATGAAGGGTACAGTTATATTAGTAAGTGGCTTGTATTAACTTTCTCTACATGATAAATGCCACTTACTGGTGAGACAACCCCTTTAATTAAGAGAAAATAAAAAAAGGTCACACAATCATTAGCAACCCTACGAACACAGATCTACACCGAAATCTGGGGCAACTCCATTTCTATTCTGCAGAAAATATAGCTCCCCTCCAACACACAGCCCCATGTAAATGACATCTCTGCCCTTCAATATACAGCCCCACGTAAACAACATCGCTCCCCTTCAACGCGCAGCCCCATGTAAATGACATCACTCCCCTCCGACACGCAGCCTCATGTAAATGACATTGCTGCTCTCCAACAAACAGCCCCATGTAAATGACATTGTTCCCCTCCAACACACAGCACTAAGTAAATGACATCCCTGCCCTCAAAACACAGCCCCATGTAAATGACATCCCTGCCCTCCAAGAAACAGCCCTATGTAAATGACATCGCTCTCCTCCAGCACACAGTCCCTTGGAAAGAACATCACTCCCATCCTCCCCCTGTACATGGCACACTGACATTTCCTCAGAGATCTGGGAACAACCGTCCATTAGACTGAGAGACTCCGCCTCTTCCTGTGACATCACACCTCCTAGGAGAAACTCCATTCTAGACAGCACCGTGCTATGAGGTTGTCGGCAAGTTTCAGGAAGCAGGTACCGGTTATTCTCCCTTGTAGGGCTAGTGATCCTGGCTGCCCGGGCGCCGCCATGTTGGGGCAGAGCATAGCCTGCACATACATGACGGCTGCCAGCTGTGACTCCCTGCGGAGTGATCGCCATTACACGTCCTGTTACCTTGTCATCACTCCACAGTGACATCACCTGCCTAGCACTTTAGAATTGATGCTTAGAAATGAATTTTTTAATTAAAGGATGACTCTTTTTCCCCCCCCCCCCAAGCTTCCCATATTCTAGCTGCTGTGAAACTACAACTCCCAGCATGCAAACGTGTTCAGTTGTTTGTCTGACTCTTATAGAAGTGACAGGAGCACTCTGGGAGTTGTAGTTTCAGAACAGCTGGCATGCCGGAGGTTGCTGATCCCTGTTCTAACATTTCTGAAGACCCTTCAGTTGAGATCAGTAGGGTCCCCATGCACAGTGAGTGATGTGACATCTATGAGGCAGAGTTAGGTGGACTCCCAGCAAAGAACCATAAGGGGAGAGGAGAAGGAGTAGTAGTATCTCCGCTTTTTATTATCTGCGCCTGATTTTGGCTTCAAAACCTGCGTAAAAAAGTGTATCGGTCCCCTGGCACTATCCTCAGGATAGTTCATCAATATGAGATCGGCGGGGGTCCAACTCCTGGCATCCCCTCTGATCCGCTGCATGAAGAGGCTGCAGCCTCCTCCTAGGCCATGTGATGTCACGCTCATTGGTTACATGGCCCAGGCGCAGTTCAATGGGGTTGAGCTGTGAAACCAAGCACAGCTGCCATCAAATGGATGGTGCTGCGCCTGGTATGTAGCGAGGAGGGCACAACATGCTCACCGGAACGCCACAGTCTCCTCAAACAGCTGATCACCCATTTCATATTCATAAACTAACCTGAGGATAGTCACCCGTATGATAATTCTGCTTCAAAATGTACGTGCGCGGCATCTCCGTTTTATAGTTTCCTATTGGCCAACATGTAACATCTGGCCACAGCTTTATTTGCTTAAAAAAATAAAGAAAATAATTGTTTTGTAAATGTATAAAAAAAAATTAAAAAAAAATCAAAATCACCCTCTTTCCCCTTAGAAATACTAATGGAAAAAATTTATGATAATGGGCATCGCTACATCCCAAAATGCCCGCGGTATTAAAATATAAACGTATTTTGTGAGAGCGCGGTAACAGAAAAAAATGGACAACTCCCTTTTTTTTTTTTTTTTGCTACACCTACAGAAATAAATAAAAAGTATCAAAAAGTTATAAATACCCCAAAATGGTATCGATAAAAACTATAGATCGCCCAGCAGAAAAAGGGGCCCCCACACAGCTCCATAGATGTAAGCATAAAAAAGTTATGGGAGTCAGAATGCTATTTTATTTTTCCTAAAAAATATATATAAATGTGGTATTGTTGTAAATCGTACTGACCCAGAGAATGAAGAGAACAAGTCAGTTTTGCCTCGTAGGGAACGCCACTAGTGTTGAGCGAACTTGTGTTTTAAGTTCGGCGTCTAAAAGTTTGGGTTCGGGTTATTGAAGAATCGCGTTTATTTAGAATCCATAACGCGATTCTTCGATAACCCAAACTTTAGACGCCGAACTTAAAAAAAAAAAAAAAACTAGTTCGCTCAACACTAAGCGCCACCAAAAACAAATCCAGAACAGAAACATAAAAAAAAGTTATGGCTCCAGGAAGGCAGGGAGTAAAAAATGAAAATGCAAAACCGAACTCCTTGTCAGGAAGGGGTTAAAAAAAAGAAGCTTGGTGTGCTTCTGGGCAGTTACCAGTGTTCTTTCTCTCCAGCATGCCAAGCCTACCGCTAGATGAGCGACAAGTGACCCAGAGAGATCCGGGGACTGGAAAGTTGCGCACACTGCCTGCTTTGGTAAGATCTCTGCACCTTGTACGTTTAGGCTGTAGGACCTTAGAGATGCAGATTTATAACCTAATGAAAACATATATTTGGTATTCTTGTATTACTATATATGAGGACCACCTCTTTTTGAATTAAAGCAGGCATGGTGACAAGCTGATCAACCAGGGTCCAGCTCCCTGACTGTCCTTGCCATACATATTCCATGCAAATGGATGGCCAACAAAGTCATACATGGACATCTGGGAGGGCGAGCAGAATTAGAGAGGGGGTCTCCAGCTCATCTATATTTCCATTTGGCCTTGTACGGCCACAATATTAAAGGATTTTAATATTGATGGGTTATCCTCAGGATAGGCCACCAATATCTGATCGGCGGAGGTCCAATTCCTGACACCCCCAGCGATTATGAGTAGCTCTCAAACTACACAGCTCTGTCAGGGTAGGTTCACATCACGTTTTATGCCTCCGTTTGACATATACGTTACAAAACAAAAAAGGACACAAAAACACACCACGTTCTTGTATCCTGTCGAGTCGATAAAAAATGGCATATACTTTTTTTTTTTTTTTTTTTATATAATGGAACAATATGGTGAATAGATGCCACTGTATGGCATCAGTCTGAGGCATCCGTTTAACGTATACAAAAAAATGTGATATGAACCCAGCCTAAATTGTGCAGTGGTTGGAGCTTGTAACTGCAATGCTGCTTCCATTCACTTCAATGGAGCCTTTCCTATATGAGAGATCCAGCCAGGGTTATAACATTGTAAGCTCCTCCCATTCAAATGAGTGGCCCTTGGCCAGAAATTTCTGTAGCGTACTTCTGACGCCAAGGCCAAAGCAATGTACCTGGTCTTATATTGGTATATTTGCACACAGGTACCCTCTGTACCTGCCTAGGTAATGTAACAATCAGAAAATAATGTTTCTGTGCACATCTTAAAGGCTATGTACACACCTTCGGAGGCAATTTTGTTTATGATTGCATTTGGCTAAAAACATTTTTTCAATTGGCCTTTATTAAAAATATTGAGCCGTTCTGTCACAAAGGGTTAACTGTTTATCTAACTGTGTGACTGGTACTTTCACTTTGCTCTTGTCATCTAATATCCCTCATCTCTAAACTACTGAGAGGTGATAAACACTTATTTAAGCCACATTCTTATCAGTAAGATGAGAAGTGAGCTATAATGAGTGTTTAGGAGGTCAGAGAGCAGAGATAAGGAGCCATCAGCTCCTGGTCTGATGGAGAATCCAGAGGATGCTACTAGAGCATCTCAGCTCTGTGCAGAAAAAAAAACTACGCCATCTTTTCAATAAAGACCAATAAAAAAAAAAAAATTTAAGCTCAAAATGAGTACAATGCAATAATAAAAAATTGCCCCCTGGCTGTACATAGGCTTTAGGGCCTAGTTATCAGAAATGATACATAAGAACACTTGATACCAATAATTGGCCTGTGTAAGTGCCACTGATCACCCAAAACGCTCCTTGACTAGGTGATTTGTGGTTTTTGTGGCAGTTCTCAAGCCAGTATCAGACCCCCACCGATCAGATAGGTCATCAGTTTAAAAGTCCTGGAAAAACCCTTTAAAGAGAACCTGTCATGATCTTGGAGTATAATCAGCAGTATTACATGAGTAGTACTGCAGATAAGGAGATAAGACTGACATTTTTATTTTCCTACTGTCCCCTGTTCACCCGCTGTCAGTACCCAAAGCTGCGTTGAAATACACAGTCCGGACTGCTGTGCCAACATAATGGAGAGGACTGACTGTATTTCAGTGCACCTTGAAAGGGTAACTGTCATGTTTTCATTAAAAAAAAAAACTATTTTAGCATATGTTACTGCTGCAGCAGCAATATGCATAAAGCAATCTTTAGTTTCTTCACTTACCACAGTTTTCCTTGAGTTTTCCCCTTAGTTACGGCTGTTTTGAATCCTACATTATGAGGATCTTCTCAATATGGATCCTCTGCCAGTTCTCTGAGGTCAAAACTGCGTTCCCTCAGGTCACATACACACTTGCTGTAGCCAGCAGCTTCCTGCCAGCCAATGAGATTGGATTACTGAGAGACACGCCTCCTCACTCTGAAGCCTAATGCAGGCATGCAGTGTGAAGGACCGCCCCTCCGTCTTCCTAGCCGGAGACAGATGAGCCATAGTAATGGTCTTTTAAGGGAGCAGTGGAAAGGGACAGAGGACATTAATAAAAGCTGTTATTATAAGGTAATTACAGATCCTTTGGCAATCATTGGCAGACTAACTCAGGTATACATGCCTAGCTCTAATAAACTAGCAAATAAAAAAAAAATGACAGTTACCCTTTAAACCTTGGCAGCGGAGGAGCGAGGAGCAGCAGGGAAATAGTTTCTCATCTGCTGTTAGATATGTTTTAGAAAATTCTGGTATTTACCTTAAATTCTGAAGCCTATTTGCTTAGAACTTTGCATGATACCATCCTTCTGTTGTTCCTTTTGGAAATGTATGCCTAAATGGACAGATGGGCGTTATCATTCCTTTTGTCAGTGTACAGTGTGTCCATACTTGGGCAAACACTGTCCAGCTAGTGCTAGCACCGTCAGACCGTGTATTGGTAAGAATGCACATTTGTCAGTTGATGTATTTCCAGGAGGAATAATAGATGAAAAATGGCACAACGAGTTAGAAGAAAAGGTGCTTCAGCAGTATTTTAGTAATTAGGAGACCCTTGAGGTCTTCTGTGAGGCTCCTTTCACAGTAGGTTTGCAGTGTCTGGACGCTTTATGTCCAGCGTTGGATCAAATCTATCCATAGGCCCCATTCACCTGATGGAAACCGAGAGGGCATTCTTTTGGCTTCCGCCAGAGCAATATATGGTGGTATACTTTTTTATGTTGGTCTGTTCCTTACAGTCATGGGGTATCCATCGGAGGTATATGCAATGTATACCCCTCAGACTGACATGGCAAAACGTGTGAAATCAGCCTAAATAGGCATCACTCTTCATAAAGTGACTGTTTTAATTTTATCAGCCTAATAAATAATTTTATTAAACCCTTTAGCATCCGAGCCGTGTTGCAGCCAGACACTTTATCGTCTATACTCCTCCACCAGAGTCCTGTTCTCCTGCTTCCCTAGAGGAGTTTTTGGAACGGGTAGACTTCATTCTGAAGGACCTAAAGTGGCTGTTAGCGCTGCCTCATGATCTTTTCTGGTGCCAGGTGAGGAAATATTCTATAATTTTGGCTTCATTGCCATGAATATGTTTAGTGTACATCAGTTCTCTGACTTGTCTCTCCAGGTAACATATGACGAGTCACTACAGAAATGTTTGGATTCCTTCCTGAGCTGTGCCCCCCGTAGATATGACCGCCACATCCCTTTCCCACCTGCTGTGCAGCGTGTCCATGAGGAACTCTATCGCCATGTTTTTCTCGCATTCCTGAGGATGGCTACACACAAAGAGTCCAAGGTACCCGTTTTGCAGACTGCGCAGGTGTGAGAATGACAGGACCCAGTGAGCTGTACGGCAAGGGGGAGCCGCTTGAGCAGCGGGGTAGGCCCTCATTGCTCAAGAAGTCTGTTTGATGAACTAATTAATTTTGCTCATCTCTGGTTGAGACCTTTCCTGGGGTCCACACTAAACATAGGCATGATGTGAACAGAGCCTGAATGATCTCTCACTAAGGGCCGGTTCACACAGAGTTTTTTTGGCGCTGATTTTGGAGCGTTTCCGCCCCTCATAATCAACTCCAAAAACACCTCAAAACAGCCTCCCACTCATTTCAATGGTATGTTGAAAATGCAGCTTTATATTGAAGTGAACACCCATTGGTTAAAAAACTGTGTCAAAAACGGCATTAAAAGACATGCCTTTTTCGGGCTGAAAAAAGACATGTATTCTGCGTTGATTTTTTTTTTTAGCGTGTATTTCAAAATTGGTCATGTGAACTGGCTCCAAGTCGTCATGCACATGAACGTTAAAAATGGCCGTTTAAGTAACGAACAACCACCACACAGCCATTTTTAGCATTAATTAAAAGGGTATTCCCATCATGTACAATAGGGGCATATCGCTAGGAAATGCCCCCATTGTCTGATAGGTACGGGTCCCACAACGAGAACGGAGCGGCCCATGCTCCCATTCATTTCTATGGGGCAGACGGAAATAGCCAAGCCAGCGCTCAGCTATTTTCGGCGGCCTCATAGAAATGAAGGGAGGGCGGCTGCGCATGCGCAGTGCGCCCTCTGTTCATTTCCCTGCTCCATTCTTATTGTAGGTCCCAGAGGTTGGACCCGCACCTATCAGACAATGGGGGCATATCATAGCGATATGCCCCCATTGTCTAAGAGTGCAAAACCCCTTTAACGTCTATGGGGTTGATGTTTTTTTAACAGGCCAGTGAATAGCGGCTGTCAAAAAATAGTACATGTCCTATTTTTGTCCGTTTTCACAGCCAGACGGATCCTAATGAAATCGATGGGACCGTTTTTTTAAGACAGGCGTGCACCCATCTAACGACAGTTAAAAATGTTCAATATAGCCTTTTAAGGGTTAAAAAAAATAAAATCACTCATCACATCCACCACCACAATGGGGACATTGGAGGCTACTGTGGGGAACCTCTGGGCCACTATGGGGGAAATCATTACTGCTGCAGGCCACTATGGGGGAAATCATTACTGCTGCAGGCCACTATGGGGGAAATCATTACTGCTGCAGGCCACTATGGGGGAAATCATTACTGCTGCAGGCCACTATGGGGGAAATCATTACTGCTGCAGGCCACTATGGGGGAAATCATTACTGCTGCAGGCCACTATGGGGGAAATCATTACTGCTGCAGGCCACTATGGGGGAAATCATTACTGCTGCAGGCCACTATGGGGGAAATCATTACTGCTGCAGGCCACTATGGGGGAAATCATTACTGCTGCAGGCCACTATGGGGGAAATCATTACTGCTGCAGGCCACTATGGGGGAAATCATTACTGCTGCAGGCCACTATGGGGGAAATCATTACTGCTGCAGGCCACTATGGGGGAAATCATTACTGCTGCAGGCCACTATGGGGGAAATCATTACTGCTGCAGGCCACTATGGGGGAAATCATTACTGCTGCAGGCCACTATGGGGGAAATCATTACTGCTGCAGGCCACTATGGGGGAAATCATTACTGCTGCAGGCCACTATGGGGGAAATCATTACTGCTGCAGGCCACTATGGGGGAAATCATTACTGCTGCAGGCCACTATGGGGGAAATCATTACTGCTGCAGGCCACTATGGGGGAAATCATTACTGCTGCAGGCCACTATGGGGGAAATCATTACTGCTGCAGGCCACTATGGGGGAAATCATTACTGCTGCAGGCCACTATGGGGGAAATCATTACTGCTGCAGGCCACTATGGGGGAAATCATTACTGCTGCAGGCCACTATGGGGGAAATCATTACTGCTGCAGGCCACTATGGGGGAAATCATTACTGCTGCAGGCCACTATGGGGGAAATCATTACTGCTGCAGGCCACTATGGGGGAAATCATTACTGCTGCAGGCCTTTATGGGGGAAATCATTACTGCTGCAGGGCACTATGGGGGAAATCATTACTGCTGCAGGCCACTATGGGGGAAATCATTACTGCTGCAGGCCACTATGGGGGAAATCATTACTGCTGCAGGCCACTATGGGGGAAATCATTACTGCTGCAGGCCTTTATGGGGGAAATCATTACTGCTGCAGGCCTTTATGGGGGAAATCATTACTGCTGCAGGCCACTATGGGGGAAATCATTACTGCTGCAGGCCACTATGGGGGAAATCATTACTGCTGCAGGCCACTATGGGGGAAATCATTACAGCTGCAGGCCACTATGGGGGAAATCATTACAGCTGGGGGCCACTAAGGGAGACATTATTACCGCTGGGGCCACTATGGAGGACAGTATGTATACTGTAGGGGTTGGAATTTTATTGAAAAAACAACAACAATGAAATTCTACCATTTTTAATGGACATGAAAAACGGGTGCAAAACGGCCATTAAAGACGAACAGAAAATGAATGCACAAATGGTTGAAAAATGGCCATGCATAACTGACAGTGTGGCCGTGTTTTTTTGAGCCTTAGGCTCAGATGCGGGCCCATTCAGTTCAATAGGGCCACAAAAAATGCAGACAGCACACCGTGTGCTGTGTACATCTTTATGTCCGTTCTGCTCTCCTGCATAAATATAGAACATGTCCTATTCTTGTCTGTTTTGCGGACAAGAAAATACATTTTTAACGCAGGGAGGAAAGAGAAAATGCAGGATGTACACGGCCGGTTTCCGCGTTTTGTGGATCTGCGGTTTGTAGACCTTAGAACGCATATGGTTGTGTGCATGAGGCCTTAGGCCTCTTTCAGACGGGCGTTGCAGGAAAAGGTGCGAGTGCAGTGCGGGAACATGCGCGATTGCAAAACATTGTTTTGCACGCGCGTGAGAAAAATCGGCATGTTTGGTACCCGAACTTCTTCGCTAAAGTCCTGGCAGCCATGGTAAAGTGTAGTGGGGAGCGGGGGAGCAGCATACTTACCGTCCGTGCGGCTCCCGGGGCGCTCCAGAGTGACGTCAGGGCGCCCCATGCGCATGGATCACGTGATCGCATGGAAACGTCATCCATGCGCATGGGGCGCTCTAACGTCACTCTGGAGCGCCCCGGGAGCCGCACGGACGGTAAGTATACTGCTCCCCACTACTACTATGGCAACCAGGACTTTAATAGCGTCCTGGCTGCCATAGTAACACTGAACGCATTTTGAAGACTGATCCGTCTTCAAATGCTTTCAGTTCACTTGCGTTTTTCCGGATCCGGCGTGTAATTCCGGCAAATAGAGTACACAACGGATCCGGACAACGCAAGTGTGAAAGAGGCCTAACATGGTTATAAGGGAAAATAATAGCATTCTGAATACAGAATCCTTAGTACAATAGCGCTGGAGGGGTTAAAATAAATAAATAAATAATTGAACTCGCCTTAATCCACTTGATCGCGCAGCCCAGCTTCTTCTGTCTTCTTATTTGCTGTGTGCAGGAAAAAGACCTATGGTGACGTCACTCCGGTCATCACATGATCTTTTACCATGGTGATGGATCATGTGATGACTGGAGTGACGTCACCACAGGTCCCTTTTTTTTTTTAACCCCTCCAGCGCTATTGTACTATGCATTCTGTATTCAGAATGCATTTTCCCTTATAACCATGTTATAAGGGAAAATAATAATGATCGGGGTCTCCATCCCGATCGTCTCCTAGCAACTGTGCGTGAAAATCGCACCGCATCTGCACTTGCTTGCGATTTTCACGCAGGCCCCATTCACTTCTATGGGGCATGCGTTGCGTGAAAAACGCACAAAATAGAGCTTCCTGCGATTTTCACGCTGCGGCACCCTCTGCACTTTGATTGACTTTAGGAGTAGTCTGAGCAAGGCGTGATCACATTTTCACGGCCTGTCAGTGCAGATTGTGCGGCAGTTGCAGTCAGAGCTGAGTCTCTAGGTGTAATGACAACGCCCCCGTTGCTCCTAGAGGGTCATTTGCATATATTAAAATGCGGACACATAAGGACAGGGGACCAACACAGATGCCTTCAGCTGCCAAGTGCACATGTAACAGGTCAGCCAGTGTCATAGATACAAACCTGCTGACAGATGTACTTTAAATGAGCACTAAACCATTATAGACCATAAACACAGTAAAACCTCAGTGATTAATTGTTTTTTTTCTCTTCAGGATCATCATATCACACCATCGCTGTTTGGGGAAATTTTGTACAACAATTTCCTTTTTGACATTCCAAAACTCCTGGATATTTGTGTCCTGTTTGGGAAAGGAAACTCTGCTATCTTGCAGAAGATGATTGGTGAGCAGAAATGTCTTCTCTTCTGATCAATGCTGGGTTTGGCACAAGCGATATACATGAGTATCACACAACAACAGCATTGTGTGAATATGGCCGTTCAGTAAACAGTTTTCATGTTTCATTGCCATTCTGACTTCATTTTCATGTAGTTATATTTTACCCTTATATATGAATTCTCTGTTTTATTTTTCTATTTTTGTGATTTATGTAACTACTACATTTTTCCGTATTGACAGGTAATATTTTCCAACAACAGCCCAGCTATTACCAGGATCTGGATGACAGTGTGCCTACATTGCTGCAAGTAAGAAACGCCAACATATTTCTCCTTTGCATTAGTGTTTTAATGTTGGCTCGACGCATGTCGTAGAGTTCAGCAAACCACCACATATGCCACAAGATTAGCCGCATATAGACACAAATGACCGGTTTATCAACTGCATTCCTTAGCGGTTATTCAGGATTTAAATTTATTTTTATTTTTTCTTATGAGCACCCCCACCGGTATGTGACCCAGCAGATGTGCCACTTAGGGACATATAACTGCTGAGACCATTTAATGGCTGCAGCAGTGAATGTGTTTCTGTCCATGCAGGGAAACAAACGAAATCCGATGACGATAGTCTGCAATTCACAGTGTCTGAACAGAGTGGCGAGGAGCTGATAAGTATAGCTATGTTCACAGGTCCCGCTGGGGGTGCTTTAAAAAAAAAAAAAAAAAACATGGACATCCCCTTTAAAGGGTTTGTTCCACAATCAAGTGAATGTCAGTTACACAAAACCTAACATATTTGCAATGTGATCCAGTATTGCTGTTTAGACTTGTTTTGGCTCCCCCTGGTGGTGTTTTGATATCATTGTGTCCATTGCTGGTGAAAATACATGCCTGGCGCCTCAGTCCCTCTGCCCTGAATCTTCTTGTGCATGGACAGTGGAGCTATGCTTGGCATAGTACAGGCCATTCTGCACACTAGAAGCAGCTTCCTCTCATCAGCACTGGAGTGCCTTCAGAAGTTTGTAACAGCAATATCTAGATGCAAGAGGTTTTTTTTTCCCCCAATAATTCAATTTGCAATATTATGTTTTGTGTGATCTGATGTAATATTTTATTATAGGCCACGCTGTTAAGGAATGCAGTTGACAAATTGGTCATTTGGTTATACTTGGATATACTGGCATGCTTGCTAACAGAGACAGAGCTAGAAGATCCTTCTACCATGTGCAATTTATAGTACTGGTGTTATCTTCTGTGCCACAGGGACCTTCGTTATCAGGGTTCAGGTGCTGTCGCTTCAATCTCTATAGCTATACCCCCTGTTTTTTAGTCAGTCTTGGTGTTTTGAATAAAACTCGACAAGAGGCTGACTGTTTTTTGGCCTCCATCTATCACAGTGTTTATTTTAGGTCTAACCATCCATTTTGAACCAAAGCTTAATATGTGCTTTCATCCTAAGGTTTTCAGCTCAGTTATGCAGGTTTGTGGGCTTCAGCAGAAGGATTGTAAAGAACCACTGAAACTGGAAGAACAGAAGCTGACAACACCCTTGGATATGCCAGAGCAGGTAAAGGGGGGGAAAATAAATACATTATATATATATATATATATATATATATATACTTTCACATTTGCGACCTTGTGATAAAAATCTAAATGCCCCATAATGAGAGAGTGGAAGCATAATTTTTCAAATTTTCCCTTGATCATCTTTGAGATGTTTCTACACCTTTAATTAAAGTCCACCTGTGGTAAATTCAGTTGATTGGACAAGATTTGGAAAGACACAGCCCTGTCTATATAAGGTCCCACTGCTGACAATGCATATCAGAGCAAAAACCAAGCCATGAGAGGGAAATAACTGACTGTAGGGCTCAGAGACAGGATTGCCTGGAGGCACAGATATGGAGAAGGGTACAGAAACATTTCTGCTGCACCGAAAGTTCCCAAGAGCACAGGGACCTCCATAATTCTTAAATAGAAGAAGTTTGGAACCAGGACTCTTCCAGCCCACCAAACTAAGTAATTGGGGAAGAAGGTCCTTGGTAAGAGAAGTGACCAAGAGCCCAATGGTCACCCTGGCTGCGTTCCAAAGATCCTGTTTGAAGATGGTAGAAACTTTCAGAAGCTTAACCATCACTGCAGCACTCCACCAATCTGGCCTTTATCTCAGAGTGGCCAGAAAGAAGCCTCTCCTCAGTAAAAGACACATGAAAGCCCACCCGGCGTTTGCAAAAAAGTACACAAAGGATTCTTAGACTGTGTAACAAGATTCTCAGCTCAAACCAAGATTTATCTTTTTGGCCTCAATTCTAAATGTCATGTCTGGGGGAAACCAGGCACTGCTCATTACCTGCCCAATACCATCCCTACAGTGAAGTATAGTGGTGGCCGCATAAGGCTCCGTTCACACGTCCGTAACGTGTTTTGCGGATCTGCAAAAAACGGACAGCTGCAATGTGCGTTCCGCATTTTGCGGACCGCACATTGCCGGCACTAATAGAATATGCCTATTCTTGTCCGCAATTGAATAGGGCATGTTCTATTTTTTTTCAGGAAACGGAAATGCGGACCTGGAAGTGCGGGTCCGCATTTCAGGAGCCGGGCCATGGGTCCGCAATTCCGTTCCACAAAATGCATGGGGCCTTATGCTGTGGGGGTGTTTTTCAGTGACTGAGACAGGGAGACTGGTCAAGGTTGAGCGAAAGCTGAATGGATCAAAGTACAGAGATATTCTTAATGAAAACCTGATCCAGAGTCTGCTCTGGATCTTAGAGGACTGTGTTCCCCTTCCAACAAGACAATAACCCTAGGTACATAGCCAAAACAACACATGAGTGGCTTAGGCTACTTTCACATTAGCGTTTTTTTCCGGTTGCATTATGTCTTCTATAGCCATGACTGATCCATCATGAACACCATTGAAAGTCAATGGGGAACGGATACGTTTTCTCTGACACAATAGACATTGACTTACATTGTGTGTCAGGATGGATCCGTCTTGCTCCGCACCACATCGCTGACAAAAAAACGCTGCTTGCAACGTTATCCTGTCCGCGATGGGAGTGCAACCAAACAGAACGGAATGCATTTTGGTGCATTGCGTTTCGATCAGTTCAGTTTTGTCCCCATTGACAATGAATGGGGACAAAACTGAAGCGTTTTCTTCCACTATTGAGATCCTATGTCGGATCTCAATAGCGGAATTGAAAACGCTAATGTAAAAGTAGCCTAAGGGACAACTCTGTGAATGAGAGGATCTGCAGAAAATCCAGATGTGCAACCCTTGTGGCATCATACCCAAGAAGACTGGAGGCTGTAATCACTGCCAAAGGTGCTTCCACTAAGTACTGAGGAAAGGGTCTGAATACTTATGTCAAAGCAACATTTTAGTTTTTCCTTTTCAATTTTGAACATTCCATTTTCACTTTCTCATTATGGGGTATTGAGTGCAAAATTATTGGGAAAAACTTTTTTCTTTTTATTTAATTTTAACACAAGGCCACAGCTTATCAAAATTTTGAAAAAAGTGAAAGGGTCTGTGGACTTTGTAAATCCACTGTATATTGGTCTCTGAGCACACACGTGACTACTATTACAGCTTCTATACCTTTCCTATTCACAGGAGCTGCGGGATGCAGTAATCTATATTTGTGACACTTCTAGCACAATTTGGGCTTTTCTTGAGATATTTCCAATGGCTTCCAACACTCTCCAGAAACACAACTTTCTCAGCAGGTATTGGAGTATAGGAACTTACATGGGAACTTCACTTCCTTTTAAAGCCACCCTCAGGTTCCAAAATGAAAGCAAAATGCAAAGTTAAAATATCTTGCACAGTTTCTCCGATTCACAGCCCCCTCCTCATTTCTGTAAAATGGCCACCAGCTTCTCAGACCAATGCACTTAAGTATTGTGAGATGCTCCTCCTGCTAATGGATGGATTAGCGGAGAACAGGGGAAGAGCGTCTCAGACAGCCTAAGCAAAGTGTTCCTGGAGTAGTCTGAGAATTGGGTGGCCATATTTATTTGCTATTCTTGTGATTAATCATGGCCCCTGTTACTGCAGAATTCTTACTTTTATAATATGCAAATTAGCCTCTAGGAGCAGGGGAGGCGTTGCTCTTACACCTAGAGGCTCTGTTCTTCCACCTCATTACACACCCTCCAAGTCTTGATTGACAGGGCCATGCAGCGTTTACATCCTTTTGCCGCCCCTGTGCGCTAAGGAAATATCACGCCGTTCAGTATTCGGCGCAGGTGTGATGAGGAAGCTGGCAGGCTGGCGAGCGTCCTCCCCTCACCGCGCCTGCGCCGAATACTGAACAGCGTGAGATTTCCCCAGCGCACAGGGGCGGCAGGAGGATTCGAACGCTGCCTGGCCCTCTCAATCAAGACTTGGAGGGCGTGTAATGAGGTGGGAGAACAGAGCCTCTAGGTGTAGGAGCAACGCCTGCCCTGCTCCTAGAGGCTAATTTGCATATTATAAAAGTAAGAATTCTGTAGTAACGGGGCCATGAATAATCACAAGAATAGCATAGTTAGGTGCAGCTGACATTAGCTAATGTCAGCCAGTTTAATAGTAAAAATTCTAGTGACAGAAACCCTTTAAAGTTTAAAGGGACTCTAAGCAGGTTGGACCATGCAGAGGTGCTGACAGCACTAGGAGCTGGGGAGAGCAGTACAAACATACCTTTTGTGGCAATTTTATTATCAGGAGTAGTGTGAATAGGAACTTTTATTCTTTCAGGCACTGCTCCTGCACACGCACTGTAGGCGGAGCTTCTGTCCTCTGCATTGAACTGCTGCACAGCCCCTCTCTCCAGCTCTGCGTGACAGCTGAAGCATCCAACCAGGAGAAACTACAGCTGTCACTGAGAGGAGGGGTGTGCAACAGCTATATATACATACACACACGCAAATTCCTGCAAGTGCCCTGGATGTGGAGCATCACTGTGTATGTGTATATGTATATATATATATTATCTCCATAGTCACACTACAGTTTAAAGTTTTGTATAGTGTATATCAACGACTAGTGTCCTAAGTACCAGATTTAAGTAAAGAAAAGTCACTGATTCTACCAAGAAAATGAACCAGCATGATGTTGAGGTATAGTGCATGATTGGCATGTATGGAAACATGTTTTCTTGTAACATGAGCTGAAACTGTACTGGATTTTAATTATAATTTCTTGTTCTTTTCAGTTTGAGCTCTTTTTATGAACTATGCTGCACAGAGCTTGAATCTGCAATAATAAAAAGAAAATTTCAAGATAAGAGGTGGGTATCATTTTCTGAAACAATTACAACACAATAGATAGACGATGTGTATTCCAAGCTAGATAGCAAGCACATACGGAGCTTTTACTCACATGTGGAATGGCGCTGGCTGGGGCGTTTTTACTAGCGGTGTGGTAAGTTTTGGGAAACTGCTTTATACCTGGAAGTTCTTTGGAAACAGACTGAGGAGAATGTATTGGGATATGACCTGACGGGATAGCGGACCTGTGGTTGAGATGTAGCCATTATGCAGGCAAACACTGCCTGGCTGTGCAGGCCACAGCTATTTTGTATTAAATTGTTAAAAAATTATTGACAATTGCTTGCTTACGGTTAATGGCCACACAGTTTTGCGGGAACTGCACAGCCAGTGACATTAAAAGGGGAAGTTCCATCTGGGACATGGATGGCATATTATTAGCCTATGGCATCAATGTCAGATACGTGTGGGTACCACCTCGAGACTCGCTTCTGTCACGAGAATGGGACCCCCGAAGTGAAGGGAGAGCAGCCACCCTGCGCTGGCTCGGCTATTTCTAGCAGTCCCATAACGGTGAATGTTGAGATGTCCATGCTTGCATGGCTTGCTCTCCATTCAACACTATGGGGCTTCCAAAATTAGCCAAGCAAATGCTGCTTGTCCATTTTCGGAAGTCGCACAGCAGTGAATGGAGAGCAAGCTGCGCATGCACAATGTGCTCTCCTTCACTTCTGGGGCCCCATTCTGGATATAGGCACGGGTGCCCGAGGTGGGATCCACAGCTATCTAATATTGATGGCATATCCTAATGATATGCCATCAGTGTTCCAGTTGGGAATACCTCTTTAACCACCTCCCGACCGCTGTACGCACCGATGCGTCCGGGAGGTGGTTGTTTAGTTCCTCCTGGACGCATCGGCGCGTCCTCTCGCGAGACGCGAGATTACGTCACAGCCGGCCCGCGCATGCGCATCGCGGGCCGGCATTTCGCAGAAGAGTATTTCGTCAGCAGCCTGCCGGCCACGATCATTGGCTGGCAGGCTGCTGATTTTTAAAAAAACCAATCAGCAGCCATATAACCCCACATATTAGTAAATATGATGGGGTTATATGGCTGCTGTGCTCCTCTGCTCCTTCTTTTGGTCGGTTGGTTCCAGCAGAGGAGCACATCATTACTGTGAGTACCCACCACACCACATTTAGCCCCCAGATCACCCCAATTAACCCTTTGATCACCCCTTTTATCCCCCCCTGTCAATCACTAGTGAAAGGAAAAAAGTGATCAGTGCAAACTGTCACTTTTTTTTTTCACTGTTATTGACCGTTAGGTTTTAGGTATAGTTTAGGTCCCTTGGTTAGGTAGTTAGCGATCAGTTAGCGCCCAGCCCACCGCACCGCAGTCCGTTATTCGCTGATTAGCGTATCGCTAATCAGCATTTGTACTTTTATAGTATCTGAAAGTGATCAAAACTGATCACGGTCAGATCTATAATAGTACTAGTGTCACTTTAGTTCGCCCTCCACCCAAAACGCAGTGTTTGCCCGATCAGGCCTGATCGGTCGCCCACACGTGCGTTTGCCCACGCCCGCCCCACCGCAGTGACAAAAAATTTTTTTTTTTTTGATCACTGCACATTCACTTTACACGCACTGCGGCGATAAAAAAATCAGTTTTGATATTTTTTATCAACCGCAGCAGCCTCCGGTACTTCGCTAGCCTCCCATTTGTAAGACAGGCTTGCTTTTTTTTTCTTGGGTAGTCTCAGGGAATACCCCGAAATTTAGTTGCCCACATGTCTAACAGGGGGTATTCTTCTGAAGAGGCCTACAGGCTTCTGACCCAGTCGGATGAGGAGTGGGAACCCTCATCTGATGAATCCAGCGGGTCAGAATACGAACCTGTAGAAAGCAGTGGCTCTCTGACCCAAAGTTCGGACGAGGAGGCTGAGGTCCCTGATAGCACCAGGCGTACCCGGCCCCGTGTCGCTAGACCGCAGGTTGCGCAGGATCCGCTTCAAGAGCAGCAGAGTGGGGCTGGTGCTGTCGGATTACGTGGTGAGGCATACACCAGCAGCCCAGCCCTTCCTGGACCTAGTACCAGCACTGCCGTACAACCTGGTGAAGTAGCGAGCACCAGAAGGTCAGTTGAAGCTGGTACGGTGGCACGTGCAGTAGTGACCCCGTCGCAGCCACCGCAAAGACGTGCCCGTAGAGCCCCTAGAATCCCAGAGGTGCTGGCAAACCCTGATTGGCAGTCCCCAACTTCAGCCGCACCCGTAGTTTTCCCTTTCACCGCCCAGTCTGGAGTTCGGGTTGAGACAGCTCAGATCGATTCGGCCCTGGGATTTTTTGAGCTGTTCTTGACTGCGGAGCTTTTAGACTTAGTCGTGGCAGAGACAAACAGGTATGCCACACAATTTATCACCGCTAACCCGGAAAGCTTTTATGCCCAGCCTTTCCGGTGGAAACCAGTCCAAGTTTCCGAATTTAAAACTTTTCTGGGCCTCCTCCTCAACATGGGCCTGACAAAAAAGCATGAATTGAGGTCATATTGGTCCACGAACCCGATTCATCACATGCCCATGTTCTCTGCTGCTATGTCCAGGACACGATTTGAGGTCATCCTGCGTTTCCTGCACTTTAGCGACAACACCGCCTCCCGTCCCAGGGGCCACCCTGCTTTTGACCGGCTCCACAAAATTCGGCCCCTCATAGACCATTTCAACCAGAAATTTGCAGATTTGTATACCCCTGAGCAAAACATCTGCATAGACGAGTCCCTAATACATTTTATCGGGCGCCTTGGCTTCAAACAATACATCCCAAGCAAGCGCGCCCGGTATGGGGTCAAATTGTATAAGCTCTGTGAAAGGGCCACAGGCTATACCCACAAATTTCGGGTCTATGAGGGAAAAGATCAGACCCTGGAGCCGGTCGGTTGCCCTGACTACCTGGGGAGCAGTGGGAAGACAGTTTGGGACTTGGTGTCACCCTTATTCGGCAAGGGGTACCATCTTTATGTGGACAATTTCTACACAAGTGTGGCCCTCTTTAGGCATTTGTTTATAGAACGGATTGGCGCCTGTGGTACCGCGCGAACTAGTCGCGCGGGCTTCCCCCAACGGCTCGTTAGCACCCGTCTTGCAAGGGGGCAGAGGGCCGCACTGTGTAACGAAGAACTGCTCGCGGTGAAATGGAGAGACAAGCGTGACGTTTACATGCTCTCCTCCATTCACGCAGACACGACAGTACAAATTGAGCGAGCAACCCGTGTCATTGAAAAGCCCCTCTCAGTCCACGACTATAACCTCCACGTGGGAGGGGTCGACTTCAATGACCAGATGTTGGCTCCGTATTTAGTTTCCCGACGCACCAGACGCTGGTATAAGAAGGTGTCTGTATATTTAATTCAATTGGCTCTGTACAATAGTTTTGTTCTCTACAGTAAGGCTGGGAGAACTGGATCCTTCCTCAAATTTCAGGAAGAGATCATCGCGAACCTCCTGTATCCAGGAGGTTCCGTGGCCCCATCCACCAGTGTAGTTAGCCGTCTACACGAGCGACACTTCCCCAGTGTCGTTGCTGGTACCTCAAACCGACCGCCACCCCGAAAAAAATGTCGTGTCTGTAGCAGGAGTGGAATAAGGCGTGACACCCGCTATTTCTGTCCTGACTGTCCCGACCACCCTGCCCTATGCTTAGGGGAGTGTTTCCGAAAGTACCACACACAGGTACACCTAGCATAGGGATCACATCTCACCAGGATAGACACACAGGGCTATTAGGGCCCATTCACTCACAGCTGCTGCAAACGTCTCCTTTCACATGGGACAAAGTGCATAACGCACTTCGCCACATCTTTGGGCGATTTGCGCTTTGCACATTGACCCATGGGGAAGGAGAGGTTTGTTCTATAAAGGAAAAAAAAAAAAAAAACAGGTAAGCAAACAGGTTAATGTTTAGTTCCAAAAGTTAAAGTTACATGTTCTGTTCCAAAGTTAATAAAATTATTGCGTTGTGGCCTGGTTTTTTTTTTTTTTTTTTTTTTTGTCTTTTTACCTTCCAGGTGGACCAACCGATCTACTAGCTGCAGCACCGATGTGCATTCTGACAGAAGCATTGCGCTGCTGTCAGATTACACGCAAGTCGGTGTATGCGGCGCTGCAAGACGGGATTTTCTCCTCTGCAGTGACAGATACGTTTGCCGAGGCATACGAGCTGAGGAGGAGGCGGCGTTCCTATGCTTTGGCAAGCACTTTGTGTATATATATATATATATATATATATATATATATATATATATATATATATATATATATAAAAAAAATCCCGGCAATGATTTATTCATCCACATCGATTGATGCGAATGGAGAAATCTGGTTTGCCAGGGCATACGAGCTAAGTGGGTATGGATGTAGGGCGGAGCTCCTATGTCCTGGCAGACGCCTTTCCCCTCCATTTTTTTTTTTTTGGCAGAGATTTTTTCATCCACATTGATCGATGCGAATGAAGAAATCTGTGCCGTTCATTTTTTTCTTTCAGCCCAGAGGCTGAACGGGAAAAAAAATCTCATTACCTGTATGCTCAATATAAGGAGAATAGCAGAAACTCCTAATGCTGGCCATACATGTAATGATTGCGGAGACCCTCAAATGCCAGGGCAGTACAAACACCCCACAACTGACCCCATTTTGGAAAGAAGACATCCCAAGGTATTTGCTGAGGGGCATATTGAGTCCATGAAAGATTGAAATTTTTGTCCTAAGTTAGCGGAAAGTGAGACTTTGTGAGAAAAAACAAAAAAAAAAACAATTTCCGCTAACTTATGCGAAAAAAAAAAAAATTCTATGAACTTGCCAGGCCCCTCATTGGATACCTTGGGGTGTCTTCTTTCCAAAGTGGGGTCACATGTGGGGTATTTATACTGCCCTGGCTTTTTAGGGGCCCTAAAGCGTGAGAAGAAGTCTGGGATCCAAATGTCTAAAAATGCCCTCCTAAAAGGAATTTGGGCCCCTTTGCGCATCTAGGCTGCAAAAAAGTGTGACACATCTGGTATCGCCGTACTCAGAAGAAGTTGGGGAATGTGTTTTGGGGTGTCATTTTACATATACCCATGCTGGGTGAGAAAAATATCTTGGTCAAATGCCAACTTTGTATAAAAAAATGGGAAAAGTTGTCGTTTGCCAAGATATTTCTCTCACCCAGCATGGGTATATGTAAAATGGCACCCCAAAACACATTCCCCAACTTCTCCTGAGTACGGCGATACCAGATGTGTCACACTTTTTTGCTGCCAAGGTGGGCAAAGGGGCGCATATTCCAAAGTGCACCTTTCGTATTTCACCGGTCATTTTTTACAGATTTTGATTGCAAAGTACTTCTCACACATATGGGCCCCTAAATTGCCAGGGCAGTATAACTACTCCACAAGTGACCCCATTTTGGAAAGAAGACACCCCAAGGTATTCCGTGAGGGGCATGGCGAGTTCCTAGAATTTTTTATTTTTTGTCGCAAGTTAGTGGAATATGAGACTTTGTAAGGAAAAAAGAGAAAAAAAAAAAAATCATCATTTTCCTCTAACTTGTGACAAAAAAAAAAAAAATTCTAGGAACTCGCAGTGCCCCTCACGGAATACCTTAGGGTGTCTTCTTTCCAAAATGGGGTCACTTGTGGCGTAGTTATACTGCCCTGGCAATTTAGGGGCCCAAATGTGTGAGAAGTACCTTGCAATCAAAATGTGTAAAAAATGCCCTGCAAAATCCGAAAGGTGCACTTTGGAATATGTGCCTCTTTGCCCACCTTGGCAGCAAAAAAGTGTGACACATCTGGTATCGCCGTACTCAGGAGAAGTTGGGGAATGTGTTTTGGGGTGTCATTTTACATATACCCATGCTGGGTGAGAAAAATATCTTGGTCAAATGCCAACTTTGTATAAAAAAATGGGAAAAGTTGTCTTTTGCCAAGATATTTCTCTCACCCAGCATGGGTATATGTAAAATGACACCCCAAAACACATTCCCCAACTTCTCCTGAGTACGGCGATACCACATGTGTGACACTTTTTTGCTGCCAAGGTGGGCAAAGGGGCGCATATTCCAAAGTGCACCTTTCGGATTTCACCGGTCATTTCTTACACATTTTGATTGCAAAGTTCTTCTCACACATTTGGGCCCCTAAATTGCCAGGGCAGTATAACTACCCCACAAGTGACCCCATTTTGGAAAGAAGACACCCCAAGGTATTCTGTGAGGGGCATGGTGAGTTCCTAGAATTTTTTATTTTTTGTCGCAAGTTAGTGGAATATGAGACTTTGTAAGAAAAAAAATCATCATCATTTTCCGCTAACTTGTGACAAAAAATAAAAAGTTCTATGAACTCACTATGCCCATCAGCGAATACCTTAGGGTGTCTACTTTCCGAAATGGGGTCATTTGTGGGGTAGTTATACTGTTTGGGCATTGTAGAACCTCAGGAAACATGACAGGTGCTCAGAAAATCAGAGCCGTTTCAAAAAGCGGAAATTCACATTTTTGTACCATAGTTTGTAAATGCTATAACTTTTACCCAAACCATTTTTTTTTGCCCAAACATTTTTTTTTTATCAAAGACATGTAGAACTATAAATTTAGCGAAAAATTTATATATGGATGTCGTTTTTTTTGCAAAATTTCACAGCTGAAAGTGAAAAATGTCATTTTTTTGCAAAAAAATCGTTATATTTTGATTAATAACAAAAAAAGTAAAAATGTCAGCAGCAATAAAATACCACCAAATGAAAGCTCCATTAGTGAGAAGAAAAGGAGGTAAAATTCATTTGGGTGGTAAGTTGCATGACCGAGCGATAAACGGTGAAAGGAGTGTAGTGCCGAAGTGTAAAAAGTGGCCTGGTCATGAAGGGGGTTTCAGCTAGCGGGGCTGAAGTGGTTAAGCAGGTGACTGCCAATTAATTATTTTAGCGATCTAATACCAAATGGCTGTTGCTCACATTGCTGTGAAGTTTTTGCCCGACTGTGTCTGCTGTGGGCTGGCTGTGCCATCTGACCTTACCATTCTGGCTAGGAGACAATGGGGCACAGTTACAAAGGTCCCCTACCACCTCACGCTATAAGATCCAGCTCTGTCATTGACCAGCAGACTAAGTCTATTTCAATGCTGCCAAGCAAGGAGAAAAAAATGAATTGTGGTTTCCCTTTTTTCATGAATAAGTATTTAATTGGTAACTGTTTATAATCTTTTACATTAAAGGGAACCTGTCACCGGGATTTTGTGTATAGAGCTGAGGACATGGGTTGCTAGATGGCCGCTAGCACATCCGCAATATCCAGTCCCCATAGCTCTGTGTGCTTTTATTGTGTAAAAAAAAAAAAAAATTTGATCCATATGCAAATTAACCTGAGATGTCTCCTGTACGTGAGATGAGTCAGGGACAGGACTCATCTCAGGTTAATTTGCATATGTATCAAATCTTTTTTTTGTTTTTTACACAATAAAAGCACACAGAGCTATGGGGACTGGATATTGCGGATGTGCTAGCGGCCATCTAGCAGCCCATGTTCTCAGCTCTATACACAAAATCCCGGTGACAGGTTCCCTTTAACTGTCTAAATTAAAAAAATATATATATGAAATTGCATGTTTCATAATTTATCACTGGCTTTTTAAATGGTAGCACCACGTTATGTCAGGTGTAATTAGAAAGGCATACCATGATCTAATAGTCAGGTGTAAGGCTTTATGTACACCCTTGACACTACTGTTGGAATGCAGGCTACGATTTGACCTCAGATACAAATGGACATGTTGTTCTGGCCTCCACCTACATAATTATACACGGCATACACCAGCAATATGCCATCATTAAGGTGGTACAGTAAACCTGTGTCTAAATATATCTGCATATAGACGCATGTTGAGGATGCCTCAGTTTGGTAAAGGAAATGGTAATTGTGGATTTTTTTTTTCATTTTCGCTAGCGTTCAGCTCGATCTGTGGAGGAGACTTTGTCACTCCCGGAAGAAGTTATTAGAAATCTCTCACATCCTCATCAGCAGCACATGTCTGCAGCCCATCCTTGAGCACAGGTAAATATGACGCTTTCCGCCTGCCTTTTTTCCTCTTCCATGGCACAAGATTAAGCCCCAGCCTCTGTTGTGTTTTTAGAACAGCAAATATTCAACCTTATGTGGAAGAATTCCTACAAATATTAACAAATCTGCTTCCCGAAAGAAGGTAAGGGTATTTCCAGTGTAAAAAATAAACTGATTCCGATACCAATTTTCTAAAAACATGTTGCATATATACGACAAGCATGCTCTATGAACTTGGAATAAGCCATGCTAATTCATGATAAATATTTAAAGCAAAATTGTCAGCTTAGAGGGGTTGTTCACCCAATGAGACCTTTCCTGCAGCATGGCCGGAGCCACAGTGCGAATCATACATGATCCTGCCATTGTGTTCCGGCTCTGCAGGTCCTGGGTCTTCCTGCGTTAGCTTCTGGTTTGGTGAGGGCCATGGGGCTGCTGCAGCCAGTGCCTGGCTGCAGTGGTAACATATCACCCATGCGTCATGTCACGCATGGGTGACATGTATATAAGGGAAGCTATTACAACAACAGGTCCTTAGTACTAGTGGCCAAATCGGTACACAACATTATTGTGCTGACTACCAGGAGTGCTAAAAGAATATAGTCGACTCATTGTTGTGTCCGGTGTATTCCTAAGGAGAGGGCTTGACCGGCACCTAGGGCATTGATGGTCAGGCTGCTGTATATGCACATATACACAGCAGCCTGTCAGTCAACGTGTTAGGGGTGGGTGAGGTCTCTTTCACGAGTACACCGGACTCTAAACTATGGGGGTCATTTATGAAGCACATTACTCCTGCAGGCGTAAATAAGGTTGTAGACCCCCTTTTTTTTAATGCCTGTGCCACAATATTTTGTGGCACAGGCGTTTATGCGCCACACCTGGGAGTGACGTGGTGTGGGTGGGACTTCGGCTCTGACAAATTTGCCATCTTTTATGCTTGGAAACGAGTAAAAGAGGAGTGAAGACTACTCCAGTCAGGGACTGCAGTAGATTTCACTGTAGACGCACTGACTGCTGGAGGTGCCTAATCTATGACGAGGCGTACGCAAAGGGGAAACAAAGACCCGTGTAAATGATCCCCTATGTGTCTGTTGTATTCCGTGAGCACTCCTAATAGCCAAAAGACTCAGTGTATATATTTTTTATTTATTTTTTTGTGCCTTATTGGTTACCAGTAGTACGGACCTGTAACGCGCCTTATCGGTTACCAGTAGTACGGACCTGTAACGCTAATATCTGCCCTTACACTTATACACTGTAATCTACCTATTAGCCATAACTTATCACTAGCTCCCTGTCTTGTTACTATAGGCTTACTATATAGAAACACCTATCATACCGTATTACCTCCTGACCCTATGCCCAGGAAAAGAATAGCAAGTGAGGACGGGAGATTTATCAAAACTGTTGGTTTAGTTTACCATAGCAACCAATCATGATTCCACCTTACATTTTTCAGAGCTCCTTTGGAAAATGAAAGAAGGAATCTGATTGGTTGCTATGGGCGACTAAGCCAGTTTTCTCTTGCACCAATTTTGATAAATCTCCCCCAGTGTGTCCCTATGCCCAGGCTGACACATGACATTCTCCTTTGTGACCTTTGTATAACTTACATCAGTATTAGGCCTCATGCACACGGCCGTTTTGGCGGCTCAGATGCGGACCAATTCACTTCAATGGGGCCGCAAAAGATGCGGACAGCACTCTGTGTGCTGTCCGCATCGGTTGCTCCGTTCCGTGGCCCCGCAAAAAAAGAATAGAACATGTCCTATTCTTGTCCGTTTTGCGGACAAGAATAGGCATTTCTACAATGGGCCGCCCGTTCTGTTCCGCAAATTGCGTAAGGCACACGGACGGCTTCCGTTTTTTGCGGACAGCAAAAAAAGGGAACGGTCGTGTGCATGCGGCCTTAGAATTATGAGACCATGTCAAAATAATATTGAATGATGTATTTTATTACTATGAGCATGTAATGTATAAATACTTCTGGTTTGCAGGTTTTTGTGTGACTATGACGAGCTGTTTCCAGTAGCGGATGACATGCACTTGCTACAACAAGTCTCCCCTTCTCTGTATCCTTTATGCACTGTCACAGTAGTGGAACTTTGTTTGTGCTTTTGCTTTCTGAGTTGTCCTTAACCCTATATCAGGGATGAAACTCGCAGCAGGTATTTGTTAAACGGCGTCCAGAGTGCATCGGCAGAAGCTCAGAGACCCAGGCCGCATTCTGTGCCACCATCTCAAACTCCTCCTGACAGAAGCATAGAAGGTGCACCTTCAGGCAGCGAACAAAGCTCTGGTTACCCAGAAGAACCTGCAGTGAGCATGCTGACTTCCAGACTACTTCTGTGACCTTTCGTTCTAGGTTCTCCACTATCCTGAAATAACTAATCAAGTATTTTGACTCAGTGTGCAGGTGCTACAGCTGCTCCATTTCCTAGCGGTGTCGAGCTGGACTCTCTAGTGTCTCAGGTGAAGGATTTGCTTCCTGATCTGGGTGAGGGCTTTATCTTAAGATGTCTTGAAGAATATGGACACAATCCCGAAGGAGTCATCAACCACCTGCTGGAGGAAAACTTGTCACCACATCTGCAGGAACTAGATCGTTCTATGCCCAGGTACTGTGAGATCTAACATGTCTTTTACTTTATGCATCTACCCAAGTAATATTAAAGGGGTTGTGTCCCACCTGACAGATATCACTATTATATCACTTTCACCAAATACCACCATTTATCAGAACTGCCTCTCTGCACTCTAGCAAATCTGTTTTCCTATTCAGTTGCTGTAGGATACATCCTGCATTGGGGCCTTGTAATGTAGGATGCGTCACTGGTAGGAACAAGGCCATGGTTAGTGTCACATGATCTGCTGATGTCAAGACACATCTCACTGCCCTAAGACATGGCAGCAGTCACACGACAAACCACGATTTGTCTACTTATATGGTATAGAAATTACAATAATATGGTCCAAACTTTAGCATTATTCTGTAAACCTGGCCCAATGCACAGGGTCGGATTGATTGTTTGGGCAAGTAGTTATTTTTTAAAAACAGCTTACTCAACGTGACTAGCTGAGTCTATGTTCCCCGGATGTTTTTAGGTAGCTTTTATACTGCAGCATGGCTCTATGTTTACATATCTGTTTATCTGTGCGATCACTTCCTGCCGCACTGTACTGTGGCTCCCAGCGCAGCGCGGCATCTCCCGGTTTCTACATTCTAACATTGTGTCCCTGCACCCGCCCCTCTCATACATATTCATGCCTCATGCACATTACACGGGAGGAGTTTTCTATGCTAACTAGCATAGCGATCTGCCTCCTTATAAAGCTCCATGCCCGGTGATGTCACCGGAGGGGCGGGGCTTAGCGCGATGCCGGCCGGCCTAGTTACCTCCACTCCATCCACTCTGCATAATTACTTAGGCTGCCAGTGACGTCACCGGGCTCCCTGAGCAGCGGAAGAGGAGGCTTTGCTCGCCTGCAAGGGACCCGATACTTCACTGAGAACAAGAAAACAGTCACTTCCGGCCAAGAATTTACTGGATGAAAACGGGGCTTGAGAAATATGTGCAAAAAGTAGTACATGCATGTTTGGAATGTGTAAGGCAGTCTAGTACTATTAGACCAATGTCCCCAATCCCGGACAGCCCCTTTAATGGTTAAATGATCTGTACGAATGATCTAAAATGCAGGGATTTGTTCAGTCATTTATATTACATTACCAGATACCATACATTCTTTACTTTGCAGACAGGAACAGGTGAATCCCTGCCCTCTTGTCGCCTCTCGGTCAAATGTTTTTGCAGATGATGAATTTGATGTCTTCAGTCGAGATGTTGTGGACACTTCAAAAATCTGGAAAGGAAGAAGGTAGAGAGTATTCATTATATTTATATAGATTCTTTTAAACAGCACATGCATTCTGCTGATTGTGCCAGAAAGAGCGCCTGTCAGCAAGATCAACCCTATTATACCAAGCATACTGCCTGGTAGGGTTGATTCTGCTGATCACAATGATACTTGTGTTGTGAAAATTGGTTGCAGCATTCCCCAAAAAATACTTTTATTCCCTACGTAAATTAGGGCATACAAGCACCAAGGGCCAGGGCCTAACACCTCTATGCACCTCAGCCTTAACCACATTCCTCTGTACACTGAAGCTCTCATTGTCATAAAAAAAAGTATTTTTTTCCCAAGAATGCCACAACAGCTTTTCACAAGACAGGTATCATTTTAATTATCAGGATCAACACTACCAGGCAGTTCCCTGGTTTGATAGGTTTGAGCCTTCTGAGAGGGGGCTTTAAGGGTATAGGTAATTGTTCTTAATACAGTTAAGGGTCCATTCAGACATCTGTAGTGTTTTGCGGTCCCCATATTGCGAACTGCAAAACATTGACGTCGCACATCACTAAATAGAGGATTCCTATTCTTGTCCGCAGCTGCAGGCAAGAATAGGTCATGCTCTATTTTTTGGCAGAGCCGCGGACCGGAAACGCGGATGCGGACAGCACAATGTGTGCTGTCCGAATATTTTCCTGCCCCATTGAAAATTAATGGGTCCACACCCATCAAGACCCATTCTACGGACGTCTGAATGGACCCTAAAGGGGTTGTCCCAAGATACAAATTTATCCCCATTCCTTTGGTATCTGCTTGGTCTGACCGCCGGGACTCCCACCAATCCTGAAAACGAGGGAACCCATATCCCCATATGAATGGAGCAGCAGATCAAGTGTGCGTGCTGCTTCTACATTCATTCTACATGGGATTGTCAGAGGTAGTCAAGAACAGCCATCTGCAATCTCCCGCAGCCGCATAAAGAAAGAATGGAGGATGGGTCCCCCATTCTTGGGATCCCAACTGATCAATTAGTTATCTGTTATCCAGTGGATAAGGGATTACTTGTAGTAACTGGAATACTCTTTTAAGAGATATAGTTGAAATGTGATATATATGATGTTTTGTAGTGCTGACCTGTTTTTATATATTCATGGAAGTAGCTTCAAAGTTTAACCCATGACAGTGATGAGACGAGCACTAAAAAATCCATTACCCCTGTGCAGGAAACACGAATCCGCAGCACAGATACTGTCAGATAAGAGCTCAATACTTGCACAGAAAGAGCGCTATTCCAACTATAGCATGGTTTCTGAAGAACACACTGTGGATGGCGACTACGATGATGAGTATGATGATACATATGATGGGAACCAGGTTGGAGCAAATGATGCAGATTCTGATGATGAGCTCATTAGCCGCAGGTCAGTACTGTCACCAGTATACATGCACCTTGCCAAGCATGTTTATGATTGTGCTGTGCTGCTGCATACTTAGACGCCCTACCTAACAGCGTATGTGTTCTTACTTTTATCATTTTATATCTTAGGCCCTTTACTATTCCTCGAGTACTCAGGTCTAAAGAGCAAGAAGAGGAAGAAGAGATTGAAGAGGAAGAAACCCAAGAACAAGCTGTTCGGGTATTACTAAGTGGATGGCATATTACCATATAGATCAGTCTTACCATATGTGCAACACATAGTAACAATGCCAGCAGTGGAACTGGTAACCTCAGTGTAGGTCTCCCCTAAACTCACCTTTACCAGAATTGTGCTGATCTAACAACGGACATGTGCCTTCCTGTATAAAGATAACTCGTATGAAGCACACTAATAAGGACCGTCTACATGGAATATTCATTAATAATATCATCACACGTTTGTTTAACTCTTTACAGGAAGCTGACACTGCATAGAAGCTTTTTTTTTTTTAAATCATTTTTAAAAGTGCATGCATGAATGTTACAGATCATCTACATCAGGGATGGCCAACCTGAGGCTCTCCAGCTGTTGCAAAACTACAACTCCCAGCATGCCCAGACTGCCTACAGTTATCAGCCTACAGCAAAGCATGGTGGGAGTTGTAGTTTTACAAAAGCTGGAGAGCCACAGGTTGGCCAGCCCTGATCTACATGGTTTGAGCTGTTTGTGCCACTCCATCGCCATTACCCTAGTGCAGGGATGGCCAACCTGCGGCTCTCCAGCTGTTGTAAAACTACAATTCCCACCATGCCCTTCTGTAGGCTGATAGCTATAGGCTGTCTGGGCATGCTGGGAGTTGTAGTTTTGCAACAGCTGGAGAGCCACAGGTTGGCCATCCCTGCCCTAGTGCTTCCCACTGTTCTTTGCGTACTTG
Source organism: Bufo gargarizans (assembly GCF_014858855.1). Classification (NCBI taxonomy): domain Eukaryota; kingdom Metazoa; phylum Chordata; class Amphibia; order Anura; family Bufonidae; genus Bufo; species Bufo gargarizans. Next base: position 508,886,042 of record NC_058080.1, read on the forward strand.
GCTTCAGAGATAACATGTCTGTCTACCCACATGTCCACTGAAGCAATCACTTGCCTTACCAGTCCTGAGGCCAGTGATCAGCCGGTGATTGACTGTGGTGGTCCCGTGTGACAGGCATGTCATTGCTGCAGTCAAGTGAACAGAGCAGCAGCTTTGTAACGGCTGGGGATTTACCACGTAAGTAATGGGAAAGCCGTTTTATAATTGGAGGCTCGCTTTCATATATTGCTTCTTAGCTTGTTTTCTTTTACCATATTCTGCACTTTCTGACTGTGTAACTGGCACTGTGTTTTCCAGCACCCTGATCACTTTGTGCAGGACCCCGCAGTACTGAGAGAACGTGCTGAGGCAAGAAGAGCAAGTTACTTTGCAAGGAAAGGGTAAGCTTTGAAGATTGCGCGTTTGTCTGCTAGGCTATGTCATGATCATACAGCTGTGTACTAGTCTATTATATTGCATCTAAATATTTAAAGGGTTTGTCCCACATGATGCATGTCTGACTGCTGGGCACCAGTATCTAGATCAGCGGTCTTCAGCTTCAAATTCATCCTCACTACACCATTTTGAACGGAGTTGTGGTGCATGTGCAATGCCAATCAGAATCTACGGGGTGATGGAAAACAGTGCTTGGCCGTCTCCATCTGCTCCATAGACGCCAAATAGGGGATTGGTGGGAGACCTAAAGATCTGATATCCGTACTGTGTATAGGTAATGAATCTCCTTTGTGAGATGACCCCTTTAGAGGGCAGTCCCATTAGGACAACTTCTGTCCGTATGTTGTAGAAGGGGGTTCTTTGCTTGGGATCAAACTCTATTAGACAAAGACAACAGCCACGTCATAAAGCAACACTTCCTGCTCTGGAGGACTCCTATAATTTGATGCCGTGTAATACTACATTTCACCTGCAGCAGCCTGAAGTGTGTGGCTGCCTGCACGTTTCCCTATATCAGCGGATCTCCAGGGTTATCAACAACCTGATCGCTGGGACAGCTGCATTGTGAATGGTGGTTGTTTTGTTCAGACAGCACCTTTAAACGGGTTTTCTGAGAGTAGAATATTGATGATCTAGCCTCAGAACCTGCACTGCAACTTGCGCTGTGGCCTCCTCGCAGCATAGAAAGCACAGCGCAGTTCACAGCTGCTGTGCTTTTTATTGCAGCCCATGCCCATTCACTTGAAAGGGACTGAGCTGCACCTAGGCCATGTGACAGATAAACGTGACTCGCTGGCCTAATGAAGAGGCCAAGGTGCCTCTTCGAACATCTGTTGACAAAGGTGCCAAGAGTCGGACCCCCCACTGATTAGATGATGATCTATCCTGAGGATAGTTCATCACTATGTTACTCCCGGAAATCCCCTTTAAGAGTCCAATACACATAATAGTATATCTAAAGTCAGAACTTTTTTTGTTTTTTTTCCAGCATCCGACATGATAACAGTACGACTGTTGCTGGAACAACCCGGGGTCAAGGACAGAGCCGAGAAACGGTACAAGAGCGGAGAAAGAAAGAATCCAACAAAGGAGCCCGAGCAAACCACAACCGCAGGTTCATGTCAGATCGGAAGAGGAATAAAGGGATGATACCATCTTAATATTGCACTCTTTATAAGGAACTGCTGCTTAGTGACTGTATACTATTGCTTTTCGAGCAATAAATTCTTAAAATTTTGCACACAGTAGCATTTGACAAAAGCTTTTTTCTCGCTCTTATAATTGGGGGACACAGAAGACCATGGGTATAGCTGCTACTGCCACTAGGAGGCAACACTAGGCAAAAAAAAGTGTTAGCTCCTCCTCTCAGCTATACCCCTCCTGCAGACACTGAGCTAATCAGTTTTAGCTTAGTGTCTGTAGGAGGCAGAAATCTTTGCGCCCAGACGTCCCCCTTCTCCAGGAGCCTGCTGAGCTCCGCCCCCAGCCTCTCTGTCCGTGAAGAAGAAAATTAAATAAGTTACCCTGGCACTATCAAGTGCTGAGTGTGGTGTCTGTTGCAGAATTAACCCCCTCTAAGGTGGTGCATGTGCGCTCCCCTCATGCAGTTACTGACGCACTTCCCTGACACAAGTCCACTAGATGTTTTTCATGCAACCCTTTTCCACGGACACGCACTGGCGCTGTACATCCTGTCACGTTCCACCTTCCTTAGGCTACTTTCACACTAGCGTTTGGGTGTCCGCTTGTGAGCTCCGTTTGAAGGGGCTCACAAGCGGCCCCGAACGCATCCGTACTGCCCTAATGCATTCTGAGTGGATGCGGATCCGCTCAGAATGCATCAGTCTGGCAGCGTTCAGCCTCCGCTCAGCTCAGCAGGCGGACACCTGAACGCTGCTTTCAGCGTTCGGGTGTCCGCCTGGCCGTGCGGAGGCGTGCGGATCCGTCCAGACTTACAATGTAAGTCAATGGGGACGGATCCGTTTGAAGATGACACACTATGGCTCAATCTTCAAACGGATCTGTCCCCCATTGACTTTACATTGAAAGTCTGGACGGATCCGTCTGAGGCTACTTTCACACTTAGAAATTTTTTAACATTATAATGCAGACGGATCCGTACTGAACGGAGCCACCGTCTGCATTATATGAGCGGATCCGTCTCAGACGGATCCGCTCTGAACGCAAGTGCGAAAGTAGCCTTAAGTGGAGTAGTTGCACTACCACTGCATACTGTACAGGCTGTCGCATTACCCCCTCCATGGATACTGTACAACCTGTCGCATTACCCCCCTCCATAGGCGGTGTAATTGCACGACCACTAGATACTGTACAGCCTGTCGCATTACCCCCCTCAATAGGTGGCGTAATCGCACTTCATACTGTACAGGCTGTCGCATTACCCCCCTCCATGGATACTGTACAACCTGTCGCATTACACCCCTCAATAGGTGGCGTAATCGCACTACCACTGCATACAGTTCAGCCGGTCGCATTACCCCTCTTCCATAGGCGGCATAATTGCACGACCACTGGATACTGTACAGCCTGTCGCATTACCCCCTCCATAGGTGGTGTAATTGCACGACCACTGGATACTGTACAGCCTGTTGCATTACCCCCTCCATAGGCGGTGTAATTGCACGATCACTGGATACTGTACAGCCTGTTGCATTACCCCCCTCAATAGGTGGCATAATCGCACTACCACTTCATACTGTACAGCCGGTCGCTTTACCCCTCTCCATAGGCGGTGTAATTGCACGACCACTGGAAACTGCACAGCCGGTCGCAATACTCCCTTCCATAGGCGGAGTAATTGCTCCGTCACTGGATAGTATATCCTACGTTACCTACTCCCACAAGTTCAGTATTCACATGAACGGGTGAAGTAATTGCACCACCATTGGATACTATGTCTACTACGCCACAGCACCAGGTACTATATTTCCTATCATATTCTTACTCTTCTACAGGGGGTGTATGCTAAGAGACGATACCTACTATTACCCGTTCCTCCCCCACAAGTGAAATATGGGCAAAACCACTGGATACTGCAGCTACTAGCGCATTATCACCTTCGTTTTTGGTTGTTGGTTTAGAGTGCCGACATGGCAGTCTCTGTCATCCCAGGGTGTCTCCCCACAACACCGCATTAAGTCCCGGTGGGACTCCACACTGTATAGTTGGTCATGATACTTAACACCTTCTTAGTTGGTGTATCTGCCCTAGAAGAGAATTCAGTGGTTACTACTAGGAAAGAGTGAATCGACTTCGGACGAAACATCCGAAGTCGATTCGCATAAATGTTTGTTCCAATACTGTACGGAGCAGAAGCTCCATACAGTATTAGAATGTATTGTCTCCGCTGAGCCGAAGTTATTGCTTCGTGAAGACTTGCGAGACTTCAGGTAATAACTTTATAAATTCATTTGTACTGTAAAAAAAACATTTCCCGAACTCTGGTTCGTTTCCAAGTTACCACTCGGCTCATCGGAGCCAATACATTCTGATACTGGATTAATATACTAATGGTCGGCTCAAAAGAAGTCAAAATTGCGTATTTATTATTAACTCTAAAAGCGCACCTATGAAAAAACAAACCATGTAAATGAGAAATACATTAACACTAGAATCATATAAACATATATAAATAACAATATAAAATAACAGTATAAAATATTGAAAATGGTCACGGTCCCTCCTATGCAGTGGGCTGCGGAGCTCTCGCAGCCCACAGTTTTATATTACAACTGCGATCCTTTACCTGTTTATAAAATTAATTGCAGTGTCCTGCGCTCTTATTCTGTAATCCAGACTGCAGATGGAGAAAAAGTTAAAATAATGTCCTGCACACCTTGAGTTAATGTTCAGTATGACTGCTCATACAAAAAAGGAGCTAAATAAGGTAAGATCTGTATACACCTCCCCAGAAGATGAGTGCACTATATGGTTGATTATAGTAGATTGGTATACACACAATGATTATATGTAAGTTCACTCACATGCATGCCAGTTCGCCCGCCTTGTATATACTGTGGTATATTTGATTCCTTTTCTCTCACACAGCATTAAGCGCAGATGCGCTTCTTACCAGTTGTCTGTGGCTCCGTCTGTGGAGTGGTACCTGCTGGAATCTGTGTTGTATACTGGCGGCCCCACGAGCCGTCTCTCGCTGGTAATGGCACTCCGCGCCTGCGTGATGTAAATTTCCAGATGCTAGCGGCCCCAAGAGTCGTCTCTTGCTGGCAACGGCACTCCGCGCATTTGTGGTGTAAATTTCCGGACGCCAAGGTGTAACTTTTCGTATACTTTTATACCATCTGTGGTATAGCGATCTGTGGTGTAACAAAGTATCTTCAAAAGGATGCAGTTGTTGGTATCGCCAGATGCGTTTCAAAACCGCAAGGATTTCTTCCTCAGTGGCAAAAAAATATGTTGAAAAAAGAGGGACACACCCCTCCTTATAAAGGGCCAATGATTGAATTAAAACCTGGACATTCTAATACTGTACAGAGTTCCTGCTCCGTACAGTATTGGAACAAACTTTTATGCGAATCGACTTCGGATGTTTCATCCAAACTCGATTCGCTTATCCCTAGTTACTACCAAGCGAATTGAGTATTACACTGCCTCTGAATACTGTTTCCACTTCTAGTTCTCCTTTTCAGGTGGAGTATTTGGGCTAGCGCTCCATTCCATGGCTGCTACTATATGTCCTCTTCTGCAGGTGGAGTATTTACGCTAGAACTAGAGATGGTAGCTACTACTGTAGGGCCTCCTTCCCAGGTGACTTGTCTACCCTGACTTTGGCTTTTGTGGCTACTATTGCATAGCCTCCTTCTCAGGTGGAGTATTTACACTAGCGCTACATATCATGGCTACTACTGTATGGCCCTCTCAGGTATTGCGCTAGCCCTTGTTTCAGTGGTTACTATCTGTATGGGCTGCTTCTCAGGGGGAAGGATTTGTGTTAGCACTCCATGCCATGGCTCCTACTGAACAGTCTTCCCCTTGGGTGGAGTATTTGCGTTAGTACTACATACCATGGCTCCCTCTGTATGGTCTCCTCATCAGGTGGAGTATGGTTCTATCATCGTATACTATGGCTTCTACGTTATGACCCCCTCCTCAGGTGGAGTATTGCACCAGCACTAGTTCCTGTGTCTACTCCTGTCTGGCCCCATTCTCAGGTGGAGAATTGGCTTTAGCCCTAAGTGCCTTGTCTACCACTGTGTGGCTCCCTTCTCCTCAGGCTCGGGTCTTACGTACCCCCTGCAATCCATGGTGGCACCTGCGTTGCTTTCCTCCTCACTCCTTGCATTTGCACTGGATATGGTTCTGTGGTTTCTACTACATTGCCTTCTGTTCCGTTCCATGTTTTGGCACTGGCTCTGTATGCGGTAGCCTCTACTGCTTCTCTCCTTCTATAGGTGAAACCCTCACACTGGTCCTAGGTTGGTGGTTGTGTCTACATTCCCTCTCAGGTGGATCTCGGGCCCATTTTACGCGACTAATGGATGTCTTTTCACCAAAAGGTGGGGTCTTTATGCTGGTGCTTGCAGTTTTAGCTGATTCGTTCACTCATTCCTGATGACATGGTTATCCACAGTACTGCCATTCTCTGACCAGGTATTTGCATTAGTATGCATGCTATGGCTGATGAGCTATTCACTTCTGGTGCGCACTATTGCAGGGTTCTTCCTGGTTGGCATAAGCCCCTAGTTTCTATGACATTGGTCTTTCCACATGGTTCTCATTTCAAGTGGGACATTGGTGCTAACTGTTGATGCTGTGACACCATCAACACTGTGTCACGGATGAAGTTAGCAGATAGCTGGAACATATAAATAAACGAGCGACTGGCTTGATCCCAAACTAAGGAGCTTATAGGTGAGCCCTATAAAACCCTAAGAGCTCTCCCTGACTGCTATGCACATGCAAGGGTCTGTATGGTAGACTATTGCATGCCCGCGTACCGCGTGACACCTGAAAACCCTATAATAGTGAGGGGACACAACCACCGCCTCCCTGCACTTAATACGGACGGAGTCAGGGTCACCTAGAATCAAGCCAGCAAGGAAACACAATAAAGTAAAAGACTTATCTGAACAAACAGCAGAAGCAGCCTCCAGCAGTGAACACTTCATCCAGGAAGTAGTATAAACCGCAAAGTGAGGCAGTATGAGAAGGATTATAAAGGAAGATGATTAGTCTAAATAAGTGACACCTGGCAGAAGGAAAGGAGATGAGAAAGTGAAACCAAAACAAAGAACATCATACAAGAGGTAGAGAAGAACGTCTGCCAGACCTTCTCACAGAACTGGCGGTGACAGTACCCCTCCCTCTGCGGGTGGACTCCGGACACTCAGAGCCCACCTTCTCAGGATGAAAACTATGGAAAGCCCTGATGAGACGAGTGGCCTTAATGTCCGCCACTGGGACCCACATCCTCACTTCAGGACCATAACCCTCCCAATGAACGAGGTACTGAAGAGAACCGCGGATAATGCGAGAAGCCACAATCCTAGAGACCTGAAATTGAAGATTACCATCAACAATAATCGGAGGAGGAGGCAAAGAGGAGGGTACAGTGGGTTGGACATAAGGTTTTAATAGGGACTTATGAAAAACATTATGGATCTTTCAAGTCTGAGGAAGATCAAGACGGAAGGCAACAGGATTGATGACGGACAGGATATTGTAAAGCCCAATAAACTTAGGACCCAACTTCCAAGAAGGAACCTTCAGTTTGATATTCTTTGTAGACAACCACACCAGATCACCAACATTCAGGTCTGGACCAGACACACGTCTCTTATTCGCCACACGCTTATATCTCTCACTCATCCTCTTCAGATTACCCTGAATCTTTTGCCAAATAAATGACAAAGACGAGGAAAATATCTCCTCATTAGGTAAACCAGAAGACCCCTCTCCAGAGAATGTCCCAAACTGCGGATGAAACCCATATGCACCAAAAAATGGTGACTTATCAGAGGACTCCTGACGACGGTTATTTAAAGCAAACTCGGCAAGGGACAAAAAAGAACACCAATCCTCCTGATTCTCCGCCACAAAACAGCGCAGATATGTCTCTAGATTCTGATTGACACGTTCGGTCTGACCATTCGACTGCGGGTGAAAAGCAGAAGAGAACTACAACCGAACCCCCAAGTGAGAACAGAATGCCTTCCAGAATCTGGAAACAAATTGCGTGCCCCTATCAGAAACGATGTCTGAAGGAATGCCATGCAATTTAACAATATGATCAGCAAATGCTTGCGCCAGTATCTTAGCATTGGGTAACCCAGGAAAGGAAAGGGAATGAAATGTGCCATTTTGCTAAAACGGTCCACTACCACCAGAATCACAGTCTTTCCCCGAGGACTGAGGCAGGTCCGTAATGAGGTCCATGGACAGATGCGTCCAAGGACGGGAAGGAAGGGGTAACGGGAGGAGAGAACCCGATGGCAGTGAATGAGGGACCTTGGCACAAGCGCAGGTCCCGCAGGCTGCCACAAAACCCTCAACCGTCTTACGAAGAGCCGGCCACCAGAATCTCCGAGCAATGAGATCCACTGTGGCTCTACTTCCTGTGTGCCCAGCAAGGACAGTATCGTGGTGCTCCTTAAAAAACCTTGTCGTAAAGCGAGAGGCACAAACAACCTCCCAGGAGGACAAAGATCAGGAGCCTCTGCCTGGGCTGCCTGAAACTCTGTCTCCAAATCAGGATAAAGAGCAGAGACGACCACCCCTTCAGCCAAAATGGGACCCGGGTCTTCAAAGTTCCCCCCTCCCGGAAAACAACGTGACAGGGCATCCACCTTCACATTTTAAACCCCAAGGCGGAGCGTAACAACCAAATTAAACCTAGAAAAGAACAAAGACCATCTGCCCTGTCTCGGGTTCAGACGCTTGGCCTATTCCAAGTAGGCCAGATTCTTATGGTCGGTAAACACGGTAATAGGGTGTCTGGCTCCCTCTAACCATGCTTAAGACGGTTATGGCGGTTTATAATGTCACTGATGAAGTTAGCAGATAGCTGGAACGTATAAATAAACGAGCGACTGGCTTGATCCCAAACTAAGGAGCTTATAGGTGAGCCCTATAAAACCCTAAGAGCTCTCCCTGACTGCTATGCACATGCAAGGGTCTGTATGGTAGACGATTGCATGCCCGCGTACCTAATACTGTGTGACACCTGAAAACCCTATAATAGTGAGGGGACACGACCACTGGCTCCCTGCACTTAATACGGACGGAGTCAGGGTCACCTAGAATCAAGCCAGCAAGGAAACACAATAAAGTAAAAGACTTATCTGAACAGCAGAAGCAGCCTCCAGCAGTGAAAACTTCATTCAGGAAGTAGTATAAACCGCAAAGTGAGGCAGTATGAGAAGGATTATAAAGGAAAATGATTAGTCTAAATAAGTAACACCTGGCAGAAGGAAAGGAGATGAGAAAGTGAAACCAAAACAATGAACATCATACAAGAGGTAGAGAAGAACGTCTGCCAGACCTTCTCACAGAACTGGCGGTGACACACTGCCTCTTTTAAGAGATGAGTAATAGCTTTGACATGTCCTTATGTGGGTGACACACCTATTCAGGGCACATGCTGTGCATCAACTGCTTTCTCCCCCTCACCGGACGGGACTATGGTGCTGTCGCATGTTGTCAATGCTAATAGATGTTTCGTTGCTGGAACGCAACACCCTTTCAACATTATGCCCCTCCGCAAGATGAGTAATTGCGCTCCACCCAGATTATGTTTCTGTCTACATGGCCAGTATCCATACTCCTGAGGTTGGATTGTTACTGTTCTGAAACGCCCGCACTATTTTTTTTCTTACATGTCCAGATTTTTTTCTGGTGTTTTTGTGATGTCGGACATAGTCATCACATTCTCTCCTGGAGAAGTATTTATCCTATCTCGGACCAATCTGTGCATTCCGCTGGTGACCGCATTGTCGCCTTAAGGCACAGTCGCTACACAGTGGCAGTAGATGGTCTCTGACGAATCTACACACTTCCGATATTTTTGTTCTTCAGCTTATAGTTGGGTCTGCCTGATCCAGGCAGTTTGTGGAGTATCAAGCAGCTTCTTTTGTTAGAAGTCTCACGACAAGCCTCTACAGCTCTGGGGCATCAGTCTTCACAATACCTGCTCCTTAGGGGCGTTTCCTTTTTAAGCAGAGATGTATGCTGTGATCCTTACCTTTTGGACCGGCTTCCATGAGTGCATGCCGGTGAGTGTATGTGCTCTCTCTCATGTATTGTAGCCTGCACTCTTTTAAGAGTGCAGTTGTTCAGTTTCCTCAGGCTGTCTATTGCCGGTCATGATATGGTCCTGGATCCAGCATCACTCACAGTCTTCCTTTTGTCCAGTGGCGGAGGTTGCTTTGTCTGCACTCTTCTGCCGCATTGCTCTCTGATGCACGGCTGGGGTGCTATTGATCCCCGGGGACACAGTCTTGTCCTCTCAGACAACTTCCTATTTGTCCATGGTTTTTAATTTTCTACCTCTGGTTCCCGTTTTGGCTTTTTGTCCCCCTTGGCTATCCCTTATCTCTGTCTTATATTCCATACTTTTTAGTCTCTTCTTGTGCTGGATTCTTTACAAGGGAGTGGCTACTCGCTATTTTGTTTTACAAATTGGCCAACAGGGGTCTCCTCACGTACCTGGGGGATCCCTACAGGACTAGTCCTCTGCCAGTTTCCCAGTAATTCCTTCCAGTTTTCCTAGGTTGAAGTATTCCATCCTGATACTTATACATTTGGATTTGGTAAGGTCTTGTCTGGGTTATCCTGTTGCTCATTTGCCAGGTCTCGTGCATACCCGGATTCTACAGGTTCATTTCTGTTGAGTAAACACCCCTCGGTTTTCCATGGGGCCTATTGCCATGCAAGACATCCTGGGTTTCCAGTCCAGGTCCCCACAGCAATTCTGTGGTCTTTGTTATCCGGAATTGCCTTCCGCACATCATCTTCAGTCGTCAGTCATGCTTATCCTTCTTGTGGATATTATGTGTTGCAGTCCACATCTTCCGAAGCCTCTCGAACCCTTGGGCTCCGTTTAACTGGGTTTTCCTCTTTTTGCTCAGTCTAAGACGCCGTGCGTTCTGCGCTCTCTGGCTGACCTTCCTGGTTAATGCTCTTCCTGTCCTATTCAGGGTTTCTGTGCATCCTTTCCCCACATTTCTGTGCGGGACCGGCCTTACATTTGTTCTAGTCTTTTATTCCCTCTCCATGGTACTGCTCTTTAACGTCTCATGGTCTCCTGTGTCCCCCAGTGATACAAGCAAGAAAATAGGATTTTTTGTGCTTACTTTAAAAATCCTTTTCTCGCTGAGTTGATTGGGGGGGGGACACAGCTCCCACCCTGTAAGTATATTTCTGGTTCTTTCCGGTGGTGTTCTTGGTTCTGACCTATCTCCAGCTCTCTTTCATAAAATTGGTTTCTGTTGACTTCTGGCTGCTCCAACTGCTTTTGTACTAACTGATTAGCTGAGTGTCTGCAGGAGGGATATAGCTGAAAGGAGGAGCTAGCACTTTTTTTTGTCTAGTGTTGCCTCCTAGTGACAACAGCTATACCCATGGTCTCCTGTGTCCCCCAATGAACTCAGCGAGAAAAGGATTTTACAGGTAAGAACAAAAATTCCTATTATTTATGGGTTGCAGTGCTCTTCTAATGTTAGTATTCATTTCAATTATGGAGATTTATAAAAAAATAATAATTTGTACTTACCGTAAAATCTGTTTCTCATTCAATGCATTGGGGGACACAGCACCACGGGTATATGCCCAGCTACCACTAGGAGGCAACAGACATCAAAAAGGTTGGCTCCTCCCAGGTGGGCTATACCCTCTCCACAGCACTAGGCTATTCAGTTTGTATCAATAGCAGTAGGAGAGAGAAACAAAAGTGAAGAACCAACATTTCCTGGACCGGGAAAGGAAAAGAGAACAGCAGCCCGGTGACAGGAAAATAAGTGAAAACAAAGGGTGGGATCTGTGTCCCCCAATGCATTGAACAAGAAACGGATTTTATGGTAAGTACAAAAATCCAATTCTCTTGTTAATGGCATTAGGGAACACAGCACCATGGGACGTCCTAAAGCAGTCCTTGAGGGTGGGATTGAAATCTCATGCAAAAAGAAGAGTGCACAGGTGCAGAAGAACCATGTGACCCAACAGGACCAGGAGAGACCCTAGCATGAAATGGTTCCAAAACAAAAATAAAAATATGGGAGACTGTCGGGATCCCAAGGACAGGTGCCTGGGAAACAAGGCCTGCAAGAAGGAACAAAGGGAAACACCCAGCTCCACCAAAGGTGGGAAGCGATATCCTGAAACTAACAAAGCAACTCTACTCTGGCCAGGAAGGGGGGAGACCTATGGATACCAGGTATGATATGTATGCTAGAAGCAGAAAAGCGTGATAAATACAGCATCAGGAGATAGAAACATAACTTCACGTGAAGAAGGGACGGGGGCACATGATTGCGTATCACAGATCAGAGCCAGGGAAGGGAGGGATACAACAAGTAATGCAGGAGCTGTATGGGCCGCAGATTGTACCAATAGGGCATAGCTCTTGGAGATACTGCAAATACTCCGCTTATCATGAGAGTGAAACATAGCTACAGCATTGGATGCTACAGTATATGGAGGCCGTACAGGTACTCTACCTAATAAGGGAGAAATATGGCTGTGTAGTGCAGACTTAAAACCAGACAGGTGTAAAGAGTACAACATCTGGAGATGGCACAGGAACTCCACTTCAAAGGGGAGCGATGCCTGCGTGGTACGCACTAGAACCAGAGAAGTGTAATGGCTACCGCATTAGAAGATGGCCTCTATACCTCGCCTGGTAAGGGAGAAATAGGGCCGCATGGTGCATAATAGAACCAGAGAGGTGTAATGGCTACAGCAAATCTGGAGATGGTACAGGTACTCTACCTCTAAAGGGAGCAATGTGGCTGCATGGTGCACACAAGAACCAGGCATAAGAAATGGCTACAGTCTCTGGAGATGGAGCACCAGAGAACCAGACAAGTGTAATGACTACAGCCTATGGAGATGGAGCACCAGAGAACCAGACACGTTTAATGACTACAGTGTCTGAAGATGGTACAGTTACTCTATCTATGAAGGGAGCAATGTAGCTGCTTGGTTCACATTAGAACCAGTGTAATGGCTACAGCCCCTGGAGATGAAACACCATAGAACCAGGCAGGTGTAGTGTACTGTAATGGCTACAGGCACTCACTCTGGTGAACCAGGGCTCCCTCTGTATATATGGTTGCGTGTCACACGCTAGCACCAGAATGGCTGTTTTGGCTACAGCGCCTGGCGGGAACACTCTCCGACTAGGAGGGTGTGTTAAATATAGCCCCTGGTACAGTGAAATAGCTGCAGTGCTGGGTACAGTATTTGGCAGTGGTACAAGTACCCCCCTGTTAAGGGGAAGGCGTACGTACCTGGGACACCACGTAGGTGTGCCGGCATGCTAACCATGTGGCGGGCTGACTTACCTGTGTGTAGCCAGGGGAGCGCCATCTGAAGGTCCACTAGAGGGGATACCAACCCTGGAGAGGAGAGGTTCTTCAGTGGACATTTGTCTTTAATCACCCAGAGAGAATCTGTACGATGGAAGACCGCCTGATGCTCTGTTTCCAAGAGAGAATCGGAGCAGAGGTGTCCCCCGAGGCAACGGATGGAATGGCAGGGAAGGATTTGTCGCCAGCCTCAGACCTGTCCTGGGAGAGACCCGAGGCTGCCGAGGAGGAGCGAGACATAGTTGTGACAACCAGAGGTCATCTGCGGGAACTAGCAGTGTGCCCCATCAGTGGAAAGGTCCCTGGGAGGGCAGAGGTGGTCGCAATTTGGGGCAGGCAGTCGGAGCATCGACTCTGCCATAGATTGGGAGAGTCGGACAGGATTTCCTATGGCTTGGGACAGGGAAGAGGCCCAGTCAGGAGAGACCGACACAGAAGTAGGTCAGGGCGACATGAGAGGGCCTGGGAGCTACTGCGCACAAACAGGGACAGGCTGACAGCGTGGCAACCCTTTAGTGCAATGGGCACACGTAATCAAGAGGCGACCCCAGGGGTAAGGCAGCCAGAGACTGTCCTACTTCTCCCATTATCTTTCATCAGACAACCCCATATTATTATTTTTTAAATGCCCCACCCTGGGGGGCGGAAGTATACTTACATGCTTCTCGGGTCCACCATTGTCTTCTCTAGACTTCCAGACAGTCATTGGTTGCTGCAGCAGCACATCCATACTGGATGTCCAGAGAAGACAGCGTTGGACCCTAGGAGCCAGAATAGAGTGCTGGAGAGCAGGTAAGTATGCTTCACTTTACAGGTCCCTCAGGGTGGGGAGTTTTAAAATTTAGATGCAAGTTTCCAAATGAATGTTACGCCTTTGTATGGTTTGTATAGTTATAAGGGTTCAGAGCACCTAGTAGTGCAAAGCTAAAACCCTTCGCGATAACATTTGCGTTTTTTGGAGATAAACAGCAATCTTAAAGGGGTTGTCTCATCATGGACAATGGGGGCATATCGCTAGGATATGCCCCAATTGTCCTATTGGTGCGGGTCCCACCGCTGGGACCCACATCTATATCGAGAACGGAGCCCTGCAAGGGCACTGCGCAGCCGCCCTCCATTAATTTTCTGTGGGGCCTGCGAAAATAGCCGAGCGCTGGCTCGGTGATTTCTGTTGGCCCCATAGAAATGAATGGGAGCAGGGGCCCCGCATGCGTGGTACGCTCCTATTCACTTCTATTGGGAGCCGGCTTGGTGGTGGTCCTCCAGCCACCACCTTGCAGGGCTCCGTTCTCGATATAGGTGAGGGTCTCAGCGGTGGGACCCACACCTATAAGACAATGGGGGCATATCCTAGCGATATGCCCCCATTGTACATGATGAGACAACCCTTTTAAGCTTATATTACACGGGCAGATAATCTTTCAGATCATTGCTAACAAGCTTCATACGAATGCTCGTTAGCGATGATCTGGCTGTGCAATACTGGCGCCAATTACCAGATGAATGGGCAAATGCTCATTAATCAGGTAACTGGAATCTTTCAACAGGTTTTCCAACGGCAGATCGTGCTGTCTAATCTGCCGCCGGCAAACAGTGATTCGGTGGGGGGGTGAGCGATGGCATTAGTGATCGCTCCTCCCCACACTGAGGAGGACATCATTGCATGTAATAGCAGCAGTCTCCTCCGCTAGCGAGCAGTCGATTGCCGTGCAGGAAAGCTTCCTTCCCAACAATCGCCTGCATGATCTGCTCGTGTAATATTAGTCTCAGGCCTCTTTCAGATGAGCATGACCCTACTTCTACAGAATTATACTGACAAAGTCAGTATAATTTTGTAGATGCAGGTCATGCAGAGACACACAGCATGAAATATCATTATAATGTTGTGCTCTCCTGCGAAACTAGCAGTGTCCATAATAGGAAATCACGCTCACACATGGAGCATGATTTCCACACAGGAGACGCTTGTCTGAAAGAGGCCTTATCTGCGAAAACTTTGCAGACATTGTTATTTGAAAACTGCATGCCTTGAAGGTTTGTGGTAGTATTTCTTGCTGGTTCAAATGTCATGTCTACGACTGCTTAACCACTTCACATCCGGGCCGATTTTGCTGAACTGGTTTTTAGATGCCATGTCCCATTTGTAGCCCCCCTGATGCACCCTTACAGTAGAAACTCCCAAAAAGTTACCCCATTTTGGAAACTAGGGGATAAGGTGCCAGTTTTATTGGTACTATTTTGGGGTACATATGATTTTTAATTGCTCTATATTACATTTTTTGTGAGGCAAGGTAACCAAAAAATTGCTGTTTTTATTTTTTACAACATTCATCTGACAGGGTAGATCATGTGCTATTTTTATAGAGCAGGTTGCTACGGACGCAATTATATCAAATATGTCTACTTTCTTTGTTTCAGTTTTACATTATAAAGCATTTTTGAAAGAAAAATTATGTTTTTGTGTCTCCATATTCTGAACACCATATTTGTTTTATTTTTTGCCGATCGTCTTGTGCAGGGGCCTTTTTTTTGCAGGAAGAGTTGACGTTTTTATTTGTACCATTTTTGGGTACAAAATTTTTTAATCATTCATTATAACACTTTATGGGGCAAGGTGACCAAAAAATGTGTTGTTTTAGCAGTTTTTTATTTTTATAGCGTTCATCTGAGGGGTTAGGTCATGTGACATTTTTATAGAGCAGATCGTTACAGACGTGGCGATACCTAATATATATACTTTTTCTTATTTATTTAAGCTTTACACAATAATAGCATTTTTTAAATAAAAAAAAATGATGTTTTAGTGTTTCCATAGTCTGAGGGCCATAGTTTTTTGTTTGTTTTTTGACCGATTGTCTTAGTTAGAGTCTCATTTTTAGCGGGATGAGGTGAGAGTTTGGTACTATTTTGGGGGGCATACGCCTTTTTGATCGCTTGGTGTTACACTTTGTGATGTTAGGTGACCAAAAAAAATGGCTTTTTTGGCACAGTTTTTATTTTTTTTACGGTGTTCACCCAAGGGGTTAGGTCATGTGATATTTTTTATAGAGCTGGTTGTTACGGATGCGGCGATACCTAATATGTATACTTTTTTTTTTTTTTTTACTTTAACACAATAGCATTTTTGAAACAAAAAAAATGATGTTTTAAAGTGTCCATGTTCTGAGAGCTATAGTTTTTGGGTTTTTTTGAGCGATTTTCTTATGTAGGGACTCCTTTTTTGTGGGATGAGGTGACGGTTTTATTGGTACCATTTTTTGGGACATACGCCTTTTTGATCACTTGGTGTTGCACTTTTTGTGATGTAAGGTGACAAAAAAAACGCAATTAGACTTACCGGTAATTCAGTTTCCTTGAATCCACCATGACATCCCACATTGAGATTGACCCTTGACCTCTGTAGGGGCAGGAACACATAGAGTTTAAGAACCCCCCACCCCTCCACCTCCTCAGTGCTTTACAATTACCCGAAAAGGTGGAACAAAAGTAAAAGGATATTAATTCATACCCTTAAACTCCTATTTATCCTAAAGTACGTATATATGAAAAGATATATTCGTAAGTATATATCTGCTTTTTTTTTTTTTTTTTTTTTTTTTTATTAGGGAAGGGGAATAGTATGGGCCGTCATGGTGGATTCAAGGAAACGGAATTACCGGTAAGTCTAATTGCGGTTTTTCCATTTCATCCACCATGACGGCCCACATTGAGATATAACAGATAACTAAGAGGGTGGGGATAACGCCTGTAAAACCCTCCGGCCGAAAAGAGTTTCATTCGAATCCGGAAGATTAAGACGGTAATGTTTTACGAAGGTATTGGCGCTTGACCAGGTTGCAGCCTTGCAAATCTGGTCCAGCGAGACTCCTCCTTTCTCAGCCCAAGAGGAGGCAGTGGCCCTAGTAGAGTGGGCCTTAACATTATCAGGACTGGGTTTATTCTGGATCCTGTAACAACATTCAATGGTGGATCTCATCCATCTGGCTATGGAAGACCTAGCTAGTTTCTTTCCCTTACTTTGAACAAGGAGATTGCCATCAACCCTAAAATCTTTGGTAGAATCCAGGTACTGGATCACTGTATCCCTGACATCTAAGATATGTAAATTAACGCTAGACCCTGAAGATTCAGATCTGGGGATGGAAGGTAGGAAGATCTCCTGTTCCCGATGAAAGGGGGAGACTACTTTTGGGAGAAAACCTGGATCGAGAGTTAAACGGATGTGATCTTTGGTGATCTGGAGGTAGGGTTCCCTACAAGAAAGGGCCTGGATCTCTCCAATACGTCTGGCTGAGGTGATAGCAATCAAAAAGGCAGTTTTTAATGAAAGGTGTTTTAAAGAGATTTCTGATAACGGTACAAAGGGAGGTTTTGTTAGGCCTTCTAGGACGATGTTAAGGTCCCAAGTAGGAGCCCTGGATTTCAGAGAGGGTCTCAATCTTGAAACCGCTCTAAAGAACCTCCTGATACATCTGTGGCTAGCTAGGCTGCAGTCATAAAAGGAGCTGAGAGCAGAAACCTGGACTTTCAGGGTACTAGGTCTTGGGCCCAATTCCACGCCGCACTGCAGAAAGTCCAAGATCCTATTGATGGGAGGGGAGGAGGTGTCTGGGCACTCCACTCCTAACCAGGAACAGTATCTCTTCCAGATCTTTAGGTAGATGGCAGACGTCACCTTTTTCCTACTGGCCCTTAGGGTAAGTATCACTTTTTCTGAAAGACCCCTGTTTCTTAATGTCTCGCTCTCAGGATCCAGACTGACAGTTTGAATATCCCGGGGTCTGGATGAAGTAGAGGGCCCTCGACTAGAACGTCCCTCTGGAAAGGGATCTCCCATGGATCCTCCAGTGATAGCTGTTTTAGAGTGGAGAACCAACTCCTCTTTGGCCATGAAGGGGCTATTAGGATCAGAGTAGTTGGTTCCCCTAGGAGCTTCTGGATGACCCGGGGTAGAAGAGGTATTGGGGGAAAGGCGTAGGCCAGGTTCCAATTCCAGTGTATAGATAGGGCATCGATTGCCCAGGGTCTGTCCTCTAGGTTTAGGGAGCAGAAGCATTCCACCTGCGCATTTTTTCTGGAGGCGAACAAGTCTACCTCCGGACGGCCCCATCTTTCCGAGATCTTCCGGAAGATATCCCTGTTCAGAGACCATTCTCCTGGATCTATCGTCCTCCTGCTCAGGAAGTCTGCTATCGTATTTTCGCAGCCCCTTGGGTGGATGGCGGAGAGAGATAAGACGTTCTCTTCTGCCCAGGAGAAGATTCTTCTTGCTAATGCACCCAGAGGCCGTGACCTTGTCCCTCCTTGATGTCGCAGATAAGCCACCGTTGTGGTGTTGTCGGACATTACTCTTAGGTGTCGCCCTTTTAAAAGACTCTCTCCCCTTAATAACGCCTCCAGGACCGCATACAGCTCTCTGTAGTTTGAGGATCTGACTCTTATCTCGGCTGGCCAGGAGCCCTGTAGAAGATGATCTCCTATCTTTGCACCCCAGCCTCCGAGGCTTGCATCCGTGATAACCTGAACGGCCGGATGGTTCTGCCACTGTAGGCCTCCAAGCAGTCTTCCTCTTTCTTTCCAGCAGTCTAGGTCTGTCTTTACGGCCTGTGGAATCCGGAAAGTCTTGTCCAGACTTGCCTGCTTCCCGTCCCAGATGCCTAGGATCCAACTCTGGATCACCCTTGTGTGGCTTTGGCACCAAGCAACCGAGGGGATGCAGGCGGTTAGGCTTCCCAGGAGACTCATGGCCTTCCGGATGGAGCAACTGCGAGTCCTCTGGAATGCTCGGATCTTTTCCGTTAGAGTCGTGGCCTTGTCCTGAGGGAGGAAAGTTCTCAACAGGGATGAGTCCAGTTCCACACTCAGGAACCTTATTCTCCTGAATGGGATTAGGGTGGATTTCTTTAGATTTATGATCCAGCCGAGAATCTTTGAGTTGTTCGGAGGTTTTCGGACTCTGTCTTGCCCAGAATCAGGAAGTCGTCGAGATATGGGATGATTGTAACTCCCTCTTGACGAAGATAGGCCACCATCTCTACTACGACCTTTGTGAAGACCCTGGGGGCCGAGGAGATACCGAAGGGAAGGGCCACGTATTGAAAGTGATGGATTGATCCGTCTGGACCCTTTATAGCAAATCTTAAATACTTCTGAGAGAGATGATGAATGGGGACGTGGTAGTAGGCGTTCTTTAGATCGATTGATGACATGAATGCCCCCTTCTGGATCAGGGGAATCGTGGATGGGATTGTCTCCATCCTGAACCTCCTGTATAGAATGGACTTGTTTAGGGGTTTTAGGTTTATAATAGTGCGAAAGGATTGGTCTGTTTTTTTTTTTTACTAAAAAAAGGCTGGAATAAAACCCTCTCCTTTCCTCTGGGATAGGGACCTTCTGAATCACCCCTAGGTCCAAGAGGTCCTAGATGCCCTGCCAAATTTTTGGAAGTTCTGACCTGCGCTGGGGTGAGATGCAGAATCTTCTTGGGGGGACTGATGAGAATTCTATCTTGTAGCCCTGAGAGATTACATTTAGAACCCAGGGATTTGAAGTTACCTGTTTCCAGGAAGATAGAAAACCCATCAGTCGCCCCCCCTACTCTGGCGTCACTGCTGTTTATTTGGTCTATTTTGGGCATTGAGGATGAAGCCTCTTCCTCTCCCTCCTTTGGGATAGCTCCATCGGCCGGTTTTCCCTTTCCCCCTGTAGGATCTCTGCTGAGGCTGGAATTGACGAAAGGGCTTCTTTTTAGAATCCTTCTCCTCTGGGAACCCCTTTTTCTTGTCTGCCGCCCCCTCTAGGATTTTATCCAGAGTGGGACCGAAGACAAATTCCCCGGAAAAGGGGATGGAGCAAAGTTTGGCCTTGGATGCCTTGTCCCCGGACCAGGCCTTCATCCATAACGCCCGCCGGGCTGCATTAGAAAGAGCCGCATCCTTGGCTGAGAAACGGATCGACTCTGCAGAAGCATCGGCCAAAAATGCTGTGGCGGAGCGTAGAAGAGGGAGCGAATCTCTGATCTCTTCTCTTGGGGTTTTATTTTTCAGGTGTTTGTCCAACTCCCCTAGCCATATATACATTGCTCTGGCAACGGAGGTAGCAGCGATATTAGTCTTGACCCCAAACATGGCTGATTTTTTAGGAGCCCATCCGCCTTTCTATCCATAGGATCGCTCAACTGTGAGGAGTCTTCAAAGGGTAGGGCGGTCTTCTTTACTACCTTAGCCACCTGTAGATCCACTTTAGGGGTCTGATTGTAAAGTTTGCATTCAGTCGGATCAAAGCAGAGCCTGTTTCTGAACTCTTTAGGAACGCCTAATCTTTTCTCCGGGTCTGACCATTCTTCCATTATCATCTCCTTTATATTTTCATTAATGGGAAAAACTATAGAGGATTTGGATCTAAGACCCCCAAACATTTCGTCTTGTACCGTACGGGGTTTAGGGGTATCCTCGATACCCATTGTGGATCTGACTGCTCTCAGCAGCTCCTCCATTTCATCAGCGGAGAAGAAATATTTTTTATCCTCGTCCGGAATTTCCCCATCAGACAAGGGTTCCTCATTAGGAAATTGTCCGGATGAGGTGGAAGCCACTTCAACATCCTCGCCCTCGGAAGAGGAGATAGCGGACAATTTGCGTTTCTTGGAGGGGATGGGAGTACTAGCGGGGGCCGTCAGGGTGGCTAAAGAGGACTTAATTTCGTCCGCAATAAAAGATTTCATTTCAGACAGTATATCTGGTTGTTCTTCTTTTCAAATTTCCGATGTGCAAGATTTGCACAACCTTTTTTTGTAGTTCTCAGGGAGACGCTTAGAGCAAGCGCAGCATTTTAAGAGTTTGGATTTTGGTTTTGACTCCTTGCTGCCCTGGAGTGAGGAAGCAACCAGATATGCCACAATTAGTATTTCAATGACAAGAGACTGAAATATATACCCCCCAGAAGGGGACTCACGGTACTGGCAGCAGTGGGATCAGGGCCTTCCTGGCGGGGAGCAGGTGTCTCAGACATCGCGGTGCAGCAGGCAAGAGCTGGAGGGAACCGCGGTCTACTTCCTTTTTCAAATTTCCCGGCGTCTGACGTCATCAAGCTGCGCCCCTAGTGACGGCAAGAGCCGGCGCCGCACGAGCCTATGAGAGGATGCGTGCGACGTCCGGCCTGCCTCCTGAGCGCTCCATGCGCCGCACCTGCTCCCCCAGCCGGTCACAAGCGCACAGCATGCCCGGAGGAAGAACGCCCGCGAAGCCGGCACCCCCGACTGCTTCCCTAAGGAGGGAAGGAAGTACAAGAGGTATGGGGGAGGACCACAGGCCTCAGCATAGGCCAAGACGAGGGTCCTCGATGCTCCAAGCTGGCCAGCCTTAGCCCATACCGCGGGAGGCCAGCTGGAGAACCTGCAAAGGAAAAAAATAACGATGCAATCCTCCTTGAGGAGGATCCTCTCCACGTGTTGGCCCCTGTAGGGGCAGGAAAGCACTGAGGAGGTGGAGGGGTGGGGGGTTCTTAAACTCTCTATGTGTTCCTGCCCCTACAGAGGTCAAGGGTCAATCTCAATGTGGGCCGTCATTGTGGATGAAATGGAAAATTGCTTTTTTTGACACAGTTTATAATTTTTTTTAACGGTGTTTATCAAACTGGGTGGATCATGTGATATTTATAGAGTCGACCGTCTTGGACGCGGCAATACCAATTATGTCTATTTAATTTTTTCTATTTTTTATATATTTTTTTTTAATTCCTTACTAGGGGAATTTCTTATTTATTTATTTTTTACATGTAATACTTTTTTTTATTTTTACACTTTCCATCCCCTATAAGGTCATACAAGACCTCTGGGGGACATTTAACGTCACTTTTTTTTTTTTTCACTATTGATTTCTCCTGTTACTGGACATAGTAGTCCCAGGTACAGGGGAAATATACCCCCCCGCTATACAACACTGTACAGCCTCAGTGCAGGGCTGATCGAGGTCTGTAGAAGACCCGACAGCTCCTGCACTCTCTCCTGATCTGTACACACAGCGCTCGATGAGTGCTGTGTATACAGCGATCTAGAAGGCAGGGACACCTGGGAACTGTCACTGCCTTCTCTCTGGGTTGCCCTGCCATTACTGACAGCGGGCAACCCGCTCTGCAGCTGCACAATTAGCGTGCAGCTGCCATCTCTGAATGGACGTTCATAAACCTCCATTCAGAGATAGAGATCCACCTCCTGGATGTTTATACTCAACGGGCAGACGGGAGGTGGTTAAAGAAGTGCTGTAGCTTCTTTTTTTTTTATATACATGTAAAGGCCGATTCACACAACTGTAGCTGGCCCAGGAAACATGGTCCGTGTTTGGACCACATGTCCCAGGCCTACCATGGCTCCCCTGATCCAAACTGACTGCATCATAGTGTTTTATGATAGGGAGTTCATGTTAGTGTGGATGTACAACAAAGAAGTGATCATGAATTACCTGGAACAGGCATGCTCAACCTGCAGCACTCCAGCTGTTGCAAAACTACAACTCCCAGCATGCCTGGACAGCCTGCAGCTATCAGCCCACAGCAGGGCATTGTGGGAGTTGTAGTTTTACAACAGGTGGAGGGCCGCAGGTTGAGCATGCCTGACCTGGAAGATTCTGCGCTGCCACTCTCCAGTTCTCCCAGCTCGAATCCGTTTACCCAACTGCAGCAGTCACATCACACCGCGCAACAATGATTTGCTACTGAGAGTAGCTCATTCCAAATATGAACTCAGAATGTGCCCGACACATCTAGATTTTAACCAGTTTTTCACTCCCTGCCTTTTATTTGGCCTAACTTTTTTATTTTTCCATTCACATAGCCTTTTGAGGGCTTATTTTTTTGCAGGACAAGTTGTACTTTCTAATGGCACCATTTACGGTTGCATACAATGCAGTAGGAAGCAGGGAAAAAAATTCCAAATAGGGTAGAATTGGGTGAAAAAAGGCAATTCTGATAAAGGTTTTTTTTTTTTTTGTACCCTGTACTGTATACAGTAAAATTGACCTGTTATCTTCATTCTCCAGGTCAGGACGGTTACAAAGATATCACACTTGTATAATTTTTCGTGCATTTTAATACTGAATTATTTTTTTTAAAAACCTTTGAGGAAATTTTATTTTTTTATAACCATATTCTGACCCCTAAAACTTTTTTGTAGTTATGTGTATGGAGCTCATTTTTTGTGGGACGATCTTTTCAGTGATACCAATTTGAAGTGTGTGCGACTTTTTTTTTTAAATAAAAAGTGATGAAAAAGTATTGGGTAGTTTCTTTTTTTTTTTTTAAAAATACTTTATTGTTGTAATACAAAACTTTATATCCATATTACTTTGCAATATTATAAAATTCATAAGCCCGTCAGTTCTATTGAGTGACATTGATTTCACTTCACCAACCCCCCACCCAGCCCCACTTTGCAGGAAGGGAAAAAAAAAAAAAAGGAAGACCCTTCATAAAGCCTAGGGGGGAAAAAGGTTCTGATTAATTAACCCTATTCCAATCTTTCCAGAGTTTTTTCCACTTCAAGTAAGATCCTCTTTGTTTGTACAGAATCTTTTCATAGGTTTTCACTTTCTCGACCAGGCCCAGCCAGTTGTTACACTCTGGAGCGGAAGGGGAAAACCATAATCTAGTGATCAGGAGCCTAGCCAAGAACATAACCTTGATCAGCAGTTGGCGTTTTATAGGCTGACAGTTAAGCTCCGATAAGTCCCCCAGGACCCATATCCTGGGGGACAAAGGGACAGAGATGTTAAGTTTATGAGCCAGATTATTTTGGACCAGGCTCCAGTATCTGCTCACCGTTGGGCAGTCCCAGTACAGGTGTAAATGATCTGCCCCGGGATCGCCACAGCGTGGGCAATCGGAAGAGGCCCTAAGGCCTCTTTTGTATAACCATGTGGGTGTCACATAAATTTTGTGCAAAATATTAAATTGTGTGAAACCAACTTTAAACTATCCCCCATGTTCTCCCAGTTTGGAGAACCCACCTCTGAAAGTAGAGAAGACCAGGCTCTCTGTCCTGGAGAGAGAGCATCCGAAAAAAAGTTATTCATTAAGTGCTTATAGCAATGTGATATTTTAATTCTCGTGACAGTTTTCTTACAAATTAAATCGTGTAGAAATAAAGGGGTATCAATAAAAAATTGGCTGTCCGAAGTGCAAGATAGTGCTGACCTCAGTTGGAAATATGGAAACCAAACCACCTCACCTAAATTTGCCCTTTGCTTTAGTTCCATGAGGGGCAATATTTGTCCCTCACTGACCACTTGGTGTAGATACTGAAAATTTTTGTTCCTCCAATACTGGCAGCAGTTTAAGTCATTTAAATTAAGGAGCTTTGAGTTGTGCCACAATGGGGTACAAATAAGTGACGCCTTAACTCCACACCATCTCCTTATGGCCAACCAAGTCATCATAGCCATTTTGCAGAAAAGTGTGTACCCGCTCAGTGTGTTTACTAGATAATCAGACTCCAATACAGTAAAGAAATCCGAGAATCCTGAGTCTTTCACCACTCTACTGCAGAGAGGGCTATTTTCCCAGTCATTAAAAAGACATAATTGGGAGGCCATAAAGTAACCCCTAAAATAGGGGAGGTTGAGACCTCCCCGCTCATAGGGCATAGAAAAATAGAGTGCCTTTAGTCTCATGCGTTTCCTCCCCCATATTAAATCATTGAGCATCCGGTCTATCAATCTAAAGTAGTTATCTGCAATCCATACAGGCGAGTTGCGCAAAATATAAAGAACCTGGGGCAGTACTACCATTTTTATTAATGAGATTCTGTCCGCTCTAGAAAGCAGGATTTTTTGCCATACCTTAATTTTAGCCCTCACCTTCATCAACAGCGGAATCAGATTTAATTGTAGATATTCATGCGGTTTGGCAGAAACTGTTATCCCCAGGTATTTTATTGACTCGGAGATCGTCAACTGATTATCCCATTCGCCACGCAACTCGTCTATAGGAAGGAGGACGGTCTTATCCCAGTTAATCTCCAAACCGGATGGATCAGAGAAGAGACCAACCAGCTCCATTATACAAGGGAGAGTAGTGTCTGTTTGATGCATAAAGACCAGGATGTCATCTGCATAGAGTGAAACACGATCATACTCCCCATTTATGCCGAAGCCGGCCACCTTTGAGTCCTGCCTTATACTAGTTGCTAAAGGTTCGATGTAAATATTGAATAGCAGGGGGGAGAGGGGACAGCCTTGACTGGTACCTCTTCCCAGGATGAAACTCTCTGTCACTGTCCCATTAATCCTGATCCTAGCAACTGGGGAATTGTATAACAGCTGAATCATTGTCATAAATTTTGGTCCAAAACGCATTTTTTTCATTACCTCCCAGAGAAAAGTCCACTCCACCCTGTCGAAGGCTTTGGTAGCGTCCAACGACAGGATGGAGCGGGCACCACCTCCCGGGGACTGAATATTCATAAATAATCTATGCAAGTTATGCTGAGTACCCCTTTTTGGCATAAAGCCATTTTGATCTGGGTGGATAATGGTGGATATGACCCGCGACAGCCTTCTAGCCAGAGCTTTGGATAGTATCTTAGCATCCGTGTTTAATAAGGAGATTGGTCTATAAGAGCTCAATTCTGCCGGGTCTTTATCCTTTTTTAAGATTAAAACAATGAGAGCCTCCATCATGGAGTTTGGTAATCCCCCTCCCTGTATTGCTTGGGAAAAAACCTCGAGCAGCTGAGGAAGAATCACATCGCTATACTTACGGTAAACCTCATATGGCAGGCCATCCAAGCCTGGCAATGAGTTCCCCGAAATAGACCCAAGGGCCTCCTGCAGCTCTGAGAGAGACAATTCCTCTTCCAGATATTTTATTTGAGCTTCATTTAAGGTGCAGAGTGGAATTTTCTCCAAGAACCGCATCGCCAGTTCAGATGTTAAGCCAGAGGAGGGTTTATATATCTGAGCAAAATAATGCAGAAAAGTATTCCTGATTCCTTCTGAATCTATTATAATTTCCCCCTCTGTATTCCGGATCAAGGTAATAGATTGATTTTTCTTATCTTGTTGTGAGATTATTCTAGCTAGAAGCTTACCCGGTCGTCCAGACTCGGAAAAATAATTTAACCCCTTAAAGAATACCCTATGGTTTGCCTTCTCTGTTACACAACTCTCCAGGAGACAGCTGGCCTTCTGCATCTCTTCCCTGTTGTGTTCAGTGGGTTGCCTGGTGAATCGCTCAGTTGTAGATGCCGCAGTCTTAGCCAATTCCTCCTCCTTCCTTTTAAATGTTCTCTTTAGTGCAGCAATCTCACTTATAAAGGTCCCCCTCAAGTATGCTTTCAAGGCATCCCATACCATATTGATGTTTGCAGAGGGTAGATTCACCTCCCAAAAGGAAGAAATCAGCAGTTTAATAACCTGATGATTATCCATAATAGTGAGCCAATATGGACTCAGCTTAAATCCCAGCCCCCGAATATCCTTGTTCTCCCCAGTGCAAACCTCAATCAGAACGGGTGAATGGTCTGAAATTGTTCTTACTCCATATCGCATCTTGCGGATATTACTCAGGTTACACTCATTAGTAAGTGCTAAATCGATCCTAGACATTGCTCTACCGCCCCTGCTGACACAGGAATACACTCTCTTTCCTCCGCCAAGATGTTCCCATATATCCACCAGCCCTACTTCCAAACAAAACTGGAACAGCGGGGAGTTACAAGAATTCCTCCGCCTTTCTGTATCTGATGAAAATCTATCTCTGTTAGGGTCCATGACCGCGTTAAAATCTCCCATCAAGATCAACCGAGATTCTGGTCTCCTTTCAGAAAAGAGCATCAACTGGGTCAGTGGATACATTGAAAATGGCGGGGGTATATAAAAAATAGCGAGGATATAGCTGCATCCATACAGCTCACCATGAAGGAAGATGAATCTACCCTGATCATCTATATGGGATTTTATAAGGGTGAAATCTATAGAATTATGGATAAGAACTGAAACCCCCCTGGCAGAGCTGCTGAAGGTAGAATGATAAGATTGGGAATACCATCCCGTTGTCAGGCGGGACACGGTTTCTTTAGTTAGATGGGTTTCTACTATGCAGATGATTGCTGGGAGATATCTTTTTAATGCATCCATAATAGCCTGTCTTTTTACCTTTTCCCCAAGCCCTCTGACATTCCAGGATACCATTCTAATAGACATCAATTACAACCAAAAAAAAAAGGAAAAAAAAAAAAACAAAAAAAAAAACCCTGCCTGCAAAGTGGGTAATCATCCCCCCCTTCTCTC
Organism: Bufo gargarizans; assembly: GCF_014858855.1. Taxonomy (NCBI): domain Eukaryota; kingdom Metazoa; phylum Chordata; class Amphibia; order Anura; family Bufonidae; genus Bufo; species Bufo gargarizans. The sequence continues at coordinate 508,913,322 of NC_058080.1, forward strand.
CCCCCCCCCCCTTCTCCGTTGATTCGCCCGGTCTATTCAGCGAACCTCTAACCTCCGGCCGTTCTCCCCCATTCTAGCCCCACCCCCCTCCCAACCCTCCGGTAATGAAAGTACACAATGTCAGATGCCCTTTTGATCCATCCACTCTAGCACTTGTTGCGGTGTCTCAAAGAAAAGGGGAGTCCCATTGTGAATCACTCTCAGTTTCGCTGGGTACTGTAAAGAATATTTAATCTCCTTGGATGCCAGGCGTTTCTTTATCTCTGTGAAATTTCTTCTTTTTTCCTGAGTTTGCCGAGCAAAATCAGGAAAGAAGAGCAGCCTATAGCCCTGATATTCAATGGGTGTCAATTCTCTTGCTCTTCTCAGCATCATATCTCTGTCGGAGGACAGTAATATTTTCATTAAAATTGCACGCGGGGGCCTCCCTGGAATAGGTTTCCCTCCTGGGATTCGATGAGCTCTTTCAATTTGAAATCCCGAGGAGAAGTTATCGCTACCTAGGCTATGCATAACCGCGTCTTTAAGTTGTTCCTCTAAGTGTCGACCTTCCACTCCTTCTGGAAAGCCAATTATTCGGACATTGTTTCGCCTTGACCTATTTTCAAGGTCCTCTAACTTATTTTGAAGTGCTTGATTTTCTGAGGCGAGAAGCATAGTTTTAGATTTTAGCATGTCCGTGTCAGTTTGCAGAGAGGCAACTGTTTTTTCCATATGCAGAACTCGATCGCGGATCTTTGCTAGGTCATCTCTTATTAAGGATATGTCGATCTGCATTGACCCCAATTGAGCGGACATCCCTTGCACTAAACTGCCGTTGTTTTCCACGGCGCCAAGGATTTTGTCCAAGAGAGATGGATCGTATTCAGTTTGTGTTTGTGCAAGGAGGCCTTCCTCCCCCATCTCCTGGTCTGCGTCCTCTAATCCGTCCTCAGAATGATCAACTTTTTGGGGAATTTTAGCGAATTTTCTCAAATTAGCAGAGGGATTAGTTTTTGCTGAGTTCTTTTCGAATGGGAGAGGTGATTTCAGAAATTTATCAATTCTGTTCTCTGGAGTCTTAGACCCCACCCTGTTTACAGAGGAGTCGACTGAACGTCGCTTTGGGGCCATTCTTTCATAAGAAAAATTTTTATTCTCTTTTTTTTTTTTTTTTTTTTCCTGCCCCTTTCTCTTCCTTTTCCCACCTGCTCCCTTTACTTATTTGTCTCGCTTGTTATTTTCTCTCCTTTTGTCCCCTTTTTTTTTTCTCTCCCCCCTTTATCCTTGTCCTCTTTTTCTTTTTCCTTTTCTTTATTGCCTCTCCCCCTTTTCTTTCGCCTTCTTAACCTCTTCGGCCTTTTCTCTATCTTCTCTTTCTCTTTTCTTATCTTTTTATTTATTTATTTCCCTTTTTTTTTTTTTTCCTTTTTGTCTTTCACCCCTTCCTCTTCCTTCCTCTCCCCCTTACACTCCCCCCCCCCCCCCCCCTCACCAGGGAGGAAGAAAGGAAGGAGAGAGTGGGGAAAAAAAAGAAAACAATTCCAATCAGAGAGAAGGGGACTATCTCCTCCGTATGGCAATCTGACGGAAAAAAAACCTGCAAACCAGGGATGGCAAAACTTAGAAAAAACTCAGAAAACTTAGAAGAGTCAGAAGTAGGCTATATTTTTTTTTTTTCTCACGTGTCCGGAGGAGGGAGTCCTACTCGTGGGGCACTCCGCAGCTGTGTCCAAATATCGAGGGCAGACGAGAGGGATGGCAGCAGTTCAGAATGGGGATCAGGGTGGCAGGCAGTCCGCAGCAAGCAAAGCAGCAGGTGGAGAGACGACCCGGCAGCACACAATCCGGACGATCAAACAGCTGAAGCCCGCCTCCGGAGCAGAGCCAGACGGTAAAAGCCGATGACGATGCAGAGCAGAGCAGGCAGCAGGGAAAGGAGCGGAGGATCCCACCGCACATCGGCGGACAAGAGATGAAAAGCGACACACCAGGCGGCCGGACCCAGGGGGCAGGAGGTAAAAGCCTGCAGCGGAGAGAGGAGATAGCGCCAGGTCGCAGCACTAACCATCAGCTGTTCAGCATCAGCTGTTCGGATAGACGCGAGAGCCTGGGAGGGGGAGGCCGGTGGAGGGGGAGAACGAGACGCGACGTATTCACGTCATCACGCTGTCCCAACTCTGTGCCCAAGTATTGGGTAGTTAAGTGACATAAAATGGTGAATTAGCCGTTTTTACTTTTCTTTCCTGTTACGCCATTACTAGTGTTGTATTTTTAGAGTATGGGCATTTTCGCACGCAACAATGCCCATGATGTTTTTTTTTTATTGTTTAAAGTATTTTTATTTTAAGGAAAGGGGGGTGATTAACTTTTTTACTTAAGTCACCTTGGGTGACAATAACTGGCAATCATTAGATTGCCTATTGTGTTCATTGATGTCTATATAGACACCATTGAACACTTCATTTGCACTATACCAATGCTGTCACCTAGTGCCCTGTATTAGTATAGTCATCTAATAGGCACCGAAGCCTGCTTGAGGCTTCAGCCTATTAGATCAATGTAACAGGTTCCTCTGTTACTGCAGCAGAAGTGCGTGACTTCTGCTTCCAGACTGCGCAGATGCTGTGGTCACATTTGACCACGGCATCTGAAAGGGAAAATGTAAGAGATCAGCCTTATGGTTGATCACATACATGTTCCGCCGGTCTCTGTTATTTAAAATAGCAGAAACCCAGCGGCTATGGCGCTCGCTGCACGTGCAAGCGGGCGCCATGTTTGGGGACCGAACTTCCACTGTACATGTAGTTCCTTAAAAGGTTAAGGATTAAAGGGGTTAAGTTATACATGCAAAGCCTTCAGTTATAATATTAATGCATGATATTGGAGATATTCCAATGGACATGTCCAGACCTGTTCAGACGCACACAGGCTGATGTCAGCAGTAAGTATATAAGGCAAGCTGGACAGATTTTGATAAAGTGATCTGTTATAGTGCTATCAGTTTTGAAACTTAAAGGACAACTGTCACACTTAGACCCTAATTTCAATTTTCATATATGTAGTTACTAAAAACATGATATTCCAGAATCAGTTACTATTAGACTGACTTACCCCATATTTAATAAGATTCAGCCCTTAGCAACCAGTCTGCATAAAACTGCAATCTCACTATTCAGTTAAGATAGCCGCCACTGCCCTCACCCTAAGGCTAATCCTGCCTGCCCTCACTAACCAGTAACAATAGCCCCCCTAAAGGGTTAATCTCCTGCAGCACAAAGGGATCCTCTTACCACGCTTTGCTTTAATTTATACACTGAGCAGACGGCAGATCTCCCTTCCCTGGTCTGCGCTGCTCCGGCTCTGCATTGTCCCAGTCTGCTGAGTGAGGGAGTGTCTGCCAAGCGCAGGGACAGGGAGAAGTGCACACAGCCCAGGCACTGCTATCAGCTGCTGGGGAGGACCTGGCTTTAATCATTTACTTACAGTCCCTGGCTGTCTGTAATCTGACCTTGCATGCTGCCTGCTTCTGTGTCCTCCGTCCTTCAACACAGACGGACCATGCCTAGCAACCCTATTTTAAGCACAGGTAAAAGCAGGCAGTACAGGGAACAAAACTGTGGAATTAAGGGGTATTTGAATACACACTGAAAAGTTGAAATAGGGCCACGAAGGTGATATTAATCACCACAATCCAATACTCCAAAAAATAAATAAAAAATATGATGACAGTTATACTTTAAAGGGGTTCTGCACTTTCATTTAACTGATGATCTATCCTCTGGATAGATCATCAGCTTCTGATCGGCGGGAGTCCGACACTCGGGACCCCCGCCAATCAGCTGTTTGAGAAGGCAGCGGCGCTCCAGCAGCGCCGCGGCCTTCTCACTGTTTACCGCCGGCTCACTGACGTCACGACTAGTATCACCTAGCGTGGGCGCGGCTAAGCTCCATTCAAGTGAACAGAGCTTAGCCCCGCCCACGCTAGTTGATACTAGTCATGACGTCAGTGAGCCGGCGGTAAACAGTGAGAAGGCCGCAGGGCTGCTGGAGCGCCGCTGCCTTCTCAAACAGCTGATCGGCGGGGGTCCCGGGTGTCGGACCTCCGCCGATCAGAAGCTGATGATCTATCCAGAGGATAGATCATCAGTTAAATGAAAGTGCAGAACCCCTTTAAGATGGATAAACGCAAATGTGTTAACGATCCAGACAATTTCTGCTACATATGTGGCAAATACACTATTTATGATCAGTGCAAGAATCTGACAAAGCGAGTGCGTCTTGCAGCCTGGGATGCATTTGTGCCACTAGTGCAGAACTTACTTGGGAACAGACGAGCTGCAAACTATGCTGAATAAGTAGACAACATGCTTACAGCATGCTACAGCATTGGCTGCCGAATGTCATTGAAAGTGCATTTCTTACATTCCCATCTTGACTTTTTCCCACCCAATTTGGGACACGTAAGTGACGAACATGGAGAGCGGTTCCATAAAGATATTTCTACAATGGAGAACAGGTATCAAGGCCGTTGGAATGCCAACATGATGGGGGACTACTGCTGGTTTTTGCAACAGGAAAATATGACAAACGCAAAAGCAGATGCCTGAAGCATTTAACAGTACTGGGCCTTGCTCAAGTAAGACTTTTAAACTGAAAAACAAGACTTTTTGAAATTTTGTTACTCCATTACATTTTCATACACTGTTTACTATGCAAACTTTGATGTAGATCAGGTAATTATTGGAGTAAGGCTACTTTCACACTGGCGTTTCAGGGCTCTCACAAGCAGCCCAAAACGGATCAGTTCAGCCCCAATGTATTCTGAATGGATAAGGATCCGTTCAGAATGCATCAATTTGGCTGCGTTTGTTCTCCGTTGTGTTTTTTAGATGGTCACTAAAACACAGCTTGCAGCATTTTTTGTGACCGTCTGACTATGCGGAGCCTAACGGATCCGTCTAGACTTACAATGCAAGTCAATGTGGGCTTGAAAATTGATCCTCCCCCCGTTGACTTTCAATGCAAGTCAAGACGGGTCCGCACAAAACGAGTGTGTGAAAGTAGCCTAAAACTCATTCTGTTCAAAATTATTCAATGCTTTCCAAGTGCTTAATTCATTTTGGCATACTTATGCTAATTCGGACTTCGGATTTGTAATCCGCACACTTGATTTAGTATAGGACAAATGTTTTTTGTTTTTGTGTGGCGTCTTCAAGGTATGACTGCTGCAGCCAATCACTGGCCTCTTCGGTTGACCGCTGTAATAAATCATTAGCCTCAGCGGTTATGTGTTGTCGACATGACATCACTGCTGCAGTCTGGTAAATATAATGGCTAGGAGAAACAGAGCGAGTGGCAGTACAGAATCTGGCAGGTAAGTAATAATCACTTAGGCCTCTTTCACACTTGCGTTTTCCGGATCCGGCGTGTACTCCACTTGCAGGAATTACACGCCGGAGCCGGAAAAACGCAAGTGAACTGAAAGCATTTGAAGACGGATCCGTCTTCAAAATGCGTTCAGTGTTACTATGGCAGCCAGGACGCTATTAAGGTCCTGGTTGCCATAGTAGTAGTGGGGAGCGGTATACTTACAGTCCGTGTGGCTCCCGGGGCGCTCCAGAATTACGTCAGAGCGCCCTATGCGCATGGATGACGTGCCATGCGATCACGTCATCCATGCGCGTGGGGCACCCTGGAGTCACTCTGGAGCGCCCCCGGGAGCCGCACGGACGGTAAGTATGCTGCTCCCCCGCTCCCCACTACACTTTACCATGGCTGCCAGGACTTTAGCGTCCCGGCAGCCATGGTAACCATTCAGAAAAAGCTAAACGTCGGATCCGGCAATGCGCCGAAACGACGTTTAGCTTAAGGCCGGATTCGGATTAATGCCTTTCAATGGGCATTAATTCCGGATCCGGCCTTGCGGCAAGTCTTCAGGATTTTTGGCCGGAGCAAAAAGCGCATCATGCTGCGGTATTTTCTCCGGCCAAAAAACGTTCCGGTCCGGAACTGAAGACATTCTGATGCATCCTGAACGGATTTCTCTCCATTCAGAATGCATTAGGATAAAACTGATCAGGATTCTTCCGGCATAGAGCCCCGACGACGCAACTCTATGCCGGAAGAAAAGAACGCAAGTGTGAAAGAGCCCTTATTTATTGTACGTGGATCCTGTATTGTCTGGTTTAGTCGCGAAACTGCACAGCCCCTTTAAATAGCAGAGAAAGACGTTATTCCACTGCACCGCCACTACAATGCAGAAGTTTTGGCATTAGTACCACAGCCACTTCAAACAGCTAATTGGTGGGGGTGCCAGGAGTTATGACCTGCTCTGACTATAAGTTATCACGAAACAGGGATATCCTTTAACCACTTCCCATCTGGGCCATTTGCCCCCTTCCTGACCAGGCCTAATTTTGCAAAACTGACATATCTCACTTCATGTGGTAATAACTTTGGAACGCCTTTATTTATCCAAGTCATTCAGAGATTGTTTTCTCGTGACACATTGTACTTCATGATAGTCATAAATTTGAGTCAAAATATTTCACCTTTATTTATGAAAACATCCCAAATTTACCCAAAAATTTGAAAAATTCGCAATTTTCTAAATTTCAATTTCTCTGCTTTTAAAACAGAAAGTGATACCTCATAAAATATTTATTATTTAACATTCCCCATATGTCTACTTTATGTTGGCATCATTTTGGAAATGTCATTTTATTTTTTTAGGACGTTAGAAGGCTTAGAAGAAATTCTTCAAATTTTTAAGAAAATTGCCAAAACCCACTTTATAAGGACCAGTTCAGGTCTGAAGTCACTTTGTGGGGCCTACATAGTGGATACCCCCATAAATGACCCCATTGTAGAAACTACACCCCTCAAGTTACTCAAAACTGATTTTACAAACTTTGTTAACCCTTTATGCGTTCCACAAGAATTAAAGGAAAATGGAGATCAAATTTTTAAATTTCACTTTTTGGCCAGATTTTCCATTTTAATCCAATTTTTTCTTTAACACATCGATGGTTAACAGCCAAACAAAACTCAATATTTATTACCCAGATTCTGCGGTTTACAGAAACACCCCACATGTGGTCATAAACTGCTGTATGGGCACACGGCAGGGCGCAGAAGAAAAGGAACTCCACATGGTTTTTAGATGCCATGTCCCATTTGAAGCCCCCTGATGCATCTTACAGTAGAAACTCCAAGAAGTCATCCCATTTTGGAAATTAGGGGATAAGGTGCCAGTTTTATTAGTACTATTTTTGGGTACATATGATTTTTTCGCTCATTCATTATAACACTTTATGGGGCAAGGTGACCAAAAAATTGGTTGTTTTAGCACAGTTTCTATTTATTTATTTTTACAGCGTTCACCTGAGGGGTTCAGTCAAGTGACATTTTTATAGAGCAGATTGTTACAGACGTGGCGATACCTAATATGTATACTTTTTCTCATTTATTAAAGTTTTACACAATAATAGCATTTTTGAAACCAAAAAATTATGTTTTAATGTGTCCATGTTCTGATAGCTATAGTTTTTTTTATTTTTTTGAGAGATTTTCTTATGTAGGGGCTCATTTTTTGCGGGATGAGGTGACGGTTTTATTGGTACCATTTTGTGGGACATACGCGTTTTTGATCACTTGGTGTTGCACCTTTTGTGATGCAAGGTGACAAAAATTGCTTGTTTTGACTTTTTTTTTTTTTTTACGGTGTTCATCTGAGGGGTTAGCTCATATGATTTTTATAGAGCTGGTTTTTACGGACGCGGAAATACCTAATATGTATACTTTTTTTATTTGTTTCACTTTAACACAATAATAGCATTTTTGAAACCAAAAAATGATGTTTTAGTGTCTCCATGTTCTAAGAGCTATAGTTTTTTTTATTTTTTGAGAGATTTTCTTATGTAGGGGCTCATTTTTTGCGGGATGAGGTGACGGTTTTATTGGTACCATTTTGTGGGACATACGTATTTTTGATCACTTGGTGTTGCACCTTTTGTGATGCAAGGTGACAAAAATTGCTTGTTTTGACACAGTTTTTTTTGTTTGTTTTTTTACGGTGTTCACCCGAGGGGTTAGCTCATGTGATATTTTTATAGAGCTGGTTTTTACGGACGTGGCAATACCAAATATGTCTATTTTATTTTTTCTATTTTTAATTTTTTTTTTTATTCTTTACTTGGGGACTTTTTTTTTTTACATGTGAAACTTTTTTTTATTTTATTTTTTCAACCCTTTATTTTTTATTTTACACTTTTAGTCCCCCATAAGGTCATACAAGACCTCTGGGGGACATTTGCTTCACTTTTTCTTTTTTTTTCACTGTTGATTTCTCCTGTAACTGGGGCTGACATAGTAGCCCCAGTTACAGAAGAAATGCACCCCCCAGAGAGGCTGTACAGCGCGATTCTGCGCTGTACAGCCTCAGAGCAGGGCTGATCGAGGTCTCTGTAAGACCTCACACAGCTCCTGCACGCTCCGGTCCCGGCGGTCACATGACCGCCGGACCGGAACAGGAAGCGCACAGTGCTTCCTGCTCTGCAGACACATCGCTCGGTGAGCGCTGTGTCTGCAGCGATCCGGAAGGCAGGGACACCTGGGCACTGTCCCTGCCTTCTCTCTGGGTTGCCCTGCTGTCACTGACAGCGGGCAACCCGATCAGCAGCTGCACGATTAGCGTGCAGCTGCTATTTCTGAAAGGACGTTTTAAAACGTGCTTTCAGAAATAGAGGTCCACCCATAGGACGTTTATATCCTATGGGCGGACGTAAAGTGGTTAAGGTCTATTAGTCATCATGGCAGATTTGTTGCAGAAATTTCTGCAACTGAAAATCAGTGCCATTTATTTCAATACATTTGTTTTGGCTGCAAGCTTCTTTCAGAAGAATGGGACAGTGGCAGACATTTCTGCAATACAATCTGCAGTATGAATTCACTCTAAGACGGATGACAACGTAACGGCATGGTATTAAATAGACATCTGTTTATTACAACACACTGAGAACAGGATACTAAGAAGTAGGCGGTGAGTTTAACGATGTGATTCTTCCATCAATCCGTAGCAGCAAGTCAAGGATGACATTACATTGCGATTTTGGTAATAAGGTGTATCCATGAAGTCACAGAAAGCAGGCGAGGCTTGCCCCACGCACAAACCAATACTCAGCAGCCTTTTGGCAGGCCTCAGTGAAGAATCTGTGTTCTGGGCCTCTTGAACTCTCTTCTACTCTTCAGTTTGTTCATACTGGTGCTTGATGTGTTTCCACAATTTCTAGAATAGAGCAACAAGGAATTTCACATTAATCAGCGCAATACACGGCTGGTACCTCCTGCTTTACACGTACCAAGATGAAGTATGTACAGAGTATTACTTTGATATATTTAATCAGCCTATGGTGCTTTACTACCATATATATTCGATAGGGGATGGACACCTTCAAATATCTTGGTGCTCAACAGGCCAATCATTAAAACTAACAGGTTTAAGGGGCAGCTCTAACACCATATTCTCCCCACAAGCAATATTCCCTAATATGGAAATGATGTAGCATGCCGCAATTCCATAAAAATGTAAGAGTCATTAGCATCACACAAAATTACTATATGGGCCCTGTAGTCAGGAATCTGGCCACATGCATGAAGTCAGGCATTCTGCTCACGGTTTTTGCAGTGTCCACGTCTTAGTGTTACATGTTTGACGGGGGAATATACAAAGACTGCTGGTTGTTGTTTCCACAGTAAAAATGTATTGGCCAAGTGTCTAAGATTTTATCAACAGAGTGAGGGCTTAGTCCATATGTTATGCTTGCATCTATTATAGTGCATTATTTTCTGCGATTGTATTAATGTAGCCATGTACATCCACAACATTCATTATCATATCGTGCAGGAGGTTTTATTTTTTCTGTGATTTGTTTAACTTGTCTTGAAGGAGTGGCACCTTCATTGGGGAGTACGCTCTTATCTTGGAAGTAGTATTCATGTGCACTTTTGCCCCACCTATCTAATAGGCGACCTTGATTAAGGTGGTACATATAGGTGTGCTTGCTCCTCCTCCCACTGATTGCTGCTGCACATGGAGGAACTAGTAGCAACACACTATATGTGCGGGGTCTGCGCTCCTCAACAAATGCATAGGCAGGTGTAGCGTAGTACCCGTCTGAACTGAGACCACCTTGTCGCTTGGTAGGTGGGTTTAGATGTGTTTTGATCAAAATGTATTGACCAAGTGTCGCAGATTTTATCAGTAGAGTGAGGGCTTAGTCCATAGGTTATGCTTGCATTATTTTCTGTGACTGTATAAATGTAGCCTTGTACATCTGCAACATTCATCATATCATGCAGGCTGTTTTATATTTATTTTTTTCCGTGATTGTTTCCACAGTAAACCAACTGAAATGTTGAAAACATTTTACATGGGGGGAGGGGGGGGGGATGCTGATCCTGAACGCTTCCTTCCTGATAAGCGGCTGTAACACTGCACGGTGGAAACCGATCTTAGGCGTTCAGACTGGCGGTACTGGCCAATACCACTGCTGCTACTCTATACAAACTGCAAAACACTTACCTTACCATCTATGCCAACTAGTAGTTCCATGGTATGATGGGGTGTGCTCCAGCCGGTGGCACTTCTCAGTGCTTTATGACGTCACTGCACAATCCTAAGTGTTTCGGAAAAATTATTTTCCTTCATCAGGGATCCCTGACGTGAGCTTTGATATTAGAAGTGCCGCTGGCTGGGGCACACTCCTAACATGGCATGGAACCACTAGCTGGCTCATCATACCTTGGCAATAAAGCAGAAGATTATATTAGATGAGGAAGCTGCAGAAAATACCCACACACTATCGGAATAGAAGCAGACGCCGTGCACGAGTGGGAACAGATAACTGAGTGATCTCCTTACACCCACAACACTGCCAATTGTATGCGGATAAGCATCAATATTTGTGCGAAGCTGGTTGGCCATTGTAGTGGAGCAGATAGATAGCAGGGTATGCCAAGTGTAAAATCAGTACAGCGATTATGTGTGCAGGCAACCCAAAGAGGTTTTCCAAGATAATGGCCGTTTTCACCTAGACTCAGGAGAGTGTGGTCCCCAATGAAAAAACAGCCACCTGCACCCTGGCTCTGTTCGGCAATCTTCCGGCTAGGGTACAGACCAGTGACCGGTCTCAGCATTAACGTTCGGGACACATCACCATTAAGACCAGTCAATGGCTGCAGAGGCGCACGTGACCCTCTCTGGAAGTAAGCAGGATGGGGACCAGGAGTTAGTCATACGCTAGGTAGAAACTGCTGTAATCCTGGAAAATGGCTTTAAAAAGGGTCATCGATCATCATATAGCCAACCACATAATATGCCGTAAAGGTCAGACAGGCGACCAGTAACCCCTTCTTGCATTGGCTTCAATGGAGAGGTGACCGCACATGGCTCTCCCCACTGAGGTCTATGGGAGTTCTAAAACTCCAACATGACTGACTCACCAGACCCCATCATCCTGATACATGGGGGTACCAGAGGAGGCAGAATCTGAACCGAATTCACGTACCTAGGAGATTTTCAATACTGGTGCAGGGAGTAGTAGCCGGTCAACTTGCTTCCTTCTGCGGGGGCTTCTGATCGATATGGGCACCGCTGTACCAGTGACCATACATATCCCCTTTAGCATATCTTATCTGTACAGTAGAATGCACACCCCATGTAGACCGCACAATACATGCAGAATCTATATGGTATACAGTCGCTTGCATCAGGGGTGCAAACTCACAGCGTGGTGTGAACAGAGGCTGAAAGGCTATCATATGGATCGGGAAAACCCTAGTACTTCACAATGGACTTTCCTCCAATTTACACAGAACATGAGCAGACCCCACAATGCCGGCCTGTGACAGGGGCGCCATCTACAGGTCATGTCCTTGCCCTTCTTTCAATGTCCTTCAAACGTCGCCGCCGCCACTGAATGCCATCCTCTGTTGCAGCGCCATGTAAACGGCTGCCATTCCCCGGCTGACCCCCTGTGCCCTTGAGCCATCCTACACAGGTCACCCCTATGTCCTTACCCCGCGGTTCAGGTGCTCGAACAAAGCGTCGGCTCCTTGGTCAAAAGCCCGCTCAAACAGGACGACCCCGAGCACGATGCCGAGGGTGAAGGTGGAGGTGCGGCGGAAAACGGAGCGGTACACGGTGTTCAGCACAGACATGGTGACAGTCGGCTGCTAACAGGAAGCGTCTCCCCGAGTGACGTGCTAAATGGCGGACAACTTCCTGTCACGTGACAGAAGGCCTGTATTTGCGTTAACTGTTTCAGAGCTGTAGCGTGACTACGCCGCGTTTACGTATACAAACCTGGAAAGCTGTAACATTGTGTGTGTTCTGCAGCGCCCCCTGACGGCCGGGAGGAGACACGATGGTGCTGTAGCTAAAAGTGTTAAGGGGTTCTGCCGGCAAGGTAAGAATGGGCCGGCGGTACTTCTGCGACTATTGTGACCGGACCTTCCAGGACAACCTGCACAACCGCAAGAAACACCTGAGTGGCGTGCAGCACCAGAAGAGTAAGAAGGCCTGGTATGACCTGTTCAGAGGTGAGGACCCCAACCAAGTTTTGAGACTGACACAAGTTTGGGTGTTCACCAAGTTTGCTGCTTCAGTGTTTGGCCCCATTCACGTGACTGTGTCGTGGACTGCGGTCACCATGGGTCTGCGGAATACGGATACCTTGTGTGCGCAGTCTACGTTCTACTCACTTTCATTACCACAATATGGACACGAATAGGACATAGGGCTCATTCAGATAAACGTAAGGGCTCAACGCCCATGTTACAAACAGAAAATAGCGGTCCACAATGCACTGGCACCAGCTGTGTGAATCCCGTATCGTGGTGCGGAACCCTGCATGGGTCTGTGATCTGCAAGATATGGGCATTTCCTATCTTTTGAGGTGCAGACCTGAAAGCCCACGGAAGCGCTTGGTAGTGTTTCCGTGGGCTACCGATCCATACCTAAGCACCGCAAAAGATGGGGCCCGTATCTTGTGGATCGCTGACCCATTCAAATCAATGGGTCTGCGGTCCGCAATATGGGCACGGAGCTCTTACGTCGCGTGCATGAGCGCATATTCTATAGTTTACGGAATGGACCCACGGAGGCGTGCAGCACACGGAGGGCATCTTCTTTGCCCAAGTGTTGGTCATGGAGTGACACACCTGCAGGCTGGACAAGAGTCTGACTTCCTGCAAGTCTTGTGGCCTATATTTAAAGGGGTTGGTCAAATAACAGGGAAGGTGTTAAAAAAAGGTTGTCCAAGTTTGCTATTGATGGCATATCCTCAGGATAGGTCATCAAGATCTGATCAGTGGGGGTCCGGTACCACTGGCAATCAGCTGTTTGAAGAGGCGTAGCACTCCACTGAGCGTTGCGGCCTCCTCACAGATGACCAAGCACAGCGCTGTCCATTGGATCATGGTATTGCTATTGCAGCCCAGGCCCATTCACTTGAATAGGACTGAGCTGTACCTAGGCCATGTGACCTATGAGCATGATGTCACTGACCTAGGAAAAGGCCAGAGCGCTGCAGTCCCTTCAAACAGGGAGTCAGACCCCACTAATCAGATAATCGTGCCCTATCCTAAGAATAGACCATCAATATCAAAATCTCGAACAATCCCTTAAAAAAAAAAAAAAAAAAAAAGCAAGATATACTTACTAGTTCAAACCCACTTTGTTCCTGCACCGATCCTTCTTTTCCACTGCAGTCATGTTCTTGGGTGCAAAAAACCCATATAGTACCACCAATAACCCCAAGAAAAATTACAGAGAAAATATATAGATCAATAAAAGTTTATTGAATCTCATAAATAATGACACCGTATAACAAATAGGGCAAAAGCTCCAAGTAATTGCTACAGAGATGAAGCCCAAACAGGGCTAATGAGACTAGGTCAATAGGGTAGCCAATAAAGATAAACAGATTTCAAAAGGTATATCCCTGTAACCACTCAATATTATATTAATCAAATATATCCCAAATATATCATATGGACACTCTGTGGGGGTCACTGAAAAAATGCAGCGCTATAGTAATATATCCACATATATAAAATAAGTAGATCCTTAAATGCAAAGGGGTGTGTGCTGTATCAGCAGGAGGTCCCCACAGAAATAGCATAAATGCGTGGGCAAAAATCACAATACAGAATATACCAGCAGTATCAATTCAATAAATCATATAGCTACCCTTAGTGGTGATGGTCCCAATTATGCCCCGTGTGGCAGAAACCCTCGACGCGCGTTTCGATATACAGCTTCGTCAGGAGGTAATAAAACTAAAAAAGTGGGATGATAAATAGTCCTCAAAATATTTCAAACCTGGAAAGGGAACAGGTAGAAAATGTGAGTGGTTACAGTTCAGTGGTGTCGTGGTCGACGATATACTGTTCATCTGGCAGGGCTCAATAGCTGATTTAGAGATATTTTTACAAAACCTCGATGTTAATCAGCTAAATATTAAACTGACTTGGAAATATAGTTACTCTCAGATTGAGTTCCTGGATATTCTGCTGATAAGGGCTTATTCACACGGCCGTATCGCTCCCGTGGCCATATTGCGGCCCGCATACGGCGGGTCCGCAATACACAGGGCACCAGCTGTGTTCATTACTCATCAGCAAATCCAGAGATGCGGAATGGAACCCCACGGAAGCACTACGGAGTGCTTCCGTGGGGTTCCGTTCCGTGCTTCCGTTGCGCAAAAAAATAGAACTTGTTCTATCTTTTTTGCAGAACGGATGGTTCGCGGACCCCATTAAGTTAATGGGTCTGCGATCCGGAAGCGGCTTCCCCAAGGTCTGTGCTCGGCATTGCGGTCCGCAATGCATTGCGGTCCGCAATGCATTGCGGACACGGGCAGCACACAGTCGTGTGAATGAGCCCTTAGGGAAAGAGATGGCAGGGTTTCCATGGATCTTTATAGGAAACCAATTCTATTCTGCATTCAGGGTCCTCCCATTACCAACAGACAGAGGTATCCCGATTGGACAACTCTTAAGCCTCCGCCGTATCTGCTCCAGTGGTCAGAGATCCGAGACTCAAGCACGTGATCTATACAACAGATTTCGAGATAGAGGTTACAATCAGAGAGACATTAATAAGGGATGTTTAAGAGCGAAAAAGTCCCAACGTGACCAACTCTTGGTGAGTAGAAACGGCAAACGTAGGAATGAGAATATAGGATATTTTGAATCTCAACCAATGGGGCGCTATGCACTCTGTTATCAACATATATTGGCCAGTTCTTTTATTGGACTGTGACCTGAATAAAAACTTATCGGATCAACCACTGATTATGTGGAGGAGGTCACGCAATTTAGGGGACATTCTAACCAACAGCCATTATGTCCCACCACCCACACGTAACGGGTTGACTGGTCATGGACCACCATGGGGTTCTTTAGCCTGCGGTCACTGCAGTGCTTGCCAATACATGTTGAAAAATAATACATTCCATGATGCTAAGAGCACATGCAAATTTAAAATTGTTCACCACATCACATGCCACACTTTGGCGGTTATTTATTTTGCAGTGTGTCCTTGTAACAAGGTATATGTTGACATGACCACACGGGATTTGAGGGTCTGTATACTTAAACATGCGAGCAAAATTACATCAGCTCAATCAGTAGGTGCTGATGTACTTGCCCAATTACAACCCTTGGTTAAACATTTTAGCGATAAAGATGCATGTAACCCCAAGGGTTAGGCTATTTTCACACTTGGGGCAGTGTGATCCACTTGGCTGCAAGGATCATGTGAGGTATATGAGACATTAAGGCTGCACCCAAGAACATGACAACCAATCAAACCTCAATAACAACTAATACACAAAAGTAAGGGGGGGGGGGGGGGGAATCTAACCAAATTCGATAAAAAAAATAAAAAATAAACATATAGTACCACCAATAACCCCAAGAACAATTACAAGGAATATATCTCAATAAAATATAAAGTTTATTGAATCTCAAAAAAATGACACTGTATAACAAATAGGGCAAAGGCCCCAGGAAAATGCTACAGAGATGAAGCCCAAACAGGGCTGATGGGACTAGGTCAATAGGGTAGCCAATAAAGATAAACAGATTTCAAAAGGTATATCCGTGTAACCACTCAATATTATATTAATCAAATATATCATATGGACACTCTGTGGGGGTCACTGAAAAAAAAATGCAGCGCTATAGTAATATATCCACATATATAAAATAAGTAGATCCTTAAATGCAAAGGGGTGAGTCACCATTAATACTATTGCGCTGTATCAGCAGGAGGTCCCCACAGAAATAGCATAAATGCGTGGGCAAAAATCACAATACAGAATATACCAGCAGTATCAATTCAATAAATCATATAGATACCCTTAGTGGTGATGGTCCCAATTATGCCCCGTGTGGCAGAAACCCTCGACGCGCGTTTCGATATACAGCTTCGTCAGGAGGTAATAAAACTAAAAAAGTGGGATGATAAATAGTCCTCAAAATAGTTCACACCTGTAAATAAAGGCATCTCCCCAAACACACGTGTAATGTGGACAGCATGTCAGGTGACCTGCACAAAAATGACGCGCAAAAACTGCATCCGAAGCCGTGCACGTGACCAGAATCACACGGAGGCACGTATGGCTTTCGGTGCTATGGGGATAGTAAACTGAGCACAGCGCAATGCAATTCCACAGCGCAACAGGTTACGCTCAATTCCAGGTGGAAACATATTGGTTGGTATAGAGCTAGTAAAAAGGACATATTAGGAGATCTATAAGGGCAAGGTAAAACTCTGTCTAGAATAATTGAACCATCACCAATAAATTAAAATGAATGCCGGATCCAGCATTTTCCCCCATAGGAATGTATTAGTGCCAGTTCCGGCATTCAAAATACGGGAATGCCGGATCAGTCTTTCCGGCCTGCCCATGCGCACACCGGTAAAAATGTGAAAAAAAGATACAAGACGGATCCGTCTGTCCGCATGACAAGCGGAGAGACGGATCCGTTCTTGCAATGCATTTATGAGACGGATCCGCATCCAGATCCATCTCACAAATGCTTTCAGTCGCATCAAAATCAGCGGATCCGGCAGGCAGTTCCGACAATGGAACTGCCTGCTGGATCACACTGCCCCAAGTGTGAAAGTAGCCTAACCCTTGGGGTTACATGCATCTTTATCTCTAAAATGTTTAACCAAGGGTTGTAATTGGGCAAGTACATCAGCACCTACTGATTGAGCTGATCTAATTTTGCTCGCAAGTGTACAGACCCTCAAATCCCGTGTGGTCATGTCAACATATACCTTGTTACAAGGACACACTGCAAAATAAATAACCGCCAAAGTGTGGCATGTGATGTGGTGAACAATTTTAAATTTGCATGTGCCCTTAGCATCATGGAATGTATTATTTTTCAACATGTATTGGCAAGCACTGCAGTGACCGCAGGCTAAAGAACCCCATGGTGGTCCATGACCAGTCAACCCGTTACGTGTGGGTGGTGGGACATAATGGCTGTTGGTTAGAATGTCCCCTAAATTGCGTGACCTCCTCCACATAATCAGTGGTTGATCCGATAAGTTTTTATTCAGGTCACAGTCCAATAAAAGAACTGGCCAATATATGTTGATAACAGAGTGCATAGCGCCCCATTGGTTGAGATTCAAAATATCCTATATTCTCATTCCTACGTTTGCCGTTTCTACTCACCAAGAGTTGGTCGAGAGAGAATAAGGATTGTGGGGGGTTAGGATTCAAGTTGAATCCATACTGGCTCACTATTCTGGACAATCCACAGTCCATCAGGATACTGATATCCTCCTTTTTGGAGGTGAATCTACCCTCTGCTAACATTAATATAGTGTGGGACTCCTTGAAAGCATACCTGAGGTTTTTTTTTATAAGGCTCCTTTCACACTAGCGTTCGCTGGTCCGCTCGTGAGCTCCGTTTGAAGGAGCTCACGAGCGGACCCGAACGCAGCCGTCCAGCCCTGATGCAGTCTGAATGGAGCGGATCCGCTCAGACTGCATCAGTCTGGCGGCGTTCAGCCTCCGCTCCGCACGGACAGGCGGACAGCTGAACGCTGCTTGCAGCGTTCGGGTGTCCGCCTGGCCGTGCGGAGGCGTGCGGATCCGTGCGGATCCGTCCAGACTTACAATGGAAGTCAATGGGGACGGATCCGTTTGATGATGCCACACTGTGGCTCAATCTTCAAGCGGATCCGTCCCCCATTGACTTTACATTGAAAGTCTGGACGGATCCGTCCGAGGCTATTTTCACACTTAGCTTTTTTTTTGCCATTTTAATGCAGACGGATCCGTTCTGAACAGAGCCTCCGTCTGCATTATTATGAGCGGATCCGTTCAGAACGGATCCGCCCGAACGCTAGTGTGAAAGTAGCCTTAGTGAGATCGCGGCAGTAAAGAGAACATTTAGGAAAAAAGAGGAGGAACTGGTCAAGACTGTCGCACTTACAACTGAGCGATTTATCAGTCAACCCACTGAGTACAACAGGGAAGAGTTTCAGAAGGCCAGCTGTTCTCTGGAGAAATGTGTAACTGAGAAAGCAAACCATAGAGTATTTTTTAAGGGGATTAAATATTGAGTCTGGACGCCCTGGTAAGCTTTTAGCCAGAATCATTACACAACAAGATAAGAAAAAACAATCCATTACTTTGATTCGTAACACAGAGGGGGTAATTATAACAGATTTAGAAGGAGTCAGAGATACTTTTTTACAATACTTTACTCAGATATATAGATCCTCTCCTGGTTTGTCATCCGAACTGGCGATGCGGTTCTTGGAGAAAATTCCTCTCTCTACTTTAAATGAAGCTCAAATAGAATGTCTGGAAGAGGAGTTGTCTCTCTCGGAGCTGCAGGAGGCCCTGGGGTCTATCTCGGGGAACTCATCGCCAGGACTGGATGGCCTTCCATATGAGGTTTATCGTAAGTACAGTGAAGTGATTCTCCCTCAGATGCTAGAGGTTTTTACTCAAGCATTAAAGGGAGGGGGACTACCATGCTCTATGATGGAGGCTCTCATTGTTTTAATTCCAAAAAAGGATAAAGACCCGGCAGAATTGAGCTCCTACAGGCCAATCTCCTTATTAAATACTGATGTTAAGTTACTATCAAAAGTTTTGGCAAGGAGGCTTTCGCGGGTAATATCTACTATCATTCATCCAGATCAAAATGGCTTCATGCCAAAAAGAGGCACCCAGCATAATCTCCATAGGCTACCCCGGAGTGTGGTACCCGCTCCATCCTGTCGTTGGACGCTACTAAAGCCTTCGACAGGGTGGAGTGGACTTTTCTCTGGGAGGTGATGAAAAAAATGGGCTTTGGCCCAAGATTTATGGCGATGGTTCAACTATTATATAACTCTCCAGTGGCTAGGATTAGGATCAATGATACGACGACAGAGAGCTTCGCTCTAGAAAGAGGTACCCGTCAAGGCTGTCCCCTCTCCCCCCTTTTATTTAACATTTACATTGAACCCTTAGCGGCTAGTATAAGGCAGGATCCGAAGGTGGTCGGTTTTGGTATAATGGGGAAGCACGATCGTGTATCCCTTTATGCAGACGATATCCTGGTCTTTATTCATCAAACAGATACCACTCTCCCTCGTATAATGGACCTGGTTGGTCTCTTTTCTGATCCATCTGGTCTGGAGATCAACTGGGACAAGACCGTTCTCCTCCCTATAGACGAGTTGCGGGGCGAATGGGATAATCAGTTAACGATCTCGGACTCAATAAAGTACCTGGGGATAACAGTTTCTGCTAAACCACAGGAATATTTACAACTCAATCTGATCCCCTTGCTGATAAAACTGAGGGCTAAAATTAAGATATGGCAAAAAATTCTGCTTGCAAGAGCGGACAGAATTTCCTTAATAAAAATGGTAGTGCTTCCCCAGGTTCTTTACGTCCTGCGTAACTCGCCTGTTTGGATTGCAGATAAATACTTTAGATTGATAGAGCGGATGCTTAACGACTTATTATGGGGGAGGAAGCGAGTGAGACTGAAGGCACTTTATTTTTCTATGCCCTATAATCGGGGAGGTCTTAACCTCCCCTATTTTAAGGGCTACTTTGTGGCCTCCCAACTCTGCCTTTTTAATGATTGGGAAAATAGCCATTTCTGCAGCAGAGTGGTGAAGGATTCAGGTTTTTCGGATTTTTTCACCGTATTGGAATCTGACTACTTATTAAATACACTGGGTGGTTACACACTTTTCTGCAGAATGGCTATAAAGACTTGGGCGGCCATAAGGAGTTGGTGCGGAGTCAAGGCATCAGTCGTTTGCACCCCATTGTGGCATAATTCAAAGCTTATGAACCTGAGTGATTTGAGCTGTAGCCAGTACTGGAGGACCAAAAATGTCCAGTATTTACATCAAGTGGTTAGTGGTGGACAAATCCTGCCCCTTAAGGAACTAAAGCAAAGGGCAAATTTAGGTGAGGTGGCTTGGTATGCATACTTTCAATTGAGGTTAGCACTTTCTAGCACTACGAATAGCCACGTTTTTATTATAGATACTCCTGAATTTTTACACGATTTAATTTGCAAGAAAACTGTCACGAGAATTAAAATATCACATTGCTATAGTCACTTAATGAAGAATTTTTTTTTAGATGTTCTCTCTCCAGGACAGAAATCCTGGTCTTCTTTACTTTCAGAGGTGGGCCCTCCAAATTGGGAGAATATAGGGGAAAGTTTAAAGTTGGTTTCACATAATTTTAATCACACGGTTGTACAATTTAATATTATGCATAAAATTTATGTGACACCTGTATGGTTATATAGGAGGGGACTCAGAGCCTCCTCTGACTGCCCACGCTGTGGTGACTCCGAGGCAGATCACTTACATCTGTTTTGGGACTGCCCAATGGTGAGCAGCTATTAGAGACTGGTCCAATCCAATCTGGCTCGTAAACTCGGTATTATGGTTCCCTTGTCTCCCAGGATATGGGTCCTGGGAGACCTATCGGAGGTTGATTACCAGCCTATAAAACGCTGTTTGTTGATCAAGGTGATGTTTTTGGCTAGGCTTCTCATTTCTAGATCATGGTTTTGCTCTTCTACTCCAGACTGCAGTAATTGGTTGGGTTTGGTTGAGAAAGTGAGAAACTATGAGAGGATTCTGTACAAACAAAGAGGATCCTGCGCAAAGTGGAGTCAGCTGTGGGAAGATTGGGACACGGATAATTAATTAGGAATTTTTTTTTTTCCCTTTTTTTTTCTTTTTTTCTTTTTTTTTCCCTGCAGGGTGGGGGATTTGGGGGGTGGGATGGGGAAGATCTCATTAGTCCGGTCTTTTCTACATGTCTGTATCGGCAAAGAATGTGCAGTTGTTCTGGAGTATTGTAGCATCTGCAGAGATGCTGGGGGATGGCAGGTCCCTCAGGCATTAAATAACGGATGCTGGGGGATTCCGGCCTTCTCCCCCAGAGGGCGGGATCTCCACTTGGTGCTATTTCTGTGGGGCCCTCCTGCTGATACAGCGCAATAGTATTAATGGTGACTCACCCCTTTGCATTTAAGGATCTACTTATTTTATATATGTGGATATATTACTATAGCGCTGCATTTTTTTCAGTGACCCCCACAGAGTGTCCATATGATATATTTGATTAATATAATATTGAGTGGTTACACGGATATACCTTTTGAAATCTGTTTATCTTTATTGGCTACCCTATTGACCTAGTCCCATCAGCCCTGTTTGGGCTTCATCTCTGTAGCATTTTCCTGGGGCCTTTGCCCTATTTGTTATACAGTGTCATTTTTTTGAGATTCAATAAACTTTATATTTTATTGAGATATATTCCTTGTAATTGTTCTTGGGGTTATTGGTGGTACTATATGTTTATTTATTTATTTTTTATCGAATTTGGCTAGATTCCCCCCCCCTTACTTTTGTGTATTAGTTGTTATTGAGGTTTGATTGGTTGTCATGTTCTTGGGTGCAGCCTTAATGTCTCATATACCTCACATGATCCTTGCAGCCAATCACTAGCCTCCGTGATGTAGGGTACAAAACCACTGAGACCAGTGATTGGCTGCTGTGGTCATCTGTGCTATTCGGGCAGTCATGTAAAGGCCTGGCTGGGAGGACCAAACCGGTGGTCCTGGAGTAGAAGGGGTTTGAATCGGTAAGTATACATTGTTATATTATTTTAACACCCTCCCTGCCATTTAACAATCTTTGTTTTAACTCTGGCAACCACTTTAATAATTTCCCCAATGTATGACTAAGAAGATTTGGTGTCCCCTCGGAGCAGTTTATATGATAATGGGGTCTCTCAGTGACTGTTAATTTAGGAGGTACATTATCCAGTATACACAGTATGTACAGTTCCTGTTCATGTTGTAGACCTCTCTTACCTTTTTGTATTTTCTCTCTCTTTATATTAGATGCTTCAGAGATCCTTGCAGAAGAGGAATGTAAGAAACTGTGCAGACGCTTTCTCCAGACAGGTGGGTATTATCCTTAAAGGGCATCTGTCAGCAGGTTTGCACCTATGACACTGGCTGACCTGTTACATGTGCGCTTGGCAGCTGAAGACATCTGTGTTGGTCTTATGTTAATATGTGCCCGCATTGCACATAATAAAACATAAAAAATGTTGTATTATATGCAAATGAGCCTCTAGGAGCAACGGGGGCAGTGCCATTACATCTAGAGACTCTGCTTTGTCTACAACTGCTGCAACCTGTGCACTTTGACAGGGCCAGGCAGGCGTGATCACTTTTACACTGCCTCACCTTGTCAATCAGTGCACAGTGCATGGCATTCGCAGAGAGAATTTAGCCTCTAGGTGTAATGGCAACACCCCTGTTGCTCCTAGAGGCTCATTTGCATATATTAAAATATAATTTCTCAGCAATGCGGGCACATATGAACATGGGCTCAACACAGATTTCTTCAGCTGCCAAGTGCACATGTAACAGGTCAGCCAGTGTCATAGATACTAATCTGCTGTCCATCATGATGCGACATAATATACCCTTAGGTGAATAAACATAAAAAGTAACTTTCATTGGTCAACAACATTAAAACTCTATGTCAATAGCTAAAAAACTGTATCTTAGTTATCCTCAAATCTGAACACCGCAAGATATGGGTACACGTGGCATCCTTCAGAAATGCGTTAGGACCAAACAGTTTAGTTATCTATCGCCTCCTGTAGTTGTGGTGGAGTGTTTGTGGGTGTTAAAGGGACTGTATCTTCAGAAAATTAGCTTTTGTTTAAATTATGTTTTTATGTTAAACTTATTTTCTTTTTACAATTTTGATGAGCATTTTTTAATTTTTCCATGTCACTATTCATATTTAATTAAATCTTTATAATCCTGCAATTTTTGCACTGGGCACTAGTGCTGATATTAGGTGACGATTTCCTGTTCTGTACAGGTAACTTCTCAGTAGCTGTTCTCATTATCACCAGTCACAGCTTATCGGTTTCCTCCTGACCTCTGCACGTGTCAGAGCATGCCTAGAAAACTGGGGGTCAGCTCCTGTCCATTGTCTCTATGGCCCATGTAGCTGCTCTCAAATACAGGAACTCGTAACATACTTTAGGCCTAGTGGCCAGTGTGAAAACTGCAGCATCTTATACATTTTTTTTTTTTAACTACAGATAGTGAGTGACCTGGAAAAACAAAACAAAAAACAAACAAACACTTTTTTTAACATAAAAACAGGATTTAAACAATACATCAGTTTCTTATAACACATTCCCTTAAACTGTTAGGTGGTCACGTTGTCCATTATAGCTAGGAAATGCACCAGTTGTTTTCATGACTCCAAGTGCTTGCAGCACAACCCAGTAGTTTCACCCATGTGCCATGATGGCAAAACATGGCATGTCAGGATATTGTGGTAGCACTGCAATTCGGCTTGAGATCAGGGTCAGGTTCCAGATGGGGTCGCCGTTGTCTAGGGAAGTGCTTTGTAGATCTGTTGCATATTTAATATATGCAAATGAGCCTTTAAGACCAACGGGGACGTTACGATTACACCTAGAGGCCATGCCCTCTGAACTTTGACAGGGCCAGGTATGATGACATTTACACTGCTTGGCCTTGTGAATCAAAGTGCAGAGGGCGCAGCAGTTGCAGAGAGAGCTGAGCCTCTAGGTGTAACAGCAATGCCCCCGTTGCTCCTAGAAGCTCATTTGGATAGATTAAAACATCATTTTTCTCAGCAATGCCACCACATATGAACATGGAGCAGCACAGATGTCTTCAGCTGCCAAGTGCACATGCAGCATGGTACAAATCTGCTGACAGATGTATTTTTAAAATTGCACTGAAAGATCCCCAAGCTGTGAAATCATATGAATTTCCGCAGCGGTGCCTATAAATATACTAGGGTGTATAAACCTGATCGTACAATGAACAGAAGCATTACGCACTTCCACAAATCCCTGCTGCTGTCGTTCCATTGCTGCTCCGGTCACTGCTGCTCTTCACTTTCTGTCCCGGCTTAACATGCTGGAAATACCAAGAATGGCCCATTCATCCAGTCACTGGCTGAGGCAGGACACCGCTAAGGCCAGTGATTCACTAAGCAGACCTTTCCTGGAATTTTCTGTGTGTTGCGCCTGGACAGGAAGTGGAGTACAGTGGGAACCAGAGCAGTGTCAGCGGCCTTGGATTGGTGGAGGTGAGTAAAGCTTGAGTTTTTTTTTTTTTTTTTTTTATTATTATTTTTAATATTGTTTGGTGTGTGTGTGTGTATATATTTATTTATTTATTTTATGCACTTATATAGCACTACTATATTTCGCAGCGCTTTACAGGAATTAGCATCCAACTGTCCCCAATGGGGCTCACAATCTAAGGTCCCTATCAGTATGTAAAACCTATATATAGCCCTAACAAGATTGCGGGCTTACCCCTAATTAGAATATATATAACCGATTGAAGGAGTAAGGTAAGTAAATATAATTTTATGTTTATGTTTGGTTTTTTAACAAATAAAATAAAAAAATGTAATATATATATCTGGCCAGCAGTGGTTAGCACTGGTGCCTTGCCACGCTGGGGTCCTAGGTTTGAATCTGACCAAGGACAACATCTGCATGGAGTTTGTATGTTCTCCCCGTGTTTGCGTGGGTTTCCTCCGGGTATTCCGGTTTTCTCCCACACTCCAAACACATACTGATAGGGAGTATCAGTGGTATTGCTGCACGATACAATTGAATCAATTGGTCAGTATATACAATAGTTTCCATCATGTGTCAAATACAATTGTGATTTTTGGTATTGCCCTAATTTTGATAACTTTGGTGTATATATTTACACCGGCTTGTTGCAAATTTTGACACATATATACATGTGGATATTTGTGGTGTCTAATAGCTACAGCTTTTGGATACTACATGTCCACTACTTATGACCTTTTGGGTATAATTATGCACTCGCACTTTACCTTAGATATATGTATTGGCAGCCCACCATCGGTTCACTTGGTTTTTAACATGTATTGTAACCTGTATGTATTGTCTTATTTGTGACCAGTGCTGATCATGTGTCTTTTGTGATTTTCTTAATAAAATTGAGTATTTTTGTACTATTGTAGTATATATTTTTTCTAAATCAAATTATATTTACTTACCTTACTCCCTATCAGTATGTGTTTGGAGTGTGGGAGAAAACCGGAATACCCGGAGGAAACCCACGCAAACACGGGGAGAACATACAAACTCCATGCAGATGTTGTCCTTGGTCAGATTCAAACCTAGGACCCCAGCGTGGCAAGGCACCAGTGCTAACCACTGCTGGCCAGATATATATATTACATTTTTTTATTTTATTTGTTAAAAAACCCCTTTAAAACAAAACTATCCTTTTTTTTTTTTTTTTCTTTTTTTTTTTCTTTGTTCTCTCAGGTCAGTGTGACTTTGGTCCTTCCTGCCGTTTCTCACATATGACAGCAGAAGACCTGGATGCTTTAAAGGCCCATGTGGAAGGTTAGTATCACATTCTTCACCCGTCTAACTCGAATACCCAACTACACACTGCTGCCTGTCTCCTTTGGCTACATCTTATTTGCCTTCTCTCCAGCAGTCAAAGGGAATATTTATCGCAACTACTACTAAGGAAAAGTGGCTTGATTCAGGACTGTTGCTTTAATTTTCTAAAGGACGTCTGGAAAATAAGAGCTGGAATTTGACTGGTTGCTTGTTGTGATTAATGTCCCTCAGTGATGACCACACTGTCTTTTCATACAACCCATGATGCAGGCACAAAGTGGGACCTTATTATGCCAATTGCCATAGAAAATGTTGGCATTATATAAATGATTATTATGGCTATTGCTTAAGTTGTAAGTACATACACTGAATGTAGGGTCAGAAGGGCTTGCTGGCATGTACCCTAGGACTGGTGATGTCTTCTTAAAAAGCCCAAAAAACTGGAGTCTAAGTGGAGTTTAGCTTTAAGGGGTATTCGAGTTATGTCATATTGCTAGGTTATAACATTGTTATCAGTGGGAGTCTGACCCTCAGCCTTTTACCAGCATAGGGGCGCTCCTGTCCGCCCAATGTGCAAGGCCCTGCAGCACTAAACCAGGACTGTGACCCCTTCATTCTAAAGATCAGTGGGGGTCTTGCCAATCCTAGTGATACATTCTCATTTTTAAAAGTAATAAAACTTATGGCTACACGGTTCACTAAGTAGGAAGTTGCAGTTTATGAATGCACATTAGCAAATAAGTAGCAGCATCTGAAAATCAAAATCAGACTGGCTGCCTATCTTGTTATAGACACCCCAGGTTTTGCTGCAATCTGTGGTTGAAGCTCTATTAGCTGACTATGGGATGTCCTACATTTGTCTTCTGGCAGCCGACGGTTAGCATTGGATGCATAGAATTGGAAATTACAAAAGCCTGCAACTGCCAGGGCATTAAAATGACTGTCAGAACCGAGCCATCTTTGTATCAGTAGATCTTTGTAAAAATCTATTGCTCTTTGTACTGCCTTTTATATGTGTGCAGAATTAAATAGCCTCTAGAGGGACCTATGAAGGGATGTACAATATTCGGGGATATCCTGAGACCTCTCTATATTGCTATGGAGAACGTCTAACTGGTAGAGTTACTGTGGCAAGACCTGAAGCTCCTCTATAATATTATAACAAAGGGGAAAGAAGAGGCCTCGGTGATATAGCAGCACACTGCTACTAGATATATATGTGTGTGTGTATATTATATATATATATATATATATATATATATATATATATATATATATATATATATCTCTAATGTAAAAATAAAAAAAATCATTCTTCTGTCAACCCCTACATTTAAACTTTATTTATTTGCTAATTTATATAAAGTTACCTGCTCAGTGTCCTCATTGACGCCATTAGGGGCTAAACCTAGAGTGATTATATCCGTCTGCAGGGGATAATTTTATTAATTCTGGATTGATACAGTGATGCAGGCATGTTTTATATTGTACCTGTGATTATTCACTTGTTCTCTAACCCTGGGTTCAGACCTGAGCGTTCTGAAAGGAGCGCTCTGTATGCGCGATTGTACGGGCGTTTACAATCGTGCATACAGAGACAAGCGAACACGCATTGTAGCGCGTTCCCGAATATCTATGTACAGGAACGCGCGACAAAACGCCCCAAAAAAGCTCGAACTTGTTTGAGCGTCGGGCATTTTACAGCGCGATCGTACGTGCTGTAAAATGCCCAGGTGAGAACCATTCCCATAGGGAATCATTGGTTTCTCCGTGTTGAGCTTTTTACAGCGCTTAGGAACGCGCTGTAAAACGCTCAGGTCTGAACTTAGGGTAAGGGTATTTCGATCTAGAGTCATAAAAAAGCAAAGTACAACCTATTTGAATTCTATGGTTTAAGTATTAGGACATAATAATTAAAAAAAGAAAAATCTGGTCCTTAAGGCCCCTTTCAGACGAGCAAGCATTCTGCGCGGGCGCAATGCATGATGCGAACGCATTGTGCCTGCACAGACTGCGGACTCGTTAATTTCAATGGGGCTGTGTACATGTGCGTTGGTTTTGACGCATCACTTGTGCGTTAGTGCAAATCGCAGCACGTATCTTTAGCATTTTTCACGCAACTCTGGCCCCATAAAAGTGAATAGGGCTTCAGTGAAACATGGTTGCTAAGAGATGATGTTTTTATCACTCGCGTGCAAATCGCATTAAATCACATTGCACCCGCGCAATAAAAACTGAACGCCATCGCAAACAAAACTGAATGACTTTGTTTGTGAAATCACGCATTTTTCACCGAACGCATTCCCAACGCATCCCAACTGCAAGGGGCCTAATAGTCAGCAAATACAACCTCAGAGGAAGAACACAAGTGATTCCACCATATCATTATTTAACAAATATGAAGCCAGAATAGAAAAGTCAAGTGTAAATAACCAAGTACACCCCATGAGTCCACATGCTTGTAGAACCACCTTTAGTGCTAACTTGAAGTAATCATTTTCTGTATGACTTCAGTTAATTTTTAATAGAGACCAATTGAAAAAAAAAAAAGATTTTTTAGCTCAAAAGGAGTACAATGTGATTTCCTCCTTGCCATTGCGTTAACACGCGCCTGAATGCTCCAGACCTTCTAAGGACCAGATTTTTATTACCGTATGTCCTGATACATAAAACCATAGAATTCAAAGAGGGTGTACTTCGTTTTTCTCATGACATACACTACGAATTCACTAGCACACTTCAAAAATTGCTTAATCTCAAATTTTTGTTTGGTTACTACACATTTGAATTATTTGCTCCTGCATGAAATAATACCACACTATTTGCATTTGTTGTCCCCACATCACATACTGCTTCCCCTAACTCCTCTATGGCCCTGTCTGGCACTACAACTCTTTGCTCCCAGACCGTGCCAGCATGAAATGCTATGAGAAGAGTGTAAACTCATGAGAGGGGATATCTCGCAAGATCACACTGTATTAGCCAATCAGCAAGGATTGCACTACAGCTATTAGATTGGTTTAACATGTTGCAGCTGCATAGCGGCCATAGTAAGCTCTGATGCTCTACAAAGTTGCTTTGACGTGTAAATGCAGCCTTAAGGTTGACTTCCCCTTGTACAATGAACCCGAGTGGCTGTTCTCTTTACAGTCAGTGTATCGGCAGCTATTTACCGTATTTTTCGCTTTATAAGGCGAAAATGTAATTGCATTTTATAAAGTGAATACTAGTGAGCAGAGCACTCCCATTATGGAAGTGCTCACTAGTATTCAGTATGTGCTTTGAACTTGGTGTGAGGCACTGCGAATGCTGCCTGTGCTCACCCTCCCTGGTCTTTCTCTCTAGAGTCGCACTTCACTGTCCTGACCCCGTACAGCCTCAGGACATAGTGCGCACACTATAACCTGAAGCTACACGCAGTCAGATGACAGTGCAGCGCGGCGCGGGCCCAGAAAAGATCCGAGAGCGAGACTGCAGCAGAAACTGTCAGACCTGGAGAGTAGTGGTGGAGCAGGAGAGGTAAGTGAATTTATTTATTTTTAACATCTGATCTGAGGTCTTGTATTGGGGTCTGGCATGGAGGTCTGATCTGATGTCCTGATATGGGGCTCTAATCTGAGCATCTGATATAGGGGTCTGAGGTCTGATAAAAAAAAAAAAAAATCTTATTTTCCTCCTCTAAAACCTGGGGTGAGGCTTATCATCAGGTGCGTCTTATAAAGCGAAAAATACAGTAGGTATGCAGACAACTGCACTTTGACTACATGACAGATCCTCTTTAACCCCTTAAGGACTCAGCCCTATTTCACCTTAAGGACTTTTTTTGCCATTTTTTGCAAATCTGACCAGTGTCACTTTAAGTGCTGATAACTTTAAAACGCTTTGACTTATCCAGGCCATTCTGAGATTGTTTTTTCATCACATATTGTACTTCATGACACTGGTAAAATGAAGTAAAAAAAAATTCAATTTCTCTACTTTTATAATACATAGTAATACCTCCAAAAATTATTACTTTACATTCCCCATATGTCTACTTCATGTTTGGATCATTTTGGGAATGATATTTTATTTTTTGGGGATGTTACAAGGCTTAGAAGTTTAGAAGCAAATCTTGAAGTTTTTCAGAAATGTTTAAAAACCCAATTTTTAGGGACCAGTTCAGGTCTGAAGTCACTTTGCAAGGCTTACATAATAGAAACCACCCAAAAATGACCCCATTCTAGAAACTACACCCCTCAAGGTATTCAAAGCTGATTTTACAAACGTCGTTAACCCCTTCAGGTGTTCCACAAGAATTAATGGAAAATAGAGATACAATTTCAAAATGTCCCTTTTTTGGCAGATTTTCCATTATAATAAATTTTTCCCAGTAACAAAGCAAGGGTTAACAGCCAAACAAAACTCAATATTTCTGTCCCTGATTCTGTAGTTTACAGAAACACCCCATATGAGGTCGTAAACCGCTGTACGGGCACACGGCAGGGCGCAGAAGGAAAGGAATGCCATACGGTTTTTGAAATGCAGATTTTGCTGGACATGTTTTTTTTTTTTTTTTTTTTTTTTACACCATGTCCCATTTGAAGCCCCCCTGATGCACCCCTAGAGTAGAAACTCCAAAAAAGTGACCCCATTTTAGAAACTACGGGATAGGATGGCAGTTTTGTTGGTACTAGTTTAGGGTACATATGATTTTTGGTTGCTCTATATTACACTTTTTGTGAGGCAAGGTAACAAGAAATAGCTGTTTTGGCACCGTTTTTATTTTTTGTTATTTACAACATTCATCTGACAGGTTAGATCATGTGATATTTTTATAGACCAGGTTGTCACGGATGCGGCGATACCTAATATGTATACTTTTTTTTTTATTTATGTAAGTTTTATGCAATGATTTCTTTTTTGAAACAAAAATCATGTTTTAGTGTCTCCATATTCTGAGAGCCATAGTTTTTTCAGTTTTTGGGCGATTATCTTAGGTAGGGTCTAATTTTTTGCGGGATGAGATGACTGTTTGGCACTATTTTGGGGTGCATATGACTTTTTGATCACTTGCTATTACACTTTTTGTGATGTAAGGTAACAAATTTTTTTTTTATAGCAGTTTTTTTTTGTTTTTTTTTACGGTGTTCATCTGAGGGGTTAGGTCATGTGATATTTTTATAGAGCTGGTCGATACGAACGCCGCGATACCAAATATGTATACTTTCTTTTATTTAAGTAAGTTTTACACAATAACAGCTTTTTTAAAACAAAAAAATGATGTTTTAGTGTCTCCATATTCTGAGCCACAGTTTTTTAATTTTTTGGGCGATTGTCTCAGGTAGTGGCTCATTTTTTGCGGGATGAGGTGACGGTTAGATTGGTACTATTTTTGGTGGGCAAACGCTTTTTTGGTGACAAAAAATGGTTTATTTAGCACAGTTTTTATTTTTTACGGTCTTCATCTGAGATGTTAGGTCATGTGATATCTTTATAGAGTCTGTCGATACGGACGTGGCGATACCAAATATGTATACTTCTTCTTTTTTTTCCTTTTTTTTTTTTCCCACTTTGGGACTTGAACATTGGGGGGTATATTCCTTTACAATGCATTCCAATACTTCTGTATTGGAATGCATTGGCTGTATGAGTAATACTGTGTGTGTATTACTCATACAGCTTCCGGGGCCTGTGAGATCCAGGGGGCTGGATCTCACAGGCTCTTCACCGGAAGGCAGCGCGATGCCTTCCTTAGACATCGTGCTGCCTTCCATGCTATCGGGTCCCCCCCTACAGCCACATGGGGACCCAAAGGCACCGCCGCCCTGCCGGATAAGGTAAAAGCCGCAAACCGCAGGTCTGAATTGACCTGCGGTTTTCGGCTATCGCCGATACGGGGGAGGTCACGGGACCCCCCCCGGCGTTGCGACAGGATGCCCGCTGAATGATTTCAGCTGGCATCCTGTCACAATTAACGCCGCGCCGCAATGTAAATTTAAACTTTAGGACGTACCGGTACGCCCTGAGTCCTTAAGGGGTTAAATGTCCATGGTCCTCTGTATTGGGTTCTACCTTCTTCATGTATGGGTTCACTATAGTATTTGCCAATTTCTCCAAAAGATAGTTTTCAATTTTTTTATAAAATTCTTTTTGAAAGGATAGTTCAGACTTCTTAAGACAGTATTAGACAGCCCGATTTTAACAGGCGATTGTGTGGAAGGAAATGTTCCGTTCCAATTGTCTGCTTGCTAGTGGAGGAGACCACTGCTATTACATGCAGACATCTCGGTAAAACGATCGCTCCTCCATATACTATCGCTCTTCCCTATAATAAATCATAGTTTGCCGGCAGCAGATTGTGATTAGATACCATGATCTGCAGCCTGCAAACGATGATTTTTTTTATTTATTTAACCTGTCAAGATTTAGATTGCCCGATGAATGAGCATCTACTCGTTCATTGGGCAGTCGGCGGCAGTATTAGACTGCCAGCTGATTGCTAAAAAGCGTTATTACGAACGTTCGTTAGCGATCATCTGCCGGCAGGTGTAATAGTCTTTAGTAGTCTTTTCTCCTTCTTCTTTTTTTTTTTTTTTTTTTTTTTTTTTTTTTTTTTTTCCCCCTTCTTTCTGTTTTTATTTTGTTTCTTGAAATGTCTCTTGGATTCTTTTCTTTTAAGCCCCCTTTGTTATTGATTTTGTGTACTTCTTATCTCTCAGTTGTCCAGCCACAACTTCACCTGATTTTTATTTACTCTTAAGTTACAATATTGATTGGTTCCAGGACAGCCATTGTAGTTTGAGTCAACATCTCTATGGAAAACTAGTAATTGGTTCCAAAGTCCCAAAATGTCCTTAAGATAAAAGAAAATGAAGATTTAAGGAAAAGAATCAGATAATTAAGACATATAAAGAAAGTCTGAAATGGTTGCTGGAAGCTGTAAATCACTTTATATGATAAGGATAGAAGCTTCTTCAGGATTTTGTGTAGTGTACAGTGTACCAGAAAAATATCATGGAGTCCTCCTCACCAGGTATCCAAAGGAGCAGTTCATCCTGGTACATACAGAGGGCAGTGCAGGACATTTAGTACCTGTAAGGAGGAGCTACTAGACAACCGATTGGCTGGATCAGATTCATTGTAGGTTGAAAAAAATGTATCCCGAGGCAATTGTATCTTGAGGGACTACTGTATTAAAAATGGCTGCAGTGCACTCGGAATGAGGTGATCTGCTTTAAAAAAAAAAAAATCTTCCTTCACCCAGGGTTTCTCAACTCCTCTGGGACCACCTACCAGTCATGTTTTCAGGATTTCCTTAGTATTGAGCAGGTGATATAATTAGTTCCCATGCATTAGGACTTACCACAGGTATTCATTCTGTGGGATATTCTCAAATCCTGACCGGTAGGTGGGTCCCAAGGACCGGAGTTGAGAAACCCTGCTCTACAGCAACCCCCTGTTCTTATGGTATAGTTTTGTATAACATTGTAACATCCAGCATTGCCCACAGACAGCTGTTTCGGGCTAGTTGTACCTCATCAGAGTAGGATTCTGGCTGCCTCAGTGAGCCTGGGGGAGGTACTGACTCAACTTTTTTTTTTTTTTTTTATCAATTCTTTATTATTTTATCAACAAGACAAACAATATATCCAGAATGTACAGTCCTGGACACAAAACAGCACTGCAAGTGCAATAAGAAATTACATAACATAAATTGGGGCATTCAGTAGTTATGAATACAATCTAGTCAGTACAAGCAATCAATAATCAATGACACATGTAAGCCTTACTCTCATAGATCTAAGACGGATTAGCAGATCGGAGCAATAGACGACCCAAGGTCGCCTTTAGTTGACCCACAAGGTACCATTTCGTTAGTGTGAACGGTCTCATTATTAATCTTATCTCCTCGTCAGACATACAGTGAGCAATAAACTGTTTCCATTTCTGGAACAACCCCTTAGCTCGTTCTTTTCCCGCGAGGGAATTCAATCTCTCCAAATAAAACACCTTTTTTAACTGTTCTATTATACATTGCACCCCCGGTGCATCAGCTTGCAGCCATACATATCGTATGAAACAAACGAGGTAACCCCCCTTGACCCACCTCTCCCTCCTCATAATGAAACAAATATAGTTGGGGGGACAATGGAAACTCCCTTCCCCAGATCCCCTTGACTAAGGTCCCTACTTCCTCTTACTCTGTGGGCACATCCAGATTCCATGAAATAAATCCGTGAAACCAACTCCACACTTCGGGCAACTGGTTATCCTATCCGGTTTCGGTGGATGAGGGGGGATATTAAAGCCATAGATAGCACGATACATAAGTCGAAACTGCGTATCCCTCCATGACTCATTAACAACATGTCTCCTAACCTTTCACCATCTTTTGTGCCATATCCTCATCTTCCAGTTGCTCGGCCCATTTCCTAAACCTGATGCTCCTATCTCCAATCCCATCTTCCTTTCTCATGTCAGCGTAGATTGTGGAAATCGAGACCTTCCCACCGCCCAGATCCAAGATTCTATCAAGAATATTCCTTCGAATCTCCTTCTGCACCAACCCTAATTGATTTATCACAGCCTCCCTCACCTGAGACCATTGAATAATTTGGAAGGGCGACAGCGAAACTTTGCAATAAATTCTGCACATGTTAACCATCTAGATTCAGTGTCATGCAATAGATGTTTCACAGTTACAATCCCTTTCCTCCTCCACTCCTCAAATAATTTATTCTTATTTCCTTGTATAAATTCAGGATTATTCCATAAGGGAAGGTGTTTGGAGATCCTGTAAGACAACCAATACTTTTTCTGAAGAATCCTCCACGCAGCTATCGTATCTTTGAACAATAAAGACTTCTTAATCCACCCCGGAATCACCGGCAACCTTGAGTGTAGTAACGCCACAAGAGACCAGGGAGCACAGAATTCCCTTTCCAACGGCAAGGCTGAGTAAAAACCGGATCCATTTATCCAGTCGCAAATATGCCTCGCCATGCAAGCCAAATTGTATCTCCTAATATCAGGAACAGCAACCCCTCCCTGTTCAATCCCCTTTATTAAGGAACTCATTGGAATCCTAGGCCTCTTGCCATGCCATAAGAAATTCTTGAATGCTTTAACAATTTTAGTGATATCTCTGTTTTAACAGAATGGGGATAGTCTGCATGGGATAAAGCAGCTTGGAAACCGACATCATCTTAATTAGATGATTACGCCCCAGTAACGACAACGGAAGATCATGCCATCTATGTAATTCCTTAACTATTTTATGTATCAACGGGTCATAATTAAGTCTATATATGGACTCGGGAGTGGCCCCAACCTTAATCCCCAAATAAGTTATGTGGGAGCGTGCAATTGGTATACCTCTCAAGTCACCCCCCCCCCCCACCCGCCGACTCTACTTAAGGAGGTCAGCTCTGTATGGAGATGTAGTACCAATGCTCCATGAGAAAATATGCAAAGAGGAAAGAAGAGAAAGAGAACTTTCTCATTAGTGCCACCTGTTGGATAGAGAAGCCTGTGGGAAAACCATATGAAAAAAATAACACCATACCCAAAGCATGTTGAAAAACTTGCCACTGACCGCACTTGTGTAGAGTGTTTTTATATTTCACTTTAGACCTTAGTATCTGTCTGTGACAACACCTCCCCCCACCAACTGATCCTGTAGTCATGTTTTACTTCACTTTCTGTAGTCCATCTTGTTACTTTAGACAATAGAAGAGGTGATGGATAGAGTGGTGGAACACTTTACTTTAGTATCTGACTACACACAGTGTTTGTTTGTAGTCTGTAACCATAGTAACCTATAGGTCTGGAGTGGAACAATAATAAAATGATGCAAAAATGCACATTTCCGTTATAAGGAATTTGTAACATAAAATGGTGACATAAACCCTGATTAAAGTGGTGTGTTATTCACTGATCAATATGGTGTGGTTTATCAGGTGCAGCGCTCATGCTCTCTGTGATGCTTAATATTCATGAGCTGCAGCACCTGCTGTCCACCTGCTGCTCATTGACCGCATTCTTCCTATGCACGGTAATGGGGAGAAAGCTGTCAGTCATGCAGTAGGGTGTAGCCCTCTGCTCATGAATATAAGGACTTCTGGCCCACATGGCCTTAAAGGGATGTGTGGTGTCAGATATTCATGACCTATCCAGCTCCCAGAACCCCCAGCTGTTTGAAAAAGGCCACGGGTGCTCTGGTGTGCATTGTGTAATCTTCATTGTTTACCTACATGCTGGTGCCGGGTGGGTCGCTCTCAGTATTTTATGCTGCCATTAGATAAGGCAGCATAAGCCTGGTGGCAGATTCCCTTTAACCCTGTGAAACCCAAATATAGAAAAAAATGCCTCTGATGCAGAAAATGCAGGAATCTGTTGTAATATAGCAACGTTGGGCCTAGTTGAGAGCAGAACTTCTAAATTTTGCACTCACACTCTATAAACAAATATAATGTGGTCTAAAAAAATAATAATACATTTACAAGTATCTTTTCAGAAGAGCTAAAGGTAATGTTGTAATTTTACAACAGTGGGTCTTACAGGGTTAAGGATGCATTATCCAAATGCAGTCTTATCTCTAGGAACTGAGATTTTTTTTTCACATATTTTACCCCTTCCCACCTCTTTCCAGCATTCCCATTTTCAGTGGTATTGATGTATTAGATTTTGTGTATGCAGATATGAAACATTTATACTTCAGCTTAAAGGGTTATTCTCATCTCAGACATTCAAAGCCCCTTCCAGCATCATGCTGTCAATAAGCAGGTTGGGATCAGAAGACAACCGGTCAATATGGCTCTGCTTATCTTGGGAGTAACAAAAAGGCACTTACTGGTATTCCAATCTCAGACGCTGATGGCATATCACCTCTGGGACCCACTCCTATCTCCAGAACAGGCCCCCGAAGTGAAGGAGAGCGCACCACGGATGTGCAGCCTGCTCTCCGATCACAGAAGCACCGCACTCAGCTATTATCGGAAGTCCCATAACAGAGGGGGAGAGCACACTGCCTCACCTCTCCCTTTACCGCTATAGGACAGCTGGAAATAGCCAGGCCAGTGCTCCCATAGCGGTGAACAGAGGGTGGCCACGCATGTGCAGCTGCTCTTGCTTCACTTCAGGAGCCCGTTCTGGAAATAGGAGTGGGTCATAGAGGTGGTAACCACACCTATGTGACATTGACGGCATATCCTAGTGATATGCCATCAGCGTTGGAGATTGGAATACCAGTAAGTTCCTTTTTGTTCCTCCAAGATAAGCAGCGCCATATTGAACGGTTGTCTTCTGATCCCAACCTGCTTATTGACAGCATGATGATGCTGGAAGGGGCTTTGAATGGCCTTTACATTACATAGTTCTTTTCGTTTGCGCCACTTTTTACATATGTCCCATTTAGCTTTTGTTGCTGCTTTTGAATGTAGTTGACCTTTGTCTTCTCTTTTTAAACAATCTCCCTTGTTATATTAAAGTCATTAGCAGCATTTGTAAATATGCACAATCTACTAATGTACTAGAGTATAAATTAGAAAGAAAGAAGGCTACGGTATTCATGATTTATTAGCCTCATGTTTTTTTAATTAGTATGTAAGGGGAGCAGGGATTTTTTATTTTTTTTTCTGACATGCTGTGCTTCGGGTGATAATTAAACTCGTTTAAGAGAAGTGGAACGGCATATAAAGATTTTTGCAGGCACGTATCAAAGGTGGCACATTGGTAATATATTTATTCATTGCTCTCAGTATACACTGCACGTAGGATGGTGCTGGTGACCTATTCAGAAATGTAGACATTCTGTGAGTCATACTTTGCACAATGTACATGTTCTCCCATCTGAAAGACGGCCAATGTCATCTTTGCATCTTCAATGCATAATATAAAATAGACTATGAGTTTTATGATGATGTGTTGTTTATTCCCTGCATATAGCAGAGAGAAGACTGCGAGAAGAACAAAGTAAACAAATTCCTCCTTGTAATGTAGAGTCTTGGTTGGAAGACAGGGCTAAGAAAGAAAGCACTCGCAGTGACAGGTAAGTCCAGCAGAGGGAGCTTTACTTCCATTACATTCTCCATGCTTTCATACCGCCTTTCTGAATTCTACTACTACACTGATTAACAGCGAGTATGTCAGCAGAAAATGACTTGTTGTTTAAATCTAATTTAATTTTTAATTTTTTTCAAATATAGGTAATGTACGGTATCTCTCATACGGCTGATATACAACATAGAATAAATATCATAATAGCCCCAGACCTCTTGGGTTCAGACATGGAGGGAAAAAAAAATATTATTTAAAAAACCAACATTCCCATATTTTAGAAAATATATTGATTTGATTATTAGTAAACCAAAAAATAGTTTTATACTCAACATTTTTCTTCACTGAATTATACCAATTTTCAAAAGCCGGTACTGAGTCAGAGAGCCAGAACCTTACGATGATCAACTGTGCCCAAGCTGAACATCTCATAAGAGGTTCTTAGAGTCTACAACTAATTGTGAAACATATTTTTATTTTGGTGGTATTTTAGAAATTTGTATATTAAAAAATAAATAAATCCTGAAATCTTGCAGGTTTTAATTTGTCCACTAAGCCTCATAGTAGACTGACACTTCTTGTTCAGCAGGCAGATAACACCTCTATATGCATAACACATGATGGTATTTTTTTGGTGCTGTAGTTGGGGAGTGCACACTGGTAAAAGACGCTGCTGAGGAGGTATATTTTTTTGTCATGGTATGTGTTGGGCAGGGTAACGTATGTCCCTGACTACGTGATTAGGCATTTTTGTGTTCCACTTTAATTTCCTTTTTGTATTGATTTACTTAGGGTCCGGGACATGACCAAGTAAAGCAAAATTCACCTTTGCAGTGTTCATTGCATACCATCATATATTACTGGTGGGGGTTCGTGTGCCAGGGCTGTTTTGTAATAAGCCCAGCCCTAATGGCACACTATATAACATGCAGCAGCAAGCACAGTTCATGGAGCAAGGGGAGGGGCTATTGATTCTTGCTGTGAAGCCCAATGCTTTCTATGCATGCCCTTGCATCATCGCTTTACATAAAGTATTCATAGGTGCATCTCTGTGACCACGGTTCAGACCGGCTC
Source organism: Bufo gargarizans (assembly GCF_014858855.1). Lineage (NCBI taxonomy): Eukaryota > Metazoa > Chordata > Amphibia > Anura > Bufonidae > Bufo > Bufo gargarizans. The sequence continues at coordinate 508,952,456 of NC_058080.1, forward strand.
TCCGTGGTGGAGGCTTGGACATGGAGCAGATGATTGTTTAGCAGGCTAGTCTATTGAGTAGCATACAAAGCATCCCAATTAAGGCATGATTCACTCTGTAATACAGCACCCAACAATGTGTCAGATGCCATCCAATAATACAATATACAAATCTGTTATTTACATTGCTGTGGTTTTATTTCTGGTGCATTGTAGTCAACTGGATTCTACTTGGTTGATCATTATGGTCTCTCTAATTCATTTATCGATTTCCCCCTGCCTTGCCTTCAGTAGCAGCGCATTGTATATTGGTTTTGCTCAGGATTTTATTTCTGAGGTTTCCAGTCGACACGCCTTAAGAATGTCAATTTATGACTCCAGGAGTTTTCAGAGTTCTGCTTGTTAAATGAATCACAATTGAAGAGCAGTTGGTTGCAGTTTCAGTGGCGTGGTACTGCTGAAGATACAGAAATAGAACGCGATAGGCTCAATTTTATCCTTAGTCATCGCTAATGGACTCCTCTCAAGCAATCTAAATTCAGCAGAAATACTCAAAAACATTTGAAATGATCAGTTTGTAATCTGGCTTTACATTTATTGATCTGCAAGCTCTAGAGTTTCCTCTTAAAGAGGGTCTGTCACCTCTCCTGAAATGTCTGTCACTGATTAGATAGTGTCAAACTGTACAGAGACCCCCCCCCCCCCCCCAAACTGGTAAAGCTCATTTGCATCTTCAGTAACTCATTCATAGGTTTTAGAAGGAATAATAAAGGAATGGCAAAACATAAAGTCCTAAGAATAGATGCTCCAGAATTGTTATTAGAAGAGGGATGCAAGCAGTTATTAAAACGGACATATCAGGAGAGGCGACAGGTCCTCATTAAAGTATAACTGTCCTTTCAGTTTATTATATATATAGTGTAGGGACAGCCATGCTGAACATTTTTGTTATATACTTTATTAGTTAAATATTTTTCTTTGTACTCCGTGGTGTAAAGCTCTAACAGCGCTGATAAGGAAAGTCTGTCTTCAGTCTTTAACGTTTCTCATCCGTATCATTGGGGGACACAGGCCTGACCATGGGTCTAGCTGTTGCCGCTAGGATGCGGACACTAGGCACACAAAGTGTAAGCTCCTCCCCTTCAGCTATACCCTTCCTACAGGGACTAAGCTAGCTTAGTGTCTGTAGGAGGCAGACCTCCCTGCGTTGCAGGTCTGCTGGTTTTTTACTCATTTTTTTTTATTTATTTTTCTAGCAGGTGTTTCAGGCCATCTGTAAAACTACTTGCACAAAACCTCTGTTTCCTGCCAGCGTTCGGGTCACCACAGCCGTCCACCACAAGTCCCCTCTGTCCCGGTGTAGCGTACCTCCCTAAGGATCCGCACACCGAAGGTGGTGATCCGGCTGGACCTCAAGGCGCTCAACCGTTTCCTTCGCATTCGCAGCTTCCGGATGGAGCCCCTGAGGTCTGTCATTGCGTCCATGGAACCGGGGGGAGTACATCAAGGATGCTTATCTTCATGTACCCATCTGTGTCAGTCATCAGAGATTTCTCCAGTTCGCAGTGGGTCCATTTCACTTCCAGTTTGTAGCCCTCCCGTTCGGCCTGGCCACGGCTCCCAGGGTCTTTACAAAGATTGTGGCGGCAGTCTGGCCCTGCTCCATGCCAGGGAGATTGTAGCGATTCCTTACTTAGACGACATCCTGGTGAAGGGTCTGTCATTCCGGGTGATGGCGGACAGCCTGAGCATAGTTCTGGACACCCTTGAGTGCTTCGGATGGATCTTGAACAGGCAGAAGTCTTGTCTTTATCCATCGCAGCTTATCTGTGCATAATGCTCGACACACTTCAGGCCAAAGTGTTCTTGCCCCCTGGAGAAGCTATCCGCTCTCCGTCTGGGGATTCTCCACTTGTTGCGGCCTGCTCCAGTTTCCATTCGTCGCTCCATGCAGGCTTTAGGTCACATGGTCTCTGCCTTCTAAGCAGTTCCCTATGCTCAATTTCATACCAGAGCACTTCAGCGAGCCATTCTGTCCAGCGTCTCTAGGTGCCTTTCTCACCGACGAACCCTGGTGTCTTCCTCTTCGGGAGGACCTTCTTCCACCCAAATTTAGGGTCTCTACATTTAAAGGCATGGCTGTTGAAGCCGCTGTATTGAAGGCTTGTTTTTTTTTTTTTTTTTTATACTGTGGTCCAGACCATGATTCAGGCCAGGAAGCCGTCGTCATCCAGAATCTACCACTGGGCTTGGAAGTCCTACTTTAGTTGGTGCGAGCGGCATTAGCTGCTTTCTGTTAAGTTCTCTCTGCCGTGACTCTTGGCTTTCCTGCAGTCAGGCATGGACTTGGGCCTGCCTCTCAGCTACCTTAAAGGGCAAGTGTCGTCTCTCTCCGTTCTTTTTCAGCGGAATTTGGCTTCACTCTTGGCGGTTCTGACCTTTCTGCAGGGGTGGCACGTGTGGCTCCCCCTTTTCGGCCTCCGTTGGATCCTTGGGCTCTTAATCTAGTGCTCAATGCTCTCCAGTCTTCTCCTCTTGCAGCAGGTGTCTCTTTGCTTCCTGTCCTACAAGGTGGCGTTTTTAGTGGCAATCACGTCTTAACTCGTGGCTCTTTCATGTAGGTCTCCTTTCCTGATCCTTCATCAGGATAGGGTGGTCCTTCGCCCTGTTCAATCTTTCCTATCGAAGGTGGTGTCGGCATTCCATTTAAATGAGATTATTCTCCCTTTGTTTTGTCCGGGCTCGTCTCATCCTCTGGAGCAGTCACTCCATACCCTGGATTTGGTACAAGCCGTTTGAGGCTATCTGTCCCAGACTGTATCTTTCCAGCGGATGGATTCCCTGTTCGTGATTCCAGAGGGGCTGAGAAGGGCTGGCAGCGTCGAAGTCTTCCATTTCCTGATTGGATTAATTTGGCAATTGTGTAAGCGTACCGCACCCTTTGGCTTTGGCCCTTCAGGTATGTAAGGCGGCTACCTGGTCATCTTTGCATACTTATCCGCCTGCTGACGCTTCTCTGGGACGTAGAGTTTTGCAAACGGCGGTTCTCTGATTGACGGGAGGGTTGTTTGGTATGCCCACCCTTGGGACTGCTCTGTAACGTCCCATGGTCAAGCCTGTGTCCCCCAATGAACAGAAGACAAACAGATTTTACAAAATTTGGTTTTTACTGAGCGCTGAAGACATCTGTCTACACACAGAGGCTTCCAGCCTGCCCCCTGTCACTACCCCAGTCCCTAACTATGTATATGTTCCGTATCACTGCACATCACCCGGCCTATCTGACCTGCTACACACAGGGGTCTTCAGTAGAAGACTGAAGACAGACTCTCCTTCATAACGCTCAGTTACAGCCTTGCTAAGAAGACTCTCTTTACACAATGTTTTTTAGTACAAAGAAATATCATTTCCTAATAACATATATTACAAAAATGTTTAACATTCCTGGCCCTACACTATATTAAAGATAAACTAACACAGCAGTTACACTTTAAGTATAAGTGTCCCCTGCTTCTTGTGCCTGCTCTAACAGTGAGCTGGCAGGGAGGTACCATTCTCCCCAGAAATCCAGACTCTAAAGCACTCATTAACTGCTCCGTGGCCCTTGGCAAGTCTAAGGTTCACGCAGATTGAAATATGCCCATGCTGTTGTCACATATCTGTCTTCCCCTATGATTTACTTTGACAGCAGCGCTACAAAGTGCAGTTGTGTCATTGATTCATTGAGTCACCAAGCCAGGTATGTGACATGCCGAATAAAGAGCCGCAGGCTTTGAGTTACGTTTGTAATGTGTGGTTGTATACAAGGCTTGCTTCCGGTTTTTAATGAAAATAAATGCTTGGAGTATAAAACTGCATGTTTTGAAGCCACAGGGAAAGATTGCCACAGATTTACACACTGCTATGTGAAAGCTAGCATGTTAGCAAGTAGTGTAACTTATTATGATCGTTTTCCTGGGGGAGCGCTATTATTTCAGCCCAGTGTGAATATCTGTTCTAGTTTCCTCTTAAATAAGTGAGATTTTAACGTTTATCCGTTTTAAAGTATGGTTTAAAAAAAAATCTAATTCTTGACACCAAGAATGGGATGCTGGCTCCCCAATTCTTCCCCTCCAGGCCTGCGATGCTCTACTGGGCTCCCTCAATGTAAACATCTGGTTTGACAGCGCCACAGCCAATCACTGGCCACAGCCAATCACAGCGCCATTTGTCATTATGTAAGGGACTCAATACAGAGAGCACTTTATAGCGAACTTCGGTCCTGGGCACTTGCAGGAGCAGAATATGGCAGACTAAAGCTTCGTATTCACAGTACTCTTGATGCTAAAAGCTTCACAAAAGGTAGAGGTGAAAACGTGGCCACTGTCCTCCAGAAACGGCACCACCATAGGCTCTATGGCTGGTGTTGCAGTAGCTAGCCCTATTAAAACAAATAGAATTGAGCTGCAGTGCCAGTCAGAACCCCTGAACAAGGGTGGCACTCTTTCTGGATGAAATCGCCATCTTTTTCTAACCGCTTTAACCCACTGGCAAACATGGATGTAACTGCCTATTTTAGTGTTGAGGAGGAATTGTGGACCATTTATTCCTGCAAATGTGTTATTTGTGGGCTGCCTTGCATGCATAGCCCTCTTCAGACCATACTTCAGCATCTCGCTAGGGTTAAAAGGGTATTATGTTTTTTTTTGTTTTTTTTTTCAAGTTATCCCATATACAGAAGACGCGAGATAACTAAGATTGCTGGGGGTCCTATGGATTGGACCGATCACAAGAAAAAGGGCCTCATGCCCTGCAGGGTCCTCCAAAATGAATGCAGCAGCAGGTCTGGCATACCCACTACTGCTCCATTCATCTCTATGGGACTGCCAGAGATGGCCAAGTGCAGAGATCAGTCTGCATAGTGCATGCGCCTTAAAATGCTGGTCCATTAATTTTTGAGGGGGTCTACATTCTCATGACCAGTGGGACGAAACCCAGCAATCTAATAGTTATTGCCTATCCTGTGGAGATGGGATAACTTGAAGTAACTGGAAGACCTCTTTAAAGGGAATGTGTCATTAGAAAATGACCTATTTTTTAAATAATGTTTGTTTGTTAACCCTTTCACTGCCGGAGGTTTTTTGTTTTAGCATTTTCATTTTTCTTCCCCATGTCCCTTGAGCCATAACTTTTTTTTTTTTTTTTTTTTTATATATATATTTCCGTTGACATAACTGTATGAGGGCTTATTCTTTTTTTTGTGGGACAAGTTGTACGTTCTAATGCCATTAATTATGGCATACAATGTGTAGTGGGAAGCGGTAAAAAAATTTCCGACTAGGGTAGAATTTGGAAAAACAAAATGCAATTCCTCCACTGTTTTACGGATTTTGTTCTCGCAGCGTTTTGTTTGTGGCAAAACTGGCCCATGCTCTTCATTCTCTGGGTCAGTACAATTACAACGATAGCCCATATGTATAGTTTTTTTTTTATGTGTAAATAGTGTAAAAATAAATTTTTATTCACCATATTCTGACCCCCATAACTTTTTTATAGTTTAGATCTACTGAGCTGTATAGGGGGTCATCTTTTGTGGACAATCTGTAGTTTTTATTGATGCCATGTTGGTGTGTGTGACTTTTTGATCACATTTTATTACATGGTTTTGGGTAAAAATCAACTGAAAAATGGCATATTGCCCATTTTGACCCTTTTTTTCCCGTTAGGCCATTCGCCTTATTGGAAAAATATTTTTAGGTTTTAATATTACAGGCGTTTTCGGTCACAGTGATACCCATGATGTTTATATTTTCTGATTATATATATATATATATATTATATAATGTGTGTGGTGTTTTTTTTTTTTTTTTATGTTTTTTTAACTCTTTTAAAAAAAAATTAACAACTTATTTTGAAGCTCATAGATGAGCCTATATCTTTTTATTTAAATTTTTTAAAAATTTTGAACAATCATGTATTTTTAAAATGAATTTTACGGTCTATTACTCATTTCCTATGTTGGTCTGCAATCTGGTAGCCAAAATAAGAATTGCAGCATGAATGCTGTGGGTCTCTTCAGTGAGACCCAGCGCATTCAAAGCAACTACATTGGCCGCAGGGGATGTCAGTAGGATGCGCTTCCGGGTTTTTGACACTTTTTAGATGCCGTAATCTCACTTGATCATGGCATCTAAAGCATTTAATTACCGTGATCGGCATTATTTCCGGTCGCAGTAATTAGCGGCTGTTCGAAACAGCAGAGACCTGCAAGCCATGACGCCTGCTGCACGTGCGAGCGGGCGCCATGTTTACACATCGCTCCAGCACCATTCATGTACGGCGCTGGTAGTGAAGGGGTTAAACCTATTATTTTATTTATTTTTGCTTTTATTTTTAGATATCTATATATAAAAAAAATTATATAATGCTGCACATTTTTTAAACTGGCCACTAGGCCTAAAATATGTTAACTTACTGTCTTTCGAGAGCAACTACATGGGCCATATAGACACAATGGATAAGAACTGACCCCATTGACTTCTATGGATGAGTTTTCTAGGCATGCTCTGTGACCTGTGCAAAGGGTAGGAGGGAGTAGATAAGCTATCATATCGCCTATTGTAAATGGTGGATTCTGTGTTAGGCTACTTTCACACTAGCGGCACGGACCTCCAGCAGGCTGTTCCGTCGGGTGAACAGCCTGTCGGATCCATCCTGCCGCTAGTGACCATGTGTCCCCGGACTGCCGCTCCATCCCCATTGACTATAAATGGGGGCGGGGGCGGTGTTCCGGCGGAGGTGCGGAGGCACACGGCGAGAGGCTGCCAGAATAAAACTACGACATGTCCGACATTTAGTCCGGCAGCCTCACCGCCCCCATTATAGTCAATGGGGACGGATCGGAAGTCCGGGGGCACACTGTCCACTGTCGCTAGCGGCAGAACGAATCCGACAGGCTGTTCACCCGACGGAACAGCCTGCCGGAGGTCTGTGCCGCCAGTGTGAAAGTAGCCTTGAGGTGTTATTTCTCATTGTAATTTTGCCTGTGATAATTAGATGACTGCAAAAAAATGTTATGTACAGTACAGGACATCATTAAACAGTGTGACAGGGCACTCAAGAAATCGTGACCATGTGGTTGATGCAGTTTGATATCTTTATTGCTATTATAAATAATGTTATTCAAACAAATCAATTGTAAAAATCGATAAAATGATCGTTTTACACAAAGACTCAGGGTAATATAGTGCAAATATCGACAGTCATAAAATACAATCTCTAATTCAATTGTTCAGTCCAATTTTAGTGTGTACACCTGGGTATTGATAAAGTCCAATCGAATATTGTTATGTCCCACTTCCAATTACAGCAGCGTCCCGCTGAAAACGAAGTAGATAGCGGCGTCCCGCTATAAAATTACTTGCAAGTAAATTTTACCTTATATCGACCGAAGGTTCTCCAGACTTTAGACTTTGGATCCTCTCCTCAGAAGTGTCTGTGACACGGTGTATCAAGAGATTTTTCTTAGACCACTCTGTGTTTCTGTTGGATTTAACTGCCAAGCCCACCAGATCTCAATCTATTGGTGGAAAGTCTGCAGTGGCGTTTCGGGGTCCAAGTTATTGCCCCTTCCTCAGTGGTATGCAGCACCCCTACCAATACCCCTCTTATATACTGTGTCTTCTGTGGACTCATTGGACTCACCCTTGAACATCAGATTGGACTGAACAATTGAATTAGAGATTGTATTTTATGACTGTCGATATTTGCACTATATTACCCTGAGTCTTTGTGTAAAACGATCATTTTTATTCATTTTATCGATCCATCTATCGATTTTTACAATTGATTTGTTTGAATAACATTATTCATAATAGCAATAAAGATATCAAACTGCATCAACCACATGGTCACGATTTCTTGAGTGCCCTGTCACACTGTTTAATATTTACCTATTACATTGAGTGAGTGGTCTCAATACACAGGTGCACCGATTTGGGGTCCATTTTTTCCTAGTGCGACATCTTATTTAATTTTTGACAGTACAGGACATCATTACCTATTAGGCCTAGGGCCAGTGTGAAAATTGCAGCATTATATACATTAAATATAGACCGTGACAAGTGAAAAAAAAATAATAATGCAAAAAAATGTTTAACATAAAAAAATTATTTAAACAGGTCATTTTAAGGAGTTATCCGATTTCACAAACGGCCCCCCCCCCCCATGTGCCTGTTCCCCGCACCACCGCTGCTGCTTCTCCCTGTACACGGATGAAAACATCCGGTGTTGGGGGGAGCAGCCAATGGCAGACGAGCCTACCTTGCATAGCGGGTGACCCTAGGGAGGCTCCCCCCCGACACTGGATGTTTTCATCCGTGTACAGGGAGAAGCAGCAGCGGTGGTGCAGTGACCAGGAGCGGTGCGTGGTGAGTATATTCCCTCTGAGGGGTCCTGCACATGGGGGGCTGAAATTGGATAACCCCTTTAAGGTGAGAACTCTGACTTGGCTAACAATCAGACCACATTTTATTAGTAATCATCACCTAAATCTAGGTAGTTCCCAAAGGTTCATTCACTACTTTTTTGCAGTGCGGAGGCACGGCCAGAAACGCCACGGAAGCACTCTGTAGTGCTTCTGTGGCGTTCCGATCCGTGCTTCCTCACCACATCTCTGGGTTTGTGGACCCATTGCATGAGCCCTTAAATCTTGTGGTAATGAATCTAGATTTCACAATATATACATTTCTCTTCACAGTGCCTCTGTATCTGAACATCCCATCTACCATTTACCACCAGGCTGGCCTCCACTGTGTGAACTGCCCCCATCACTCCATCCCCCCACAGCTGCAGACGGAGATCACCAAGAGGACCTTGAATGGGGCTAATTTTAGAGGATCCATAACGGGCTCATCAGCGAGTGACTGTAAAGACTGTTTAACGTATATGTTTTGGTGAATATGGGATTCACACCATGATGCAACAGACTTGTCTGTCTTACAGTGCTTGCTGAACACTTCAGGGAGTGGTGTCCAGGGTATCAGTATGAAAATCTGTGACTAAGAATTCAGTTTTTTCCTTTATGTATAGTGGAGCTGTAACAGAACACACCAATTGAAAAGACTGGAGTTGCTTTTTTCACTTTAAAGATGAGCCAAATTTAACAAACATTTGAAAAATTTGGTGCAAAGTACTCCAATGCATGATTGCATGATATATCCCCCCCAAGTTTTTATTATTGTACATTCTTATATTATTATTTTTTTTACTTAATAGACATTAACCCATTCCTGACTTCCTGTTGACTATAAACACCTGGGCAGTGGCCCTTAAAATAAAATTGTCGTCAATTTTATGCTGCTAGGTCGTAACCGCACCAGCACATGCCAATGAGTCCCCATATTCATGAGATCATGTCTTTCTGCGTCCACCTGTTGTGTTTTTTTTGTTTTTTTTTTGTTTTGTTTTGTTTTTATATCAGTCGGTAGCATGTTGACGGGGAGAGCCAAGAGCTCATGAATGGGGGACTCGTTTGTCATGTATTGGAGCTGTTTAGCACAAGATTTTAGAAAATCAACTGTTTCAATTAAATAAAGTGACCCAGCATTTTTGCTAAGGGGATCTGTCACTAGTTTATGTTGCACTTAGTTAGGACACCATTAAACTGGTGACAGATTCCCATTAAACTCTGCAGGGATGTTTTAAAATGTCAGTGCAGAGATAACCTCTGCATGCTAATTGTGCAACTGGTGAGCTGGGAGACCCCTATTAGGGTGCTTTCACATGACCGTAG